>NW_004443945.1:1001614-1170521 GCF_000243295.1 Trichechus manatus latirostris
GTTAATATGTTGTGGGGTTGTTAACCAATGTCATAAAACAACATGTGTACTACTGTTTCATGAGAAACTATTTGTTCTGTAAGCCTTCACCTGAAGTACATTAAAACATAAAAAAAAAAACTCAACTCAATGGCAATGGGTTGGGTTTGGTTTTGGTAGGGTATATACCTAGGAGTGGGACTGCTGGATCATGCTGTTGTTGTTAGGTGTCACTGAGTCAGTTCCAACTTATAGCTAACCTATGTACAACAGAATAAAATACTGCCTGGTCCTGTGCCATCTTCACAATTATTGCTATGTTTGAGCCCATAGTTGCAGCCACTGTGTCAATCCATCTCATTGAGGGTCTTCCTCTTTTCACTGACCCCCTACCTTACCAACCATGATGTCCTTCTCAAGGATATGGTCCCTCCTGATAATATGTCCAAAGTACATGAGACGAAGTCTCACCATCCTCGCTCCTAAGGAGAATTCTGTGTGTACTTCTTCCAAGACAGGTTTGTTGGTTCTCTCACAGGGTAGTTCTACTTCTAGTTTTTTAAGAAAACACCATACTATGTTCCATAGTGGTTGTACCATTTTACAGTCCCACCAGGCAATAGATAAGGGTTCCAATCTCCCCACATTTTCACCACCATTCGTTGTTATCTATGTTTCTAATCAGTGCCGTTTTAGTCAGGGTAAGATGATATCTCATTGTAGTTCTGATTTGCAGCTCTCTAATGGCTAATGATTGTGAACATCTTTTCATACATTTGTTGGCTGCTTGGATGTCCTCTTTGGTGAAGGTTCTTTTCATGTCCTTTGCCCATTTTGTGATTGAGTTGTTAGTTTTTTGGTGAGTTATTGCAGTTCTCTATTTTCTATAGATTTTAGAGATTAGACCCTTATCAAATAAATCATTTCCAAAGATTTTTTTCCCAGACTGTAGGTTGTTTATTTACTCTTTTAATAAAGTCTTTTGATGAGCATGACTTTTTAATTTTTTATGAAGTCACTTTTACCTATTTTGTTTTCTTCTATTCGTGTATTTGTTGTAATGCTTGCTTTCCTATTTTTACAAAAGATTAGGTCCCATAGTTTTCTCCCTATGTTTTTTTCTAGGAATTTTATGGTTTTAACATTTAGGTCTTTGATCCATTTTGAGTTAGTTTTTGTGTATGATGTGAGGTATGGGTCCTATTTCATCTTTCTGCAGGTGGATATCCAGTTTTACCAGCACCATTTGTTAAGGAGACTGTTTCTGCCCCACTATACGGACTTTGCCCCTTTGTCAAAAATCAGTTTCAGTAGATGGCTAGGTTTAATTCTGAGTTCTCAATTCTATTCCACTGGTCTGTGCATCTATAGTTGAACCAACACAGGCTGCTTTGATTATAGTGGCTGCATAGTATGTTTTGATATTGGAGAGTGTGAGGCCTCCTGCTTTGTTCTTTTTTTCTCCAATATTGCTTTGAATATTCATGGTTTCTTTCCCTTCCATATGAAGCTGAACATTAGTTTTTCCATCTCAGTAAAAAATGTTGTTGGGATTTGTATCGGGATTGCATTGTATCTGTAGATCGCTTTAGGAAGAATTGACATTTTCATTATATTAAGTCTTCCAATACATGAGCGTGGGATGTTTTCATTTTTTGTGTGTCTCTTTTAGTCTCTTGTAGTAGTATTTTATAATTTTCATTGCATAAGTCTTTTATGTCCCTGGTTAGGTTAATTCCTAGGTATTTTACCGATTTGGGGGCTATTGTAAATGGTATTGTTTTCTTGATTTGTTTTTCAGAGTAATCTTTGTTAGTGTAGAGGAACCCAACTAATTTTTGTGCGTTGATCTTGTTCCCTGAAACATTGCTAAATTCTTCTATTAGTTCCGCAGTTTTCTTGTTGAATCTTTAGGATCTTCTATGTATAGGATCATGTCATATGCAAATAGAGATTGTTTTACTCCTTCCTTTCCAATGTAGATACGTTTTATTTCTCTTTCTTGTCTTATTGCTCCGGCTAGGACTTCCGGTACAATGTTGAATAAGAGTGATGATAATGGGCATCCTTGTCTCATTTCCATTTTCAAAGGAAAGGTTCTCAGCCTTTCTCCGTTGAGTATAATGTTGGCTGCTGTTTTGCATATATGTCCTTAATTATGTTGAGAAATTTCCCTTTTATTCCTGTTTTTCTGAGAGATTTTATCAGGAAAGGTGTTGAATTTTATTAAATGCCGTTTCTGCATCAATTGATGTGATTGCATAGTTCTTTTTTTTTTTTATTTACGTGGTGGATTACTTTGATTGATTTTTTAATGTTGAACCATCGTTGTAATCCTGGTATGAATCCACTTGAACATGGTGTATGATGTATGTGTGTGTGTATATATATATGTGTGTGTGTGTGTGTGTGTGTTACTAATGTCTGTTGACTAGAATTTTGTTGAAATTTTTTGCATCTATGTTCATAAGGGATATTGGTCTGTAATTTTCTTTTTTTGTGATGTCTTTGCCTGGTTGAGGTCTCAGGGTTATGCTGGCTTAATAGATAGGGTTCAGTAGTGTTCCTTCCTCTTCTATATTTTTGAAGAGATTGAATAGGATTGGTGTCAATTCTCCTCTGAATGCTTGGTAGAATTCTCCAGAGTAGACATCTGGTCCAGGGCTTTTTTGTTGTTGTTGCTGGCAATTTTTTGATGACATCTTCAATCTTTTCTTTTGTAATGGATTTGTTTAAATCTTCTACCTCTGTTTGTATTAGTTTGGATAGGCAGTGTGTTTCTAGGAATTTGTCCATTTCATCTAGGTGTTCAAATTTGTTGGAGTACAATTTTTTATAGTAATCAGTTATGATCTTCTTAATCTCTGTTAGATTGGTTGTAACGTCACCAATTTCATTTCTTAATTTGGTTATTTGCCTTTTCTGTTTTTGGTTTTGTTTTTTGTTTTCCTTTTGTCAGTCTCGCCAGTGGTTTGTTTATTTTATTGTTCCTTTCAAAAAACCAACTTCTGGTTTTGTTGATTCTTTCTATTGTTTTTCTGTTTTCTATTTAGATTATTTCTGCCCTGATCTTTACTATTTCCTTTTTTTCTGGTAGCTTTTGATTTCTTTTGCTCTACATTTTCTATTTGTTCAAGTTGTCAGTGTAAGTTAATGATTTTGGATCTTTCTTCTTTTTTAATGTAGGCATTTATTGCTGTAAATTTCTCTCTGAGTACTGCTTTTGCTGTGTCTTAAAGGTTTTGATATGTTGCATTTCATTTTTGTTTGATTCTAGGAAATTTTAAATTTCACCTTTGATTTCTTCTATGACCCAATTTTTTTTAGTACTGTATTATTTAGTTTCCATGTATTGTGTGTGTATGTGTGTGTGTGTGTGTGTGTGTGTGTGTGTGTGTGTGTGATCCATAATGTTTTCATTGACTGGTTTTTTGAAAGTAAATTACCAGGGCTTTTTTCCTGGTCTGGAAGTTCTACTGTAACCTGTTCAAGCATCATAGCAACATGCAAGATTCCACCGATAGATGGGTGGTAACTATGCTTATGGTGCACTGGCCGGGAATTGAACCCCTTTCTCCTGCATTAGAGGTGAGAATTCTACCACTGAACTACCTGTGTGTGTGGGTAGATGGAGGTATTTGGTGATGAGGGGTAGTGAAGAGCTAGGTTTGATGAAGAAGTAGACTTCAAGTGTCTTTGACTATTGTTCCTTCAATGTAGGGCAACCCCAAGGAAAGATGAGAAGTCTTTTCTGGTTTTGTGCTGCTATAATAAACAAATCAAATTCTTGCCTCCTTCCTCCTCCCTTCCTCAACTTTCTCTGTACCCTTAATGAAACATCTATAGTCGGTAGATTATGGCACTTACTGCCAGTCCGGCAGATTAGCCAGAAAAGCATGGTTGTAGCTACAGTTAAAATCACTCTAGCTGGAGGGAGTCTCAGGCTTCTGGACTCCTCTTTTGTTTTATTAGCTGCCAACCGAAAACGCCAGAAGTAGCTGGGGAAGAAGCGCAAAAATGGGGAACAGGGAACATTTTGTATATTTTAATTACTTCGGTAAACAATACATACCGCATCAGAAACCTACCATCAATGGCTATATCCTCAGGCAAAGGAAAGTTGGAAGAGCATCATGGGAAATGACATTAAAAATATGCAGTTTCTGGCCAGACCTACTGGACCAATAGAGACTAGAGGAACCCCCAAGACTATTGCCCTAAGATACCCATTGAACTTGGGATTGAAGCTGTTTCTGTGGGTCACTTTTCAGCCAAATAATAGATTGGCTTATAAAATAAACAATATCACCCATGAGTAATGTGCTACCTTCAACAATTAACTATATGAAACCAAATGGTCAACAGTTACCCAAAAGCAAAGATGAGAAGGCAAAGAGGGGAAGGGAAGCTAGATCAATGGAAACAGAACAAACAGAATGGAAATGAGAATGTTGACACATTATAATAAAAATTGTAACCAACAGCAGGGGACAATTTATATAAAAATTGTTAAAAGTTAACCTAATTTGCTGTGTAACCTTTCACCTAAAATGCAGTACAACATTATTTAAAGATATATATATATATATATGCAGTTCCTCCTTAGACTAAAGGCTGCCATACCTTGCTTCTCTGAGCTGGATCTGAACTTCCAATCCATCCACTGACTTAGCTGCTGGAGTCAGTCGAGGCAAGAAGATGGACAAAACTAGACATTGCACGCACCTACAACGTACTTAAGAATTGATTGTCCTGCTTCACCCTGGGTGGCACAAACAGTTTTCCCTTGACTACTAACCCAAAGTCTGACAGTTCGAAACCACCCAGTGACATTGCAGAAGAAAGGGCTGGCGATCTGCTTCCGTAAAGATTACAGCCAAGAAAACCCTATGGAGCAGTTCTACTTTGTAACATATGCGGTTGCCATGAGTCGGCTTTGACTCTACAGCAATTGGGTTCACCCAGTGGAAAATGAGACTCCAAGAAAAAGACTCTTGGAGCATGACGAGGAGGGAGCCCATGGTTCACTTGCTAGAAGTATGGCAGGATCACAAACGTGAAGCAGTGGATAAAATCCTCTATCTTCATTTGAAGGTGGGAATTCAACTGAGAAGAAATAACCAGGTTAAACTCTAAGGGGGAGACTGTGGCTGGGTGATAATAGCAGTTAAAGCTCTCTGTGAATTGCAAAGTGATTAAATCAACATAAGCTAGTATCACTACTATTCTTGTACATCACAGATTCCTAGTTAGCCTTTCCCCTGAGTAATTCCAGGAAAGGGTATTGATTAACTCAGCCGCACAGCCTCTACTGTGACTATAGACATCTCCAGCATTCACGGAGGGAGGCAGCCAGAGAGAAAATCTGACACCAAGGAAAGTGTAGGATAGAGATAAAGAGCACTAGATTGAGAGTCGGGCATCAGAGTTCTCGCTGCAGTTCCACCAGTATGTACCACCCTATGACTTTGGCATGTGTTTCCCTTTTGGTCTCAATGTTCACATCTGTAATAATGACATAGTTGGGTTAGAAGATTGTCAAAAGTTCCTCCCCCCTTGAAAACTGCATGAGATTTTTCAAAGCATCAGTTTCTTATTGGAATCAATGCATCAAGAGCACTGAGCAGCAGCTCATCCCAAGGTCTTTCCCAACATCTGCAGCATTAGGCAGCCTGACTGTTCAGAATGAGTGTGCGTGTGTGTGCGTGTGTGTGTGTGTGTGTGTGTGTGTGTGTTGCAGTCAGGCCAAGATGAGTAATGGGCCAGAACTCAGGAGCTCCAGAGTCTGCCCCATGTTTACATCATACCACGTGGCTCATCTGTAGGTTCCTCTGTCTGCATCTATAAAATCGGTAGGGTGAGGGAGAGGATTAGACTAGTTGACTTTTCAGGTATCATCTGGTTCCAAAACACTATGATTTGGCGAAGCAGGGACTGGATAACCTCTGGATGTCCCTCTCAGCCTTGTGAGAAGGTTAGAGTTCTGAGGCTCACTTAGTTCCACATGGCCCTGCTACTCCAGAACTGGGTCCCAAGATGCCTCTCTTCAGTGAAGGCTGTGGGCCAAGGGCAGTCTCAGATGAAAGGGATGGAGGGGCTATACTTCCACACAGCATCTGGCAACCCAGGCCATAATCTGGGGCCTGCAGCTGTGGGCTGCTCCTTTCCCCTTTATAAACAAGCCCTACCTCTTGGCTTTTCCTTCAAGGGCAAAAGGTGGAGGAAGATTTCTCTGAAGATGAACCCAGAAGAAAGTCTTAAATGCTAAGCCAGCAATCACAGTTGGGTTGTTTTTTCAAACACATTCATGTTTCCAAAAGCATAGAAGAGGGAGTGGAGCAAAGGGGCTTCTTGTTGCGGGTTAATAAAACTGGGATGATGTATGTTTCTTAGAGTCTCCTAGTGGGTCCCCAAAAGGTAGAGGTAGGCTAGGGAATGGAGTAGGTAATCTCCAAGGGTAGAGGCCTTATATTGTTTTATTGAAAAACCCCTGGCCTCCACCATATCTGAGGTATGAAGAGATGCTGTGCCATTCCCAGGGTGGAGTGAGAGCTGAATGGCTTGCCTTCAGTGAACGAGGCGATAACAACTTATTGAGTGCTTACACTCTGCCAGCACTGAGGATAAATGAATTCAATGCACCGCTTCATTCAGTCCTCCCACTATGCCTTGGCTCTAAGATTATTATTACCAATATTGCACAAGTACAGAAAGAAAAGGGTTGAGCAACTTGTGCAAGCTCAAAAGACTGAAAGGTGGAAGACACAAGCCTTGTACCCAAATCATTCTGATTACAAAACCAACATTCATAAGAACCATGTTATACTCTCCTTCCAAGCTGAAGATACACTAATAAAGATTTTTAAGGCCTATACATCTTTTTGATGGGTTGAACATGGCAGATTTTGGAAGATGTGATAGAAATCCTAGTATTTGATTTCTACAAATGTGTTTTATGTAAAAGCTGATGGGAAATTTTCACTCAGAAATACTGACATCAGCAGATACAATGAAGTAAGATGGTAGCCTCCAATCAGTTCAGAGAGCGTTCATAAAAATGGCACCAGAAAACATCCTGTGTTCCTCATAGGCTGGAAAAAGGGAGCCAGTCCTGGGCTCTGCTTCCTCAGTCTTTCCCTCACTGCCTTTCTCTGCATAATGCCTGTCTGACTCCTGTAAAAATGACAGCAATTATTTCATGCCCAGTGTGCTGGACTCCTGATGAAAAGGCCTCCATGATGGAGATGAGTCTTTGTGACTGGGCGTCTAAGTTCCAGATAATCTGCTCCACTGCAGTAGCATTTATCATCATAATTTTCAAAATTCATTATGCTTGATTAGTTAGAAATCTACTTCCCATTAATGTCTCTTTCTTTCAGATCAGATCATTGTCTCAGGCAGAAAAAGAGGGAGGCAGAGACAAGTAGAAGGATCGTAGGAAGAAGACTGACTGAAGATGAGAAAAAGGGAGAACGATAATGTGCCTGTTGACATTATTGGGGTCCTAGAATGAAGTCACATCAGAAATCAGTCCTAAACCTGGAATTTTTATTATTATTACTAAGGCAATAAATTCCCTGGTTGCTGAAAGTAGATTGGGTGAGGTTTTCTGTCCCTTGAGGTTGAAATAATTCCGATCTACCACTGGAAAATTCAACTCTCAAGTTAGTCGCTACATCTATGAATAAAATGTCTATTTCTATTAAAAAATAAAGAAAAAAAAAAAACCTAAGAAGGACTCAGAGAGACTCAGACAGCAAACCAGCTTGCCAAGGTAGGGCAGAACTACAATAGCCCTTCTCTGACCCACCTGGTGGCTTGTTTGTCCTTCCCTGCCTACATGGTGGCACCCACAGTCCAGAGCTTTGCCAGCCATAAAGCATCACAAAGACACAGTTTACAAAGTTCAGCATCTGATCTGAAATCTTTCCTTGTATGGCTGCATCTGCCTGGACACCAGGCTTCTTTAATCAGATGCATTTAGCTGGAGGCCACATCAGACATGTACTTTCCATTAGAGTTAGCCACAAGTGACAGGATGGGAGAAGGAAGCAAAAATCAGAGGAACTAGCTAATGTTCTGCAGACCTGGGCAGAGGAGACAGAGGAAATCATATCATCTCCACCAGCATCCTCAGACAGGGGGTCATGCCATTGTTCTTCCAGACATATGGATTTCTCATGAGTCGTTTGTCCCAAAAGAATTGTGGGCACAAATGGACTTGACCAACTTTAAAGACAGGAATCAGAATAAGGAGTATAGGAGCCCTTCACAAACACTAGGGCAAATTTCCTATTGAATACTGCTGGGTGGCACACCAGGAAGATTCCCTACCCTTCTCTGCCACCTTCCCTTTGACTCTCCATAACCCCTTTACATGAAGATCTGAGCCCCCACTCTGTTCCAGGCAACTCTTATCATTTTATTCTGGGGGCTTCCTCTGATCTGAGAGTCTCTATTCTTCAGATCATCAGAGGGCAAAATGCTAAGGGAACTAGGAGGTCAAAGATTAAATACCATTGAATGGGTAGAGTCCCGATCTCTGGATAAATCTCCAGGAAAGGACCCAGAAGACTGGCCCTGGCAGCACACAACTGATTTCCCTGAACTTATAAGGGCACAAAGTACCCTGTAATTAAGAAACATCTCACACAGGAGAATGTATTGTGTTCCCCAAAAGGCCAGTCTTAACCATCTTAAATTGCCAGACTTGGGATAACAAAAAGAAGGTGGAAATCACATTCCACAATTTCAGGGTTGTTAAAGTTTGTTAATGTTTGAGTCCATCAAAGTGTTAGTGCACTCTCCAGTACTCTGGATACACCAAACAACTTCATGGTAACAGGCCCGCCCATCCCACAACCTCAGCAACAGCTGAAACACACTAGCATGCAGAGAGCAGTAAGAAGAGCTTGTCTTAAGCTTTCCATATGTGTGTTGGGCATACAAACAGTCAGGCATGTGTTCTCAGGCTTCTTAGAAAGATTAGTTTTGTTGGGGTGGAGATACACCCCTGGGCTCTTAGTACGTTCGTGTAAAGAATATGCTTATGATCTGGTCTCTAAGTAGATTCCTGTACTGGGGCACACTTGTGGCTAATGTCCACATATATTTGGGTCTAAGGCTTGGGCACTGACCTAGCTACAACTCAACCCTTCCTAGAATTAAGACATACCCTGTATGTGTGAGTGGCAAGGTGTGCCCTGTGCAATCAGAGAAAGAAGGAATATCCTTTTCAACTTGATAGATAAGCAGACATTTCTAATCTTTATCCCTATGCCCGATTGGGACTCCACAGAGCACATGCACCCAGAATAGAGACGCCAACTGATGTTGAGATGGGTTAATCTTTTAGAGGAAAAAGTAGTTTGTTTGCTGGTTTGTTTTTGCCAGGAAAGGGACTCAGAGCAATAAAGCCAGAGAGGAGAATCCTATGGAGGAATATCAATGATGCCCCTTACACCTTAGACCTTGAGTATCAAAGTGAGGACGGGAAACCAGACGACAATTCCTAGTGAAGAACTAGGAATTGATGAGGTAGCTAGAATCCAACAGTTAGAAAACCACAGTGAGGGACATTGAAGTGCCTGGATAATATTCCTAGGTGGCACTGACATTGTGATGATGGAGAAAATTCTTGCTAAATGACAGAGTAATAACTTCTCTCTACCCATAGGACAGATACTGTGAAACTAAAAGAGGCATTGCCTTGAAGTGCACTGAGAAGTCTGGATAAATGTGTTACAGAAGTCCAAGGAAATAACAGCGTCACAGTTGGAAACACGCTGCTTGAACCAAAAAGGAAAACTGGACGAAGTTATTGACATCCCAAAATAATTCTTCACTTTGCTCTAGCAGGTCTCGTGCATCTAAGTGGTGGTTTGCTTGCCACACAACTTTTCCAGGAGCCCACCTTATGCATAAAGCAAATGCTACCTAATTTTTTTCTGAGGGTATATTAATGTGCGTCACAAATAAATACAAGGTTACACAGTGATATTGATGCTGAGTATAACCACAATGTCTGAGATGTGGTCCAGAGACATCCTGCTTCTTATTAATAGCAGTCCCAAGACTGGATGAGGTCAGCCTGTGGAGTCCATTCACAAAGGCAGACATGAAATTTGGGATTATCTTCAAACTCAACTCATCACTCAGATCCCTGTTGAAAAATCTTTGTCCAGTGTCAGAATTCTGCATGCATTCTCCCCACCCCTATTGTCTATACACAGACACCATGCACCATTCCTCCTTCCAACGTGCATGAAACCCAGAAACACTGACACGCTGAAGTCAATCCTCCATTTCCTGCCCAGGGTGGATGTCACTACAGGAAGACTTGCTCTCATGCCAGGACAATTCCGCATGCCTATCCCAATTCCCAGTGACCACACATACGGAGAAGCAGCAGAGGTTGCTCTACCTTCATGCACAGTTATCAAAGACATTGACAACCACCTCAACACTCTACAGCCATGCAAACCAGCCCGTACACAGGAACTTGCGGTACCCTAGTGAGTCCTACCTCTCTTTACTTACTCCCATTTCTTGGTGACTGGTATCTATGGTTGGATGCTGAGACTAACTGATAAAGGCAGGATTTCAGACTCATTTCAACCTGGGTTTGAATCCTTGCTCTAGTTCTGTTCTAAAGTTAACTATTTTCTAGTTCTATGTACAGCCAGAATGCTCCTTAGAAGCAAGGATGAGGAGACTTTGTCTCATGTACTCTGGACATGTGATCAGGAGGGATCAGTCCCTGGAGAAGGGCATCATGCTTGGTAAAAAGAAAACCCTCAATGAGATGGATTGACACAGTGGCCCCAACAATGGGTTCAAACATAGCAATGATTGTAAGGATGGCGCAGGACTAGGCAGTGTTTTGTTTTGTTGTCCATAGGGTTGCTATGAGTCAGAACCGGCTCATCGGCACCTAACAACATGTTTAAACCTCAGTGTTCTCATCCCTAGAGTAGGACTATAATAACTTCTTCATGCAGACAGTATGTATTAAATAAATTAACTTACTCAAACCCCTAGGAAGGTCCTTGACTATGGTAGGTGCTCAACAAATGTAAGTTGCTGTCCTCCCACCACCCTCAAGGACACAAGATGGAAGAAGGAAGGGCCTTAAGATATCCTGAAAGGCCAGGGCCAATCAAAGATAGGGAACATTCTGTAATGATGCTCCCCCAAATGGACCAATCCACAGCTTTACTCCCTTTCTGAAGCTTTCTCGGTGAAGTCAGTAGGAGATGAAATCTATATGAACCATCAAGTAGACAAGGGCCTGAGGCTTCCTATGTCATGGCCACCTGATTCTCTTTCCTTGACTTTTGTCATTCCAAAGTTTTTAAGTATTTCTCAGTTTAGATTCAGATTTCCAGACCTAACTTGTTTTAGCCAAGCCATGAAAGCCCTTCTTGACTTAAGTAAATAAACTAAAACATATTATATTCTTTAGGAAATTCAATTGCTTTGACCTCCTTGTCTAAAACTGCATATACACACACACATACTCCACCACCACCACCACGACCACCACCACCACCTCCTGACATTTCTTTTTCTCCTCTCTGCTTTATGTTTCTTCTTAGGACCTATTACTCTCTAACATACTATGTATTTTACTGTACCTTTATCTTCTGTCTCCCTTATTAAGGACAGGGATTTTGGTCTATCTCATTCACAGTGTATTCCTAGCATAGGCATCTCTGGGTGTTGCAAATGGTTAAGCACTGTTGGCTTCCAACCGAAAGATTGGTGGTTCGAACCCACCCAGAGGTGTCTTAGAAGAAAGGCCTGGAGATTTGCTTCCGAAATGTCACAGCTATGAAAACCTATCAACCACAGTTTTAGTACTGAAGCACATGGTGTCGCCATGAGTAGGAACTGACTTGACAGCAACTGGAAAGAAAACTCCCTAGCACCTAGGATAGTTCACAGTACATTAATAAAGTGGTCATACAGCCCAATTTCCAAGGGAAGGTCCCAATTTATGCCTATGGTTTCTATTTTCTTATTAACATCTTCCTCTTTCATTCTCAGAAGTGTCCAAGTATAGACAATCAAATATACACAGTTGATTAATAATATCTATTTGTTGGAATTAATTAATATATTTGACCAGCTTGATACTTTCATGAAACTCATCAACTCCTGAAACCAACAGTTTGATCCTGATGTGACTGAAATACATGTGATTTTAAAAGCATGAGAAGAGATTGAATAATCTCCTATAAAAGTCTTACTTTCAAAATTTTCACTAGGCTGACAAGCATGTCCTTTCTGATATACTCTAGCGATACACAGCTTTTAACATTGGAAAATCCTAAACTTCAATGTTGTTATTGGTAGTAGTTCCAAGATGAGATACCTATAAGCACATGAACCTTAAAGAATCTGGGCGGCTAAGCTATGCTTAATTTACCTCCTTAACCAAATCACAAGAGGAATGAATGAAATTGTAAAAGCATTCCCAAGCACTTGCCCATAAGATTCCAGCATCAGGGTGATATCATGTATTAGAAACTGGAAGTTTCTCACTTTTAACTCAACTACACCACACCTGGTCAGTGTTTGGAATCAGCAGATTTGACCTATGAGAAAGCATCTCAAGATGGTGAACAGGACTTATGCTTCCTAGTCTGGCTGGAATGCTAAGGCTGAGTAGGTAAATTCTGTGGTTCTGTATTACCAAGTGGGCCATTCCCAGAAGAGAAGGAAAACATCTCTAGCCAAAGAGTGGTGCCCTTTGGAAGGAAGCCATCCAATTCAGTCTGATTCTCAAGGCAAGACAGATAGAACTTTGACTGACTCTGCAGTATGTCTATCTCCATGCCAGAAACTGTCATAGAAATTAAAATGGGGAGGGGAAGGCCCCCCCCCAAATACTCAGGGTTATGACTCATAACTGCTCAGAATACCAAAGTTTTTAGACAAAGCTCGGTATGAGGTCAATGGGGAGACCTCTTGTCCCTCAGATGGTTTAGTCTATGTGGCATTCTTGGTTCCTTAAAGGGAAACTCTTCTGGAGTGTGGGAACCCAAAGTGTACTCAGAACTAAAGGTCACACCTCTTGAAATGCAAGAAAGCAGCCAAACCATCGTCCATGCAGAGCATCCAGCCACCACCACACACACAGGCCTGGACAGAATCTTCGGCAGCCATGTTAACTCCAGCAGCCCTCCCAGCTATGCCCCTAATTTCAGCAGATCATGGCCCCTCCACCACCCACCATGCTGCCTCCCCATGAGACATCCCAAGCACATCAATGGCTTTGGCAGGAAACTTCCATGGGAGTTGCATGATGCCACCATGGTGGGAGGCAGGAAAAGAGATGTTGGAAGTAACTGCCTGGCCAATGGAAGGTCCTCTCCAAAGCCTGAAAGCTGTCAGTCTGTGTGTGAACTACCCTGCCCAGCCCCCTGGCCCCAAAATAAAATCCAGACTCACTGTGGAAGCTGTTGGTGCTGCTAGCCTCTGCTTCTGCCACGACACGCTGAATGGGCCCTTCTGGAATGGCCCTTCCTGACAGTGAATGGGGGGAGAAAGCAGGGTAGGGGAAGAGAAGAAAAGGGATGAAGGGAGAAAAAGGAAGCATGGGAGGATGAAAGAAGGGAGGAGAAGGGAGAGGGTATATCTGTAACTGAATAGTGTGTCTCTCCTGGCCACAGCCTCCAAACATTTCTACTACACCACTAGTGAGGAAGGTTGACCACAGTGACCATCTCCAAAACCTTCATCCAGGAGTCCGCTCAGAAACACCACTCACAGCTCAGCAGACACACCATAGTACCACTCCCAATATGTGACACCCAGCTGCCTTCCTTTAGAGACACCAAGAGTCAGCTGGCTTTCCTCCAAAGGCTCAGTCCTACTCCTGACAGAATGAGCCTCCCAGCCATCTTACTACCCTGAAAGAAAATAAATTTTATCTAAAATTTTCAACCCCTTAAATAAAAGAAATAGCACATTCTCCAAAGCTTCTGAGGGAATTTTTGTCCATATTGTCTCTAGCAGAAAACACTGACTTACCACTATTTTAGGGCTCCACAGCTCCTCTGCCCCACCTTTCTGATTTGGAAAGGAGGTCGGTTAACTGGATGCTGTCTGCATGGAGCCACAAGCTCCTCCTCCTTGCTGTCAACAGAGTCAGCATTCACACTACCCATTACAGCTCAGGAAAAACCCACTTCCCTTGAAAGGCCTCTTGAGAGGTCAGAGGAAGTGGTGTGTGAGGCTGTGTTAGAGGAGGGGCTCTCAGTGACTTAGCAATGGCATCTCTCAAGCACCTCCTGGGTCAAGATCTGTGTACAAAATACAAGAGTAACAGCTCCTGCTCTCCCAGAGGCCAAGAAGAAGCACAGGGAATGACTGAAAAGCATGTTCATGAGGCAGCTCCTTCGAATGTGCTAATCAATACGGTGACACTGAGGAGACCATCCAATGGAGACAACGACATGGGGATCGCTGAGGTTTGATGGCAGTGAGGAACAGAGAGAACGAGCAAAGAACGGCATGAGAAAAAGGATAGACGGAGAGTTGGAAAGAGAAGGCCTCATGAAAAGTGGACATGAACAAGTGTTATTAAGGAATAGGGGACAGATTGGCTGGAGTAGGACTGAGGGAGCTTGTTATGGCAAGGGCCAGGAAGATGGAGTGCTTGAGGGTCTTGAGGCCAAGGTGAGAATTTTATAATTTTGAGAAACAAGTATTCACTCAAGGTTCTTAAACAAGGAGGTGAAATGATGAGAAGTTTGAGGAGTATGGGTGGGATGGCTTTGAGATGAGATTTTGTCAGCTGACACAGCAACCTGAGGTGTGTGCACTGATCCAGATGTTGGTCTGATCATGTGTGGACCAGGGTCGTTTCTACCAACATGCCAACAAACGCATGAAACTTGGGTGCTGTAAAGAAAGACATTGCAGGATCTGGTGAGGAATTAGGTGTAGGTGATGAATAGTCAGTTTCAAAAATGACTCCACTTCTTGGGAACTTCCGAAGAGAGTTTTCGTTGATGCTAACGGACCGCTGAGGAGCACCTATTTGAGAAGCAGGAGGCAGCATGGTGAGTTTTATTTCCAACATGCCAAGTTTCAATTGCCAAAGAACTCTCCAGGGTAGGCTTACAGATTAAGCAATCAAAGGGAGAAGAGGTGGAAGCTAAAAATGTAAATTGAAACAGCTTCTGCATAAAAGTGAAAAGTGGTTATAACCATGTGAATGTGTAAGGTTTTCTAAGTAGATGTCTAAAATAACGGCACCAGAACTTTAAAGGCGAGGAAGAAGAGAAATCAATGAATGAGGTAAAGAATGGTCAGAAAGGGGAATAAATTGGGAAGCAACACATTGCTGAGACGATGAACAAGAATATTAAGCAGTGAGGGGGCAGTGTGAGAGGAATATGGTGGTTATTAAGAATGTCATTCAACAGATAGTTCAAAAAAGGATTACACTTGAAAAATATTTGAATCTGGCCACGATGAGATAATTAGTGACCCCAAAAGTGCATATTCAATGAAGTGGTAAGATTAGAAGTCTAAAAATTAAGAAAGAAGACGAAAACTACCTATTTTTGTAGTCAAGGAGAGAAACGGAAGTTGGAAGGAGCAGAAAGGTCAAATGAAGATTTTTCTTTAATGTAGAAGAGACTGTGGATTTTTCCAGTAGAAAGGAGGGAGAAAGCCTTTAGGATATCAAAGTGAGACAAACATAGTCACAAAGAGAGGAGGTGACAGGGCAGGTGACAGATGATGAGGTATGAGGGAAGAGAACAGTTCTGTGATACAGATCTTGGAGAGAAAGAAGGCAAACCTGTGAATTTGTAGCTATGAAGAGGATGAATTAGGCCTAATATAGCATAGCATCATAGTATAGATACATACACTCTTTCATAATATAGAAATATATATTGACACAGTTCCTTGCACATGCACAATAATGATTGCTTAAATTACTGTACTGCTTTGCACTTATCTAAGCACTGTCTATTATAGAGTTGACCCCTAGAATCTCAGAACTGGAAAACAGTAAAATTTTGAGGTCACCTACTGCAACCTCATGTCCAAATCATGTGTCTCTATAACATCTCTAAAATGTGGCTATCTAGATTTTCTGGAAAACCACAGGAGCTGGGGAACCCACTCTCTTACAGAGTAATACATTCTACTTTCAGATAATAGGGGTAAGTTAATTGCCTATGGCACTGTGCTTTGCCACCTTAGAGTTTGAAATATACCTAGAGCTTTCTATTCTTGCCACTTCTGTGGCTAAGGAAGGGTGATACAGAGTCTATTTACCAGATGACAATGATGAAGAACCTCTGAGCCTCTGTACCGAAACTTGGTTTTGTGATTTCTGATCAGGCCAAGCTTCAGTGCCCTTGAGCACCATCAAAATCAACCATTCACCAATAAGCACACTGTCTCTTTGTTTATTTCATTTAACATACATTTATGGAATGCCTACCATACACAAAGTATGGTGTTAGGTGTGAAGAATGTGTGATGGGTTAAATAAGGCATGGATATTGCTTATGGAAATACTAAGCTACTATGTGGCGACAGATATCCTTGAAACCATATTTTCACAATAAATATTTTAAAAACCCACTTCCTGAAACACGTTTAGAGGTTTCAGCACAGCAATTCTCATCTTCGACCACCACCTCTCCTGCTTCTAGTATCCCTTCCTCACTCTTCAGTTTCACTGAATCTATGCTACATTCTTGGGACTACACTTGGCTCAAACCACCTTACTGCTGCCTGCTTTACAACTATTCTGTAAGGTGGCACAGTAGTTAAGAGCTTGGCTGCTAACCAAAGGTCGGCAGTTCGAATCCATCAGCCGTTCCTTCGAAACCCTATGGGGGAGTTCTATTCTGCCCTATAGGGTTGTAATGAGTTGGAATCGACTCGACAGCAACAGGTTTGTTTTTGGTGTAACCCCCAAACTCCTTTAATTAAGATCTTCTTCCTTGCTGCAGTGTCCAGACCTTAGTCACCCCAGCTGCCTACTTTTTCTTGAATGTCCTGCTACAAAGCTCTATTAGAAAAAAAAAATTCTGCAACTGGTTAATTATATGTTCATGTTTTTAACTCTAAGTTTACCTAACTTTGTAAAGACAATACTATTCTGGTACCCTACTAACAAATTCTGTTCAAAAGTGACCTCACTGTTCCTAAAAAACCCTACTGAATTATGAATCAGAACACTGATCTCAACTTTGCCCTTCATTTATTGTGCAATATGAGGAATACTGATTAATTTTTCTGAGCCTCAGTTTACTTGTCTGTAAATGGGAATAATAATGCCTGCCCAGTTGACCTTACAGTAGTTTATGATGATACATGATCTTGTACTAGACCTGCAGGATGGGAGACCAAGATTCTTGTCTTGGTTCTTCCGTTAATTACGTGTGTGAACTTGAGTAACGCCTGTGTCCTCTCTGGAGGTCATAGTCCTTGGCCGTTAAGTAAGTGGGTTTGACAAGATGATCTCCAAGTTCATTTCTAGCCTGGATTTCATGAGTTTACCAATCTATATTACTTATCCATATTTTACCCAGGCACTAATCAAGGGCTCTCATAAAATATTTATGAACCAAAGAGGTTAATGTATGTAGGAAAAGAGTCCAGTTGGGTGGGGTCATAACCATAGAATGGATGCATGCAAAGAATTTTGATAATTGAAACAACATCCACTTGGGAGTAGGACTCTAGGAGCAAAACCAAGACTTGGGATTTTCAATGTTCCAAAAAAACAAAAAAAGCACTTAAAGATGTTGGTGGCATATTAATAAAATGTTGCAGTTGGAACAAAGCTGAAAGGGAGAGCTCCATTTAGACGCTTAACTCTGGTAGACTGGAACAGGATTCTATCAAGAAACAAGACATGTTTACTGTATATAAGTCAAATGCTTAAGTGAACTGTGAGGGAAAGGTCAGTAAATGATAATTTAGGATATTGGGATACTAGTCCCATCTACGTAAACTTGGGAAAATAAACCTAAATTAGCCTCAATAGTGCAGGCTCACCCAGCAAACTATGGCAAACTCTTCCTTCTGTTTATGATTCTTTAACACAGGTATATTCAATAAATTCACACTTTATTAGAATCCCTCCACTAGTGAGAAGCCAAAGCTAGAGCATTCAAAAAGGGTCCAGAAGAATCTCTGAATTTAGAGCACCGATTGGAATGGTATATGCCAGGACTGGAAACAAAATGACACAGGTACCACCAATCCCCTTCCTATACACATGGAAGACATCATCAGCTGATTATCACATGACTTTCCCTCAAATCAAGATGCAGCCCAAATTCCCCTCATTGCTCTACTCTAGGCAACCTCTGCCAGTCATTCAGAACCGGGACCTAAGATAAAACCTACTTGCCATCCCTGGGCCATATAGTACTTGATATTATGGCAGCTAAACTGAGACACAGCAAAAGAAGTCATCTTTCAGATACGAAGGCAATTCAGTGACATAGAAAGCATTGTTGTTGTTGTTAGGTGCCATTGAGTCATTTTCTACTCATAGCGACCCTATGTACAACAGAACAAAACACTGCGTGGTCCTGCATCACCCTCACAATCATTGCTATGCTTGATCCCATTGTTACAGCCACCGTGTCAATCCATTTTGCTGACAGTCTTCCTCACTTTAGCTGACCTTCTACCTTACCAAGCATGATGTCCCTCTCCAGGGGTTGGTCCCTCCTGATAACGTGTCCAAAGTATGTGAGACAAAGTCTCACCATCCTCTCTTCCAAGGAGCATTCTGACTGTACTTCCTCCAAGACAGATTTGTTCATTCTTCTGGCAAACCATGGTATATTCAATATTCTTCCCCAGCACCATAATTTAAAGGCATCAATTCTTCTTTGGTCTTCCTTATTCATTGTCCAGCTTTCGCATGCATATGAGGCGATTGAAAATATCATGGCTTGAATCAGGCACACCCTAGTCCTCAAAGTGACATCTTTGCTTTTTAACATTTTAAAGGGGTCTTTTGCAGCAGATTTGTTCGATGCAAATAGAAAGAGAAAGCATCAACCAAAACCAAACCTGCTGCTGTCTGGTTGATTCCAGCTCATCGCAACCCTATGGGACAGAGAAGAACTGCCCCATAGGGTTTCTGAGGAGCACCTGGTGGATTTGAACTGCCGACTTTTTGGTTAGCAGCCATAGCTCCTAACCATTAGGCCACCAGGGTTTCCAAGAAAGCATTAGGAACTATAAAAAGTGACTCCCAAGTATTTGAAAAAAAAAGATCGGTTTCTTTAAGATAGCATGACAGAGATGAGAACATGGATATATATTTAAACTTGTCTGCAAAAGCCCGAGTGGTTCCCAGGCCATCACGGGTCAACTGTATCATATGAAGAAAGAACATGTCTTTCAGAAAGAGCACTTAATGGTCGTAGAGGCCCGGGAAAAAGGATAGTCACACAAGTGGATGGCAGTGATGTTCATCTCGTCTTGGCTTTGGTCAGGGGAAAGGGAGATTTAGGCATGAGACTTGGAGTATTTCTGGCCCTACTGGCAAGTCAGGAGATCTCTGTGATGAGATGATGTATCAGTCTTTCTTAGCTGGATGCTGTTTGTCTTAATTACCTAGTGCTGCTGTAACAGAAATACCACAAGGGGATGGCTTTAACAAACAGAATTTATCTTCTCACAGTTTAGGAAGCTAGAAGTCTGAATTCAGGGTGCCAGCTAAGGTCCTTGTCTCTTTGAGCTTCTGCTCTTCAGTGATCTTCATGTGGCTTGGCATCTCTCTTCCCCCATCTCTGATTCTTTCCCTTGCTTGTTTAATCTCTTTTATATCTCAGAAGAGACTGACTCAAGACACCGGCTACACTAATCTTGTCTCATTAACATAACAAAGACAACCCATTCCCAAATGAGATCATAACCACAGGCATAGAAGTTAGGATTTACAACATATATTTTTGGTGGACACAATTCAATCCATAGCACTGTTAATCATTTGATTCCTCTGACTTCCTTCCTCTTTAAGCAACCTTCTCATTATAATCAGGCTTCCCACATAGACTGGCTCACTGGGAGTGAATGCTTTGATCACATAGCCTTTAAATAATCCAGTCCCCTGTGTGTGTCAATAAATTGTCCTTCTGGTGCTAACTCGAGTCTCGTGGGTGGTTTAATTACTGTGAGACATTATCTCAGACTCTTCATGATGAGCAGATGTTTGGGTCTTTGGTAAGAATCAGATCCTGCCGGCTTTCCCTTAAGTGACCTCATTATATCTTCCAGATGTATCTACCTAGAGCCCCTTGCTGACCGTCGGTGTCAGCAAGTGGGGACTCATACAGATCCACTTAAGATTGCATAGGCCAGCGGGGGTATTATTCCTTACCCTTTACAAACATCCATTCTGGTATTATGTATTTTAAAATTAAGTCATTTTTCTTAAGCATTTTCTATCTGAAAATCACTGCGCTAAAAATGGGATGGGTTCCTCTGCCTTCACGGTTACTTATGCTGCAGAGAGGTACAGGACAGACATGTACCCAAATGATTCAAGGGCTTGAAAAAATAAAAAGATCAAGCAGTTGGGGGTTGGCACATCAGATAAGCAAGCAGCCAGCTTCAAGAACACACTGGGCCACAACTAAAAGGTCCAACCTGACCTTGGAGGCTAGAGAGGATGACCCAGAGGAGGAGAGGTAACCAAGGTTGTCGTGGTGATTGGCAGAGTGAGAAAAATGGCATACTGGCCACCCCTGTCAATCAACTTTGGGATCTTGATGAACTTGCCTCTTTTTTTTTCAGAACACACGCAGTCATTTACTAAGCACAGATGATAATGGCAATAATAGCAGTGGCGGTGAGAAAACGAACAACACCCAAGCCAACAATTTACAAAGCACTTGCATGTACATTGTGTCCTGCCATGTACAATAATAAGCAGCCATCAGCATGTTGCTAATTACAAGAAAGAGAAAGGAGAGAGGCCGTACTTACGCCAGCCACGTCTCTATCCCCAAGTCTCCAGGATGCATGACCCTGAAATCTGCCTCCACAGTGACACGGGCAACACACACATAGGAAGCATGGAGAGTGATGCTCTAATTCTGAAGACCTTTGTTTACTGTCGAATTCATGGTTCACAATTGTCAAAACTTAGCTCTTGTTCCAAAAAAGCAAAAAATCAAACTCATTGCCATCCAGTCAATTCTGACTCATGGGAACCGCATGTGTTACTCAGTAGAACTGTTCCATAGGGTTTTCTCAGCTGTAATAATCTTTACAGAAGTGCAGAGCCTCTAGGTGGGTTCAAAACACCAACCTTTAGGTTAGCAGCCAATCACAAACCGCATGTGCCAGAGACTTTATCTCTTGTTAAACCAAAAAAAAAAAAAAAAAAAACCCCATTGCTGTCAAGTCATTTCTGACTCATGGTGATCCCGTGTGTTACCTAGTAGAATTGTTCCACAGGGTTTGCTTGGCTGTGATCTTTATGGAAGCAGATCACCAGGTCTTTCTACTGCGGCACTACTAGATGGTTTCGAACGGCCAACCTTTAGGTTAGTAGGTAGTCCAGCACAAACCATTTATGCCACTCAGGCACCTTGTTACTACTACTACTACCCATTGCTGTCGAGTTTATTCCAACTCATAGTGACCCTATAGGACAGGGTAGAACTGCCCCACAGGTTTCCAAGGAGCAGCTGGTGGATTCGAACTGCCGAACTTTTGGTTAGCAGCCAAGCTCTTAACCACTGCTCCACCAGGGCTCCAGGCAACTTGTTATGGGCCCTAATTCCATAATGGAAAAATCTCTTGTTTTGACCAACTAAAAGTGCTTTCTTTTTCTTCCTGAGCTTCCAACAGACCAACTCGAATGTCTAAACCAGTCCTTGAGTAGAGTAATCTGGTTTTGTTTGTAATCTCCCTAGGTCTTCCTTTCCCTTCAATTTTTGTAGGCTCTTCTCCCCTTCACTTTTAGTATCCAGCACCAAAGACCCATCACAAGAAATACTTCAGTTTGTAACTTTAAAGTAGTTAAAATGTCGTATATATAATTTCTACCTTATTCGCTTACATAGAATAATAACCATATATTAAGTGCCTAATAGGTACCAGGCAATTGGCATACATTATCTCATTTAATCCGCACAAAAGAAGAAATTGTTCTCATTTTTTTCAGGTGAGGAACCTAAGGCTCAGATAATTTGAGTAACTGTCCTAAGGTCACACAGCTAGTAAACAGAAGTTCGAGGAACCAAAGAACCGCTGCCTGACTCTAGAGTGGGTATGTGCTCTGCTCAGACAACATCAGCTGCTGCCCATC
This sequence comes from Trichechus manatus latirostris, assembly GCF_000243295.1. Classification (NCBI taxonomy): domain Eukaryota; kingdom Metazoa; phylum Chordata; class Mammalia; order Sirenia; family Trichechidae; genus Trichechus; species Trichechus manatus. The sequence continues at coordinate 1,023,918 of NW_004443945.1, forward strand.
TTCTCTGGAGCCTCCTCCCTCTACCCCTCCAGCGTTTCCTGTGGGGTTAGTCTGGAAAAACAGCAACAACCACCACCAGCGTTATAAACCGTGTTTAAAATTCTCTATTCCAGATGCCGTATTGACCCAGTCCCCTGCTTCCTCCTCCTCCTCCTGTCTAGTCACCCAGATCAGAAAGCCTCCAGCTTTGAGGATTATGAGAGGAATACAATTCCCTACCAAGGGAAGTCAAGGGAACACAGTGTTCTCTTTACATGCAAATATCTTAATTACAGCTGGTAAAGAAGATATTTGTATGGAAATTTATGTATCTTTGTATGTTATATATTCCGTTTGCCTCTCCGAGGGAAAAAAAAGGCCTTTTATACTTGAGGAACCAAAACAGGGTCCATTTTAATGCATCGCACTGTCAGGTGCTGAAGGCTCTGCCATCACCACCTTCTACAGGAATAGAAGAAGAGGCCCACACCCTGCTCAACACCCAGAGTTGAAGGCCTCCTGATGCTGCCTTCTCTTCTCCTTTCTGAGGACACGCTTCAATATAAACATGCTTCAATGCTTTGGAATTTTCCGATGGGGCGTCTTTTCTGTTTTTTTTTCCAATATCCATCCTCATGGAGCTATGGTTGACAACTCTAGCATCCATCCCATCCCATGTCTGCGCCATCCCCAGTGACAGACTAAAACAAGCGGCTTTCGAAATTCCAGGGAGATGAGACCATGTTTAGGAGACCACTGGAAATTTCTCTCTAAAAGAGGACATTATTTGTGGTGGGGGGTGAAATATCTTTTTATTCCATTGGTAACTCACCAATTAAGATAGAAGCAATGAATCAAATTACAATCATCTATCCATTTATCTGGGGTCCTGGTGGTGCAGTGGTTAAGCGTTTGGTTGCTAACCAAAAGGTCAGCAGTTCAAATCCACCAGCCGCTCCTTGGAAACCCTATGGGGCAGCTCTACTCTGTTCTATAGGGTTGCTGTGAGTCAGAAGTGACTCAGTGGCAATGGGTTTGGTTTGGTTTTTGGATCCATTTATCTATGAAAAGCATGAAGCCATATTGGTTGCACTGAGCTCCTTCTCAGCGTTTACCTGAGGGTTATGATGTCTGTTTTATAATGCAAATCACATTTATCTAAACTAAGGATATAGGGATATAGGACGAAACAGACTTACCTTGCAGCAAGTAGGATTCTGGCTAGCCATAACTGAGAACTTCCCACTTGTAAACGGCATTAAGATGTAGTAAGGAAAAGATAAAACTCTCATTGATAATAAATTCCCTTTGCCACAGTTAAGAGGACTAAGGGGAAAACCTGTGGAATCTCGCAAGGTGCACAGGAATAGAGCGAGCAAACCATCTGTCTGGGATGGTTTTGATGCCATTCTGCCTGGGGCCACAGGCTGAATCAGGTGACATTTAAGGCTCCTTCCAGCCTCATGTTTCCTTAAAATTGAATGAGCTGGCATTCGCTCATCTGTTTCTAACACTCTAGGGGTTCAGCGTGGATTGGGGGACCTAAAAGATACGTTTAAAAAAATCCATCCTGACCCTCCATTTCACTGTTATTCTTTTTCAAGGTTAAAACCCAAAACAGTAAGTGACTTTGAGGCCCCAGGCCCTGCCCTTCGGTTCACCTTTCTGGGCCCCACTGCTTCCACTGGCTTCTCTACCATACTCCACTGATGCTGCCACTCTGGCATAAGATCTCGTTGTCTCTTGCCTGGACCGCTGCCATGTGCTGCCTTAATGGTCTCTGCTCCCAGCAATCTATCCTACACACCACTGCCTGATGACTAGTCCTCATACAGAATCACATTTATAACTCAGTAGACGACAACCTTCCATTAATGCCCATCGGCTATCCAAGTCAGAGTACTTGACCTTAAGGGCTTCCATAGCTCAACTCATCCTTCCTTTGCAAATGCTTCCTTCTGCGACTCCCCTCCACGCATCCTGGGTTTAGGTCAGTTGAGTGGCGTGCTATTCATACAGCACTCTCCAGGTTTGCCTACCTCTGTACGTTAGCTCATGCTAAACCCTCCGGCCAGAATGCCCTCCGAAATTCAACTCACTGACTGCCAACCAGCCCCTCAAGGGCCAGGTCATCCTTCTGACTAGATGGGATTTTGACCTATTTTGAAATTTATCATGCTTTTGTAGTATTTACCCTCCTCTGGTTTATTGAAGACCTGCAAATTTTTCTTCTGTCTCCTAATCCCTATGAAATTTTAACTTCCTTGGAATACCCATTATGTTTTATTCATCCTTGCACATGGTTGGAGAAATGAATTGCATCTTAACCCTGAACATGGACCTTGTCAATGGCTCAGGGATTTGGTGCAAGGGGAGCGATGAAACCAATATGGACAAGTTTTAGCCAACGTGCAAACTGGGCCACTCATCCTAACACTGAGTAAATGCTCTCAGCACTGAGTCTCCTGTTGAGGAATTCCAAGGTCTTAAACGCATTGCCAGTCCTCTCAAAGGCTCCACTTCCTCATCTATAAAATGGGGGCCAGCGATCCCTGACTGCTTACCTCTCCGAAAGGTCTCAGGAGATCCTCTTTCTTTCCAGGCAGAGCACTGAGGGGCCTTGCACAGGCTAGTGTGAAACCCCAAAGCCCCACAGTTAGCATGTGTGTTTCTCCTTCAGCTGGTTTGGGTTTAAGGGCTTGGTTGATCAACTAGTGAGTAGCAGAGAGGCAGGAGAATTGGGTGTAATTCAAATGCAGCGTTAGCCGTACACTGATTCCCTGCTGCTACCACTCCTGTTGTCATCACTGCCACAGTTATATGTGGCCAGACAGCTGCCCTAGATCTCAACCGCAGAGCCTGCTGAAGGGTCCCGGTGCACAGCCCAGCAAGGCACAGAAGCCCCTCCACGAAGTGCTGCAGGAGCCCCACGACTGGGACAGCGAGGGACAGGAAATGGCTATGGCTCCTTGCTTTCTCACTTCAACCCCAGCGGCTCTGCATTTATCTATTTTATATGTTGGACTCCTTTATACAGCTATATTTGAAGAAAAAAGTTTCACTTTGGTAAAAAAAAAAAAAAAAAAAAGGGTTGGAAAACTATGTATGTAATCCAACCTTACGAGGCACTGGTGGGTCAGTGGCGGAATTTTTGCCTTCTGTGTAGGAGACCTGGATTCGGTTCCTGGCCAATGTGCTTCATGCGCAGCCACCGCTCATCTGTCAGTGGAGACTTGAGTGTTGCTATGATGCTGAACACGTCTCAGAGGAGCTTCCAGATTAAGACGGACTAGGAAGAAAGGCCTGACAATCTATTTCTGAAAATCAGCCAGTGAAAACCCCACAGATCACAAAGGTCCAATCCCCAACCGATCACGGGGACGGTGCAGGACCGGGCAGTGTTTTGTTCCTTTATGCATGAAGTCACCATAAGTTAGCGGCCGACTCGATGGCAGCTCCGAACAACAACAGTAACAATATCAATACAGTCTTACGAGTTGAGAAGTCAGAGGATTGATCTAAAATCAGCAGCATCCAAGTGTGTGAGTGACTAAACTTGAATCCAGGCAAGGGAGCAGTTAAGCCACGATGCATTTAAAGATGAAACTTTAGATAACCCTCGGGCTCTTAACACCGAGTTTCCACGAAGTGACAGAAAATAATACTATTTGTACGGCCAGCCCCTGTGAAGAGACAGAAGCCTCAAGACAATGGAGAAGAAAGACAGGAATTGTCCACTTTACATGTGATACACTCAGGTCCCAGGCAAGAACAAGATCTGTTCTATGCCAGTAGTCATGACAAGGATTGAACCAAGGCTTCCTGGTTTCCAATCCTGAATTCTAGTCTTGAATTCAGTCACAAGTTGCCAAGAGCACATAGGCAAAGATGGGATGGTGCCCCCAAGGATGAGCATTCCCAAGCCATCGAGCAAAAAATCCTCAAAATAACTTCTTCACCCCATTGTTGTGGTTATCATGTCCCCCTAGCCATCTTGTCCTCTGCAGGGTCATCTACACACCCGATTGCTGGAGTGTCCCATGGAGGAAAACAAGAGACCCTGCCCCATCTTCACTTCTGTACTTTGTGGAGTGCTTGAGCTGTGGGTAGTTGTCCTCAGCATGACCACTGCATTGGAATAAAGTATAGTGTAGGAAGAATGGAGGTATGGGGGTTTGGGGGTGCTGAGATGGAGGGAAACATTCAGATAATTCCAATCACTGAAAAAATATCTAGAAATTCTGCCCAGGTAATTCTTCTGCCTACTAGGCTGATTTGGGGCCCATACTTTAAATATCTCAAAGGGGAAGAAGAGAGAGGAACAGAAAAGAAACTTAAGTTACTAAACTAGATCTAGGGTGATGTGGAAAGAGACCTTCAAAACTGAAAGCTGTTCCCTTACTTTATCAGTAGGATAGAAAGGCCTGGAATATTGAGCAGCTGTGGACTGGGGTCAAAGCAGTAGCAGAGATGCTTGAGAAGACTTTGGCTTTATTCTTGTACCTTCTGCCCTGTCTCCCTCTTGTCCTAAGGAAACCGAGCCTCCTCCTTGCTTATCATTAAACGCAGAACTAAGTCCCATAGAAGAAGTCCCCGGGTGGTACAATCGGTTAAGCTCTTGGCTACTAACCAAAAGGTTGGTGGTTAGAGTCCACCCAGTGGCACCTCAGGAGAAAGGCCTGGGGATCCGCTGCCAAAAGATCACAGCCATTGAAAACACTATCGAGCACAACAGTTTTACTCTGACACACACGGGGTTGCCATGAGTCGGAGTCGACTTGATGGCAACTGGTTCTTTTTTTTTAAGTTCCACAGAAAGTAACACCTTAATGAGACCACAGAACTGGAGTCCAAACCTCAGTTTGCAGTTGGAAGTGAACTCTCTAATTGGCAACACAGATGCAGAGCTAGCACTGAGACTGAGGGGTCCTAAAGATCGGTCCAGTCCCTCACCAGATTTTTATATTCCAAAATGTTTGATATTTTGTAGATTATTAGCATGCAAATCCTTTGGCTTTAATCAAGGAAACAAGGTTGTAATACCTATAATCAGCATAAATCTATCCCACACATCTTCCTCCGTTTTCATTCCTTCTGCAGCTTTGTGCAGCTTAATAGGCCTTAGCATGTAAGTTACTTTTTCAAAATTCACTCAAGATGCGTGTGCTATAGCATCCAGACCTACAGCAGATGCTGCTGCCAGGAAAGCTCCAAGCACTGCCCCAGTGTCTACACCATGACTGGGTTTCCTGGTCAGCACTGGGCACCCTGGCCTGAAGGCTGAAGAAAAGAACAAGAACATGGATTAGGGAAAAAATCCCCCAAGAGACCTCAGGTTTTCCTGTAGCCTCCTGTCTAAGCTCCATCAAAGAAGATTAACTCCAGCCTGTCCTCTTGCATTATGAGATGGCTGCACAGTTCTAAAGAATTCCTGCAGGAGTCTGGAGTTCTCAGTTGTTTAGAAAATAGGATTCCTCCCAAGGTTGAGTAAGGACAGTGTTGACATGGAGTGGGGTTCTTAACCATTGTCATAGGGCAATATATGTACTGTTTAACAAGAAACTATTTTGTTCCGTAAACCTTCATCTAAAGTGAGAATAGCAGCACAAGTGGAAGAACGTAATCAACGTCACTGAATTGCACATGTAGAAATTTTTGAAATGGTGTATCTTTGGCTATGTATATTTCACAAAAAAAAAAAAGGGTCCTCCAAGGCTGAGAAGGGGGCGTCTTGACATGTCATGGGGTTGTTAACCAATGTTATAAAACAATATGTGTACTGACTGTTTAATGAGAAAATATTTGCTCTGTAAACCTTCACCTAAAGTACAATAAAAAAAATAATTAAAAAAGAAAATAGGGTTCCTCAGCAGCACTGAGCTTTGCTGGTACAGGAGGCCTTCTTACAGCTCACCTATTCCCTTTCCAGAAATCAGTGAACCCTGGAGCCCTGGGGTCTCATGAGTGTGTGTCCAGAGCTGCCCTAGGGCATAGGGGACCAAAGTGGAGACTGCACAGGGCAACCGATCCCCATTCCTGTTCCAACCCCAGCAGTCCCATTGCTCTTAAATACTGGTAACCAGTTGCCATCAACTCAATTCCAACTCATGGTGACTCCATGTGTGTCAGAGCAGAGCTGTGCTCCGTAAGGTTTTCAATGGCTGATTTTTCAGAAATAGATCACCAGGCCTTTCTTCCAAGGTGCCTCTGGATGGACTCAAACCTCCAACCTTTCAGTTAGCAGCCAAGCGGATTAACCGTGTACACCGCCCAGGGACTCTGCTGTTAGATAAGAATTGGCTAAATGTAAGGAGCCCTGGTGGTACAATGGGTAAGTGCTTGGCTGCTAATCGAAACGTTGGTGGTTCATACCTACCCAGCATCTCCGTGGAAGCAAGACCTAGCGATCTGCTCCCGTAAAGACTACAGCCTAGAAAACCTTACGGGGCGGTTCTACTCAACACACCTGGGATGGCTATGAGTCAAAATTGACTCGTGCCACCTAACTACAACAACAACAAATGCAATTTTATAGGCAGCTGGGTGGCCAATGGGTTAAGCACTTGGCTGCTATCCGAAAGGTTGGCAGTTTGAACTCACCCAGCGGCTCCTTGGGAAAAAGACCTGGCGATCTGCTCCCGTAAAGATTACAACCTAGAAAACCCTATGGAGAAGTTCTATCTGCACACACAAGGTCACCATGAGTTGGAATCAATTTGATGGCAATTAATAACAACAACAAATGCAATGTGGTACCCCAGGACACAAATGGAAAAACTGGGAAAATCCAAATAAAGTTTATGGTTCAGTTATTAATTTGTACCATTGTCAATTTTTTAGTTTTGACAAATGTACCGCGGTTATGTATGATGCTAACGTTCGAGGAAACAGGTGAAGGGATATGGGGACTCTCTGTACTGTTTTGTAACTTTTCTGTAAGTTTAAAATTATTCCAGAGTAAAATTTATTTAAAAAAATAAGAATTGGGAAAATCGCATTCCTCAGGAATAGAATACAAATGTTCCCCCATTGTTCTCTTTTATATACATTATTAAGGTATTTCAAAAATAGCAAAAGGACAATCGGGCCTAGCAACTGGGGTTCTGGCCACTGGACAGCCTGCATGAGACCCCTCATCTTCTGACCCTTGGCATCACTTTTCCTCTCCTGGTACCTGGGTCTACTCAGAAAAACCTAATGACTGAAACTACTGGGTCAAGCCTGGCTGCACCCTCTCTACAGGGTCAGCGTCTCTTAAAGACCAGTAGGCCCAGCTGCTGGTCCTTTTGTGCCTAGTTTAGCAGTGGGTCAGGTCTCTCTACTCTTGATCTTGGAGGAAGGAACCATGATTCTGAGGGTGGTTGGCAGCCACAAGCCCAGGTGACAATGAATGGAGTTTGAAGGACCCATTCCCCTTTGCACTGTTTCAGGTTTCCAAATGAAGGGACATCTATTGGAGTAGTAATCCAGGCAGCTCTCTGGCCCTAATCCAGCCCCTTCGAAGAACAACTTCTCTGATTGGTGCAACAGGGCATGTGGCCACAGCCTCTTCCCCTTTCTGATGGGTATCTGCAAAGAGCAGAGATGAGCAGTAAAAATTCTGCTCCCGCAGGCCAAAACCTGCAATGTTTCTAGGATGCTATAACTAGGCCAGGAAGTCTAATCTGGGGGTTCAGTATGGGGAAGCCCACTGCTGCTCTGCCACAAGACCACCATCTCCAACAGTGCTGTCAGTAGTCAAGTGCACGTTATAATCTTCATCTGCCTGGCTTCTTTGTCTCAATGGGATCAGAATTCGGAATTTGGGGAGGGAAGATGGGTGCTAACTATTGACTGGGCCTTTCAAACCCCAATAAAGAGCAGGGAGCACGGTGGCACCTTCTGATCCTGAAAGTCGGCGGCCTATGTTGCCATCAGAAAAGCCAAACCACACCTGTTGCCATCAAGTCAATTCGACTCATAGTGATCTATTGGACAGAGTAGAACTGCCCCATAGTGTTTTCACAGAGCAGCTGGTGGGTTCTAACTGCTGATCTTTTGGTTAGCAGCCGAACTCTTAACCACTGCACCCCCAGGACTCCATATTTTAAAGGTGAAAGTAAATTAAAGTTATTTCATAAAGCACAGGGTTCCTCAACACACTGCCAATCACTTAGTTTCTATCTACAGGCCCCTCACAACAAGACTTTGAGGAGCTCCAGCCTCTCATCTCAGGTGACTCAGTAATTAATCAACATTCTTGCTGGTCACAGTATCCAAAACTGGAAGGATTCTCAGAGATGTTCAGATCAAGTCTCAACCCCCCTCTTACCCCAGGTCTTGATTCAGCTACTTCTAGAGCTCAGGTTATTGCCATTCCTAGGTCCCTGTCTTGTTCTCCCAGGACTCACATGATATCCTGCTAGGAAACTCATTCTCGGTAAGTCAATGGACCCTCAAAAAGCAAAACAAAAAAAGACACCCATCTTTTTTTCCCATCTTTCCTAGTAAATCGCCAGATGTGGGATGATATGCAGAGGGGATGGGATTTCAGAAGAGAAAGTTTTCCATCATCCTTGCTGTGGCAGAGATTGCCAGCTGCTCAGTGCAATCCAAGTTTTTCTCTTCTCCCTGGGGACATAGCTACCCTGTATGTCTCAACCTCCCTTACAGACAGGTGAGGCCATGTGACTGGGTTCTTGCCACCAGGGGAAGTGACAGGCACCTTGCCAGCCAGGCCCATTAACAAGATCCCACACGCATTCCTTCATGCTTGTGTCCCCTTCCAGCTGGCCACCAAAAAAAACTAAACCCGTTGCCATTGAGTTGATTCTGACTCATAGTGACCCTACAGGACAGAGTAGAACTGCCCCATAGAGTTTCTGAAGAGCACCTGGTGGATTCACACTGCTGACCTTTTGGTTAGCAGCCGTAGCTCTTAACCACTACACCACCAGGGTTTCCCCAGCTGGCTACAGTGGTGATGACTGACTGAGATGACCTAGGAAACCACTCAAGGAAGAAGGTAGAGCCTGCATCAGCCTGAACGATCACATGGAGGGTCACTCCTTGAACCTGTTCACCTGCTCAGACTGTTATGTGACCTAGAAATGAGCTTCTATTTGTGTTGGGATCATTCTATATATATATATATATATCTATATATATATCTCATTGTTATAGCTGTTGGCCTACCTTAACCAACGCAATTATGTAAGCCTTGTTTAGAATGCCTGTTTTGGAATTGGGGAAGTCATTCGTATTTTAGCTCCAGTAACCGTAACAGTGATAAACATTTATTGAGCATTTATTGTTCTAAGAACTTTATCCTTATTAACTCTTAATCCTCAAAGTAAATGTATGAGATAGAGACTATTAACCCCATTTGACAGTTGGGGGCTCAGAAAGGTTAAATAACTTACCTAAAGATATACAGCTGTTAATTGTAAGAGCTGAGATTCAGACCCTGGCAGTGTGGATCCAAAACCTGCACTTTTAATCACTCTGCCATGGGTACACCATGGCTTCTATAAAATCCAAGTTTCCACCAGCCAGATCAACTTCTTCTCAATTATTCCTGCATCCTAAATGTTACTGTTGTTATCTTTTCTGGAAGTTTCTGGGATCCCCAGCTCAAAACCCAGGGCCTTGCTACCAGCTGCCAGATCTGCCTTGTGTCCCCCAGATGTGCGTCTGCCTGGATTTTGGCTTCCCTTCCCTCCCCATCTCCTGGACACTGGACTCCATTCCCAAAGGGACCCCACTTCTGACCTTAAGTGAGTCATCCCCGAATAAGGCCAGCATGCCACTGCCTCCTGTCTGCACTCTGCCTGGATACTATGTCTACTTGCCTAGATCAGAGTTGCCCCTGCTACCTGTTGCTGGATTTTGCACAGCAGGGAATGTCCAAAGTCTCCCTCACTTCAACGGACACTTGATTGCCTGTGCAGGATCATCTTGGTCCGGCCAGATCCACTTCCTGCCTGACTTCAGATTTCCAGTCTCACTTCATTCATTCATTCATATTCTTATTGGGCGTCTGCTAAGTGTCAGGCACGGTGGTGGCCATGGAGGACCCCAGGCTGAGTGAGGAAAGCATGCCTACTCCTGGCCCCTTGGACCAGTGGGACCAGAGTGCTGACCCCTCCCAATCCCATACCTCCTTGATCTCAGTACATCATTCCCCCTACAAAGGAAAACATCTGAAAAGAGGACAATGTTTTGATTACGGAATCTCAACCTCCCCATCTCCAGGACTCTCTGAACTTTCTTTAATTTTAGATTTGAACCTCCAATCTCTTAGTGCTCTTGGATGTTCTGAGAAAAGTAGCATGGTACCAAAAAACCCACCCTTGTCAAAGCTGTTTTAAAGGCAATCCCAGAAGCAACAAGACAGTGATCCATTCAAGGAAACTCGTGGCTGTCTTTGGGCACCATCTTAAGAAGAGTGAAGAACAAATTGCCCTTGGTGCTCGGTACAGGAATGTTTTTTTTTCTCTCTCTAAATGTATAACAGGAAAAAACAGTTCACCTTTGTCAGTTGTTTGCATGTCACTTCTGCATGAGCCAGATGGTGCCTCTTGTTTTAAGAAATTAAAAATGAAAAAGAAAGAATATAAAGAGGAGTTAATCTCCATCACTCCCCCCTGCCCTAGTGTGCACACTGACATACACACCGGGCAGGCTGACACAGACACACACACAAACACACACACACACACACACACACACACACAGGCTCCAATTATCTGCATTTAGCTGTATTAGGTATGAGATGCCAGCAAACTCTTAGGTTCAACAGACATTAGTAACAGACGGTAGCAGAGATGTACAAATCTGTCCCCAGGTGTCAGTGTGCAGAAAGAATCCTTCACATTGTTCCTGCTGTCTGATAAATCACTGCATTCCCCCAGGGCCTCCGCCAGTATATACTGAACAAAAAAAAAATCTTATATAAATCACCCCAACCTGGACTTAGCTCTAAGATTCATGATCAAGACCATATCAACACTGACCAGAGGAGCAGGCAAGTACTGAGGACGCAGTATTTCCGTCTAAATTGAAAACTTGGGGAGGAAATTTTCCTAGGATAGTAAGAAATAAAACCAGAATCCTCCTTAGAAGCGAGGATGACAAAATTTTGTCTTGCTTCCTTTGGACCATTCATCAGGAAACACCAATCTCTAGAAAAGGATATCAAGGTTGGTAAAGTAGAGGGTCCATGAAAATGAGGGAAACCCTCCATGAGATGGATTAACACCACAATGGGCTCCAACATCTCACAGATCCTGGAGATGGCACAGGATGTGCACTGTTTTGCTCTGCTCTACGTAAGGTCACCGTGAGCTGGAGCCGACTCAATGGCAACTAACAACAAGAACTAATTTACCTAGTATTTGGGGATGGGTGCATGATCCCAGTTTTTCCCCCTATGGTGGTCAAGAGGTTCCCTGATCTGCTCCATAAATTGCATCTGGGAATAAGATTATCCCTGGTCTTTTCTTGCCTTGGATGCGAAAGGGACTAAGTAAAATACTATAGACAATAGTTTACTGAGTAAATATTATATTCCAGTTACTCTTTACACAAATTAACTTGCTTAGCATCCAAATAACTCTCTTGAGTGAATATTTCTGTTCTCATTTTAAAAATGAGAAAACTGAACAGAGGTTAGGGGAAGTGCATTAAGGCCACATGTCACTAAATGGTGGTGTTAGGATGTGACACAGGTAAGAGTAGGCCCCAAGCCCAAGAATTCCCCTGTCACCATGATGTCTCCTAGTGTGGATAACAAGAACTTGGAGTAATTGCTGATGTGATCTTAAGCAAATCTACTTCTTATGCCCTTTGTTCTACGGAAGAGTGGCGTGGAGGTGGGGTTACTGTGGATACACTAGGAACTTGTGAGGCAGTGAACGTGAAGATAAGACAAAAGATGCTCTTTGCATATGGAGAGTATAGCACCTACCCACCATCAGTGGAACAGGCAATTGTTTCAATGGTGTGTTAAGTTTTTACTACAACAGCTATGCTTTCTTATTTCATACTTCCTTTGAAACAAAGGCACATATTTTCAAGTCAGTTGGCCTCAGCTGACACCTGGCTTAGAAATCATAAAAAAAAAAAGAACTGAGGATACCTGGAATGTGGACATTTTCTTGCCCCACTCTGCCTCCCTTAAATTCTAGTCTGCCCTAGAACCCACAGAAAGGAGGTGGACTCTGCTGGGGGAATTAGTACTCTTTGCAGCTTTCCCAGGAATAAAGAGCAACAGTTGACTATTGTTAAAGCAAGGGCAAAGGAGGATCATTTGGAGAAGTGATTGTGGTCCCTCCTCCCCTTTTTTAAATGCAGAATAAAGAAATATTAAGTGGATGCGTTGAAATAAGTTTGAAGGCTCATTTCACACATACTCTGGTCAGACATAGTTTCCCAACACCTGGATAAATCCAGTGGAGACCAGCTTGGCATAATCAAAACGTCTGAAAAAAAGAAGAGCAACTCCTTGCTTTCATCAATACCAAAATAAATCTGAGCTCAGCCCAACAGGCCAGCAAACCCCATTACACTGAGTGCACAGGCAATTAAATGGTGCCAGCACCAGCCAGACTCTAGAAATCTATGACCCATGAGCCCTTAGTAACCTCCTCACCAATGCCTCTCCTGGAAATGACTGAAAACATTAGCCTAGATGCTAAAGAAAGATTCCGCTTTGATATTTCCTGGCAGGTCTGCCCTGGCTATCAATCAGCAGTGGCTGCTGCTGCTCGTTCTTGTGCCATGCCCGGGGATATTGGGCATGGCAAGTGGTTAGAGGAGCTGCCCAATTCCCTGTAGACATTCTGTTTTCCCCCCTGTTAGGTCCACTTTGCCTGAAGGTCTCTCTTGATGGTATATTGTCTGCCATTCTCTGGTTGGGGTCACTTTTTGGCATTCCATTTTTCTCTAGGCCATTGTTAAAATGAAGTGTCTCAAGTGATTACTTTTAATGTCTAGGCAATCTCGTTTAAGTAAAGCTACCGAGAGCACCCAGATAGAACTGGTCTACAGACTACAACCCCAAACTCCCAACCTTCTGGTCCACCATGTTCAGGCCAACAGAGAGTAGACAATCATATATGGGGCTCTTATACTCACATATGGTCATTCATTGCCTATAAAGAAGAAGAGACAAATGGTTGCCATGTCTCTCAACCGCCAAAGTACTGCCCCACACTCTCCTTACACCTCTAATCCAAATTCTTCCTCCATTCAGTGTTCTCAAAGTAAATCTTCCATATTTTGTAGACATCTCAAATCAGTTTGCAGAAGTTATCCCATCCTTGTGTCTCCGTTTGCACCACATGTCCCCTTTTTGGGATAAGCGACACTCTTAGTCACATGCTCTTTCCCTGGCAAGAACTACTCAAATGATATTATGGAAAGAAGATTCCCAAGGACTAAGGGATAAAATAATCATGGAAATAAAATAGGACTCCTGTTAATGTAATATAGACTATTATATGGAAGTCATCCTGAACATATCGTTCTTAACAATCTGAGAGCTTTTCCTAAGGCCTAACTGGCACCCCTTTCCAAAATTGCTAACAGGTAACCTGCTTTCTTTCCTCATCATTCCTAAGCCATCTGGATAACTTCTAGCAATACATTACCCACTGTTGCTGTTTTACTTTGGGTTCTGGTTTATCGTGAAGATCTACTTTTGGAGACACAATAAACCTTACGTAGCCAACAGATAATTTCAGAAAAAATCTGTAGTAGGTGAGGCTGGATCAGGGACTAGGTTGGGAGGTGTTAAAAGGTAGCACCAAATTGGGCTCGTCTTTATGTGTGTGTGTGTGTGTGTGTGTGTGTGTGTGTGTGTATGGAGGATAGATACTGATGCAAGTAAGAATAAGATGCACATCCATTGCAATGTAACCATACATTACAGCTAAACGCCCTAGAGGAAAGAGGGACTGGGCAATGGAGAGAGTAACAAACAGGCCATGTCCAGATGCAGGAGTGTATGTCTGGGCATGGGTGTTACATGTGTGTGCCGGAGTGACATGGTTAATGGACAATGACAAAGACACGTGAGCAAGGCACTAGCTCTGCTGCGGAGCCCTGCAGAGGGGGAAGGCCACCTTACCCTGTAGTAATCGGTGCTGTAGACATCTCTCGACATGCCAAAGTCTCCAATCTTCACCAGCAGGTTGGCCCCAACCAGGCAGTTCCTGGTGGCCAGGTCCCGGTGCACGAAGTGCTGGGAGGCCAGGTACACCATGCCCGAGGCGATCTGGCTGGCGATGTGCAGCATTTGGGAGAGTCCCAGCTCGCCCTTGGCCTGGCGTGGCTGTCCGTCCACGAGGATCATCGCATCTGGCCCATGGGCCCTACTCGGGGTGGGAGAAGGAGGGAGCAGAGAGAATTCCGCAGATCAAGGGGAAAGCCCTTCCTGGCTCCCTTTTCTATGGAAAACCCCAAAGACATGAATAAAATCTCATTTTTCAGCCTGTCTGTGGGCCTATTTCTGGCTACCCAAAATTGTATGATGATAGTATGGGTATAAATGAAACGCTACAACCAGAATCCCAGTAAGAGACTGCAGACATACTCCAAAGGGTCAGGGGGATAAATTACTCTTTGTAGTATTTTATTCCTGCCCAGGGGTTCCCCAAATTCTAGACATCTATTACAGAATAATTAATAAAATGGTAACAGAAACTAGCTCTTACACAGCCCTTGTTGTGAACCAAGCCCTGCTCTGAGTGTTTTAAACGTACTCATGCATCTGATCCTCCAAGCCCTGCTCTGAGTGTTTTAAACGTACTCATGCATCTGATCCTCCTGCCCCCATTCTGAGACAAGGAAACTGAAGCACAAAGTGACCAGGTCACCTGCCAAAGTCACAGAGGTCATAGAGTAGCCACAGGGAGAATCAAGAGGCAGAATTTGAAAGTAGACATTTGGCTCTGGAGGAGAGCTTCTTGAGCTTTAATGAGCCCTGGAAGGGGAGGAGGCTGGTTAAAACAGATTACAGGACTCCAACTCTGAGAAGCTGATTCAGTTAAAAAAAAAAAAAAAAAAACTGCCTTTTGGGTCCAGTCCGACTCATGGAGGTCCCGTGGGTGTGGAACTGTGCTCCACTGAGTTTTCAGTGGCTGATTTTTTTGGAGTTCGATCACCAGGCCTTTCTACCAAGGCACCTATGGGTAGACTCGAACCTGTAACCACCCGGGGACTCTGTTGATTCAGCAGGGACCCATGAATTTGCATTTCTGACAAGTGCCAGTGCTGACGCTGCTGGTTTCCAGTCTACACTCTGAGTAACAAGACTCTGAGTCCACACTGTGGCCGCTCCACACCCTGCCTAGGCCTGGGATGGAGAGATGCTCTGAACTGAAGCCGAGGTCTGGCAGTCCCAGCACGCCAACGTCCCAAATCAAGTCCCAGACCTGTTATCCGCATGCCTTGCCCTGTCATATCAGTCACTTTTACTGTTTACTCTTTTCTCCAGAAAGCCCAACGAGCCGTGACCACACCAGGGGCCCTTATTTATGAAGCGGTGGGTGAGGAGCCCTCGTGGACAGCGCGGCCTTGGCCTGTTTTACTGCTTCTCCAGTTTCCACTAAAAGGCGCCATTAAACAAGAACACGATCATTTTATTATCTCCTGTGGGATTAGCCCTCCTGGTTCCTCAGGAGGGGAGCTGCTGCATCAGCTCACAAGGAAGGGGTCAGCAGACTAGCCCCCTCCTGGTCACAGGAGAGGATCCCCCAGCTAGCCCCTAAAACCCACTGACACTGAGTCATGAGAGCAGGTGGGGCAGGCCTGGGGCCATGGGGCCTGCAGCGTGGAAGCAGCCTGCCAGCCACCTCCCAGGAGGGCTTGGGGTGGCCTGCTGCTGGGAATGCAGCCACCAGGGACTTTAGGAGAAGCCCATTCTTGATGGACACAGCCCAGGAAGACAGATCACTGGCATCTGCCAGGAATCTGGTTAGCTGTGAAGGCCCAAACCTAAACTGTGTTCCCCAAAAATGTCCCTTGGTTGGGTCTTGACTTGGATAGACTCCCCATGATGTCTTCAGGGAGGGAGCCCATGGAGAGACCAAGGCTGTAGGAGCTGGTCAGCAAGCCCTGGCAGAATGGTGCCCTCTCTCGCTCTCGTGCCTTCTCTACCTGTGCCTGCCTTGGAGAAGGAGGAGGTGTGGGGAGCACCAGGAGGCAGGGGATCCAGCACAGACGCTGTCCCTCACCCAGTGGGTTCCTTTCTTTTTCTTTGTCTTATTTTAGGCTTTTCCCACTCCCTGCCTCTACTCTTGCCTCACACCCTTTATCTCCCTTCTATTCATTTTTTTCTTCCTCTTCCCTTACATGGGGCAAGGCAGTGGGACAGAGAGGCCCTCGGGAGCCCTATTTAGCCCTGCTGGTGGCCCTGGTGGCACAGTGGTTAAGAGCTACAGCTACTAATCAGAAGGTCAGCAGTTCAAATCCACCAGCTGCTCCTGGGAAACCCTATGGGGCAGTTCTACTCTGTCCTATAGGGTCGCTATGAGTTGTAATCAACACTATGGCAACAGACTTTTTTGGAGTCCTGGTGGCATAGTGGTTAAGAGCTCGGCTGCTAACCAAAAGGTCAGTGGTTCAAATTCACCAGCCGCTCCCTGGAAATTCTATGGGGGCAGATCCACTCTGTCCTCTAGGGTCTCTATGAGTCAGCCACGCCTGGCTGTGGGCTGTTCCACCACATAGGGGCAATAGTTGGAGGTGTTAGTCATGGAAGGCAGACATGGTATCACTCTGCTCCGGTGGTGAGATGCTATGTCTTCCATGGAGAAGGATCCACCCCTGAAACTCCATCCAGATCTTCTGGCCAGGAGCCAGAAGTTACCAGTCTCATACCAGTTCCATCAAGAACTACCAAGACAATCTTCCTTCAAACCCGAAGAAACCCTTCACAAGAAATCCACTCTTTCTAGAACATTGCTGTCCAGTAGAACCTTCTAAGCTGATGGAAATGTTCTATGTTTGCACTTTCTGATATGGTAACCACTGCACTGGTCCACATGTGGCTACTGGGTACTTGAAACGTGGCTAGTGTAACCGCAGAACTGAATTTTTAAATTTCATTTAATTTAAATTCAAATTCAAATAGCCACGTATGACTGACTACCTTACTGCACAGCACAATGCTAGAATTTAACCAAGGAAATTATTTTATTTTTTAACCGTGTCCGTATCCTAATGAGTTTGTAACCTTGTGCCTTCTTATTCATCACCAAAGGGTTGCTAGCAGGAAGGCTTCCAAGAGGGGTGCAAGCGGGGAGCCCAAGACACAAAGGGGCAAAGCTATTTGCCAGATCAGGGGAAGAAAATGTCTTGGAACCTCAGGGTTATAAATTATAATCTAGTTGATGCTCTGAGCTCTTTTCTTGGCCCCAGTCCAGACCTTGCTCTTCTTCTTGTCCACATTGGAATCAGGAAGGAGAGTACAAGTTACTTGTCATATCGTCCTCAACCTCCCCTCCACCTTCTCCCACCACAGGAAGTCAGGGACAAAGGCCTGAATCTGGTTGCTCAGGAGAGGATCCATAAGAAAAAATGGCTGTCCCTGTGGCCATCAAGTGAATTCCGACTCATAGTGACCCTACAGGACAGAGTACAACTACCTCATGGGGTTCCCAAGGCTGTCATCTTTATGTCTTTGGCTGGTAGGTTCGAACAGCTGACCTTTCAGTTAGCAGCTGAGCACTTAACCACTGCACAACCTGGGCTCCTCAAGAAGAAAGGCAGCTTCTCACTTCTCATTCTCAGAGGGGAAGCCTGACTCCTGACACCAGCGAGACGATCCTCCTTACCTGAGGAACTTGTTCAGGTCTCCATGCTTCATGTACTCAAAGACCATGATGAGGGGGTCTCCATCACCGCAGACCCCGTAGAACTTGACAATGTGCTCGTGCTGCAGGTTGGTGAGCAGTTCAGCCTCCCGCTGGAAATCCTTCCGGGCAGCCAGGGTGGGATCCTTCAGGGCCTGGAAATGCAAGGCACTGGCTTTTAGCAACTAGAGTGCCACGGTCACTCTGATCTTCTGGAAATAAAGCTGACAGCACACACACTGGGTTCCCAATAAGTAAGATTTTAATTCAGGGTGTAAGCAGCCCTGGTGGCACAAGGTTTAAGAGCTCGGCTGTTAACCAAAAGGTCAGCAGTTCGAACTCACCAGGGAGAAAAGACCTGGCAAACGGCTCCCACAAACATTACAGCCTTGGAAACCCTATAGGGCAGTTCTGCTCTGTCCTACAGGGTCACTGTGAGTCAGAATCAACTTGACAGCAGACAGCAACAGCAACAACAATGACAAAGAGGTTAAATCACAACAGCAAGGCCGACCCCTTTCTCCTTCAGCATTTGGATCCTTGTAGAAAGAGAAACCAACTTTTCTGACACCTTTGCCTCACCCACCAGGCCACCGATTTCAAACTGTATTCATCCCAGAGAGCTAGGCTTCCTCAGAGATAGATGTGAATAGCAGGGGGAGGGGCAGTGAGACGGAAGGCCCGACAAAGCCCCCTTCTCCTACAGATTCCTTTGAAGAAATAGTTTCAGTGCTAAAATAAACTACTTGAAAACCATTGCCCCGACTGGTTTAACTTAAAAAAAAATTTGCCTTTGAGCCAATTCCAACTCATGGTGACCCCATGTGTGTCAGAGTAGAGCTGTGCTCCACAGGGGTTTCAGTGTCTGATTTTTTGGAAGTAGATCGCCAGGCCCTTCTTCTGAGGTGCCTCTGGGTGAACTCGAATCTCCAACCTTTTGGTTAGCAGCTGAGTGTGTGAACCATTTGCGCCACCCAAGGACTCTGAGGCCTTTTAAGCCCACCTGAGGGACCTTGGAGAGGGCAGTGCTGGGTGGTTGCAGCAACACTGGCCTCCGCTGACGATGAGCTGTGGAGGGAACAGTCCCTCTCCTCTGGTGGAGCGGCCTCTACAGGCGCGTCCACACCATTCCCCATGATGTCGGAAGGCAGATGGGGCCACATCCACTCATTTCACCCAACACAGTTTAGTGCCCTCGATAGACACAACATGAGAAAATGTGGAAGTGGGCATGACGTTTGCTTTCCATTTGCAGGTTAGTGAAATTCTAGACAGACTGGAAATCATTTTGCCTTCTCTCTGCCAGGCATCTGGCCTTTCCTGGTTTTTTAGGCAGACTGGCCTTTCCTGTACTTCAGGAAGCTGATGAAAGCCTCCTTAGCCAAAGATCTTTCTTATTTCCTCTGCAGCCCCCATTACCTGAAACAAACAGGGCTGCTCGGGCTTGGAGTCCTTGGGTGGTGCAGAGAGGTAGTGCACTTAGCTGCTAACCAAGAGGTTGGAGGTTCAAGTTCACCCAGAGGTGCCTTGAAAGAAAGGCCTGGAGATTATATTCTGAAAAATCAGCCTCTGAGAACCCTATGGAGCACAGTTCTACTCTAACACACGTAGGATCACCATGAGTCAGAATCAACTGGATGGCAACTGGTTTACTGGCTTGTGTTTTCAGCATTTCAAGAGTGGTGTTGTTGTGTGCCATCGAGTCAGTTCCAACTCACAGTGACCCTATATGACAGAGTAGAACTGCCCCAGTTTCCTAGGCTGTGATCTGATGGGAGCAGATTGCCAGGTCTTTCTCCCGTGGAGCCACTGGATGTGTTCAAACGGCCAACCTTTTGGTTATCAGCTGAGCTGCACTTAACCATTGTGCCCCCAAGGCTCCTCTCAGGAGTGTAAACACACAATTATCTAGGGGTTTTCGCAAACTCCTATGAGTCATAAGCACACGTTAGAGATTATGGACTCTTAGCATTAAAATGGCTTTAGATATCGTCTCTTCTAACCTGTTCATTTCAGAGTCAGAAAATGAGGCCCAGCCCTGTCTGGGAGTCAGTCCACTTCATTTACCTTAAACTGCAGAAGTTGAGAGTAAGATTGGACCTCAGAGATCCCCTGATCCAGAGCCTCTGATCTGGGCTCCACAGTGCCCCACAAGTTCAATAGAGATGCATCTCTGGCCATCAAAGGGGCTGTGGTCTTTCAGCCAGAGATAAGCCCCACCCCTACTTCAATCAGCAGCACCATGCATTCTTTTTAACATGTGGGGGTTCCCACAAAAAAGTGCTTGATTAAATGACTCTACTGCTAACAAAAGTGTTGAAAGCTATCCAGTGTGCATTTTTCAGATGTGAAAACTGAGGTCCAGGACAGGGAGGTGACTTGCCAGAGATCATACAACAGCTTAGGGTAGGCACTTGGGGCTGGAGCACGGGACACATTTCCACCAACCGACCTGCTTGAATTAATTAATCAGATGATTTTGTCACTAGCCAGGTCTCCCAAGGAATGGTGGGCAGAGGAGTGAAAGGGCAGGGAGAGGTTGAGAAACGTGAGGAGTGTGGGCTGCCCACAGCAGGGACAGGCTCAGCAAGGATGCCAGGCTTGTAGGGCAGGCCAGGGACTGAAGGAAAGTTGGAGATGCACCGGCCCACTGCCGACTTTGACCAACCCAGATTTTATGCACTCTCTGCTTCACCTCTGGCTGCCTGCTCTAGGATTAAACCAGTTGCCATTGAGTCAACTCTAACTCATGGTGACCCCATGTGTGTCTGGGTAGAACTGCACTCCACAGGGTTTTTAATGGCTGTGACCTTTCAGAAGTAGGTTGCCAGGACTTTCTTCCAAGGTGCATCTGGGGAACTTGAATTTCCAATCTTTTCGTTAGCAGTCACGTGTTATGCATTTGCACCACCCAGGGCCTCCCTGCTCTGGAAAGCTATTTAATAATAAAGGAATAGGCTGTAGTGTTCACACACAACCATAACAAAGACATTTGTGAAGGCTTCTTGCTATGAATGGAAGAAATCAGAGTTCTAGTGAGAGACAGCCTCTCCTGGTGACCTAGGTCCTGGCCCAGCTCTGAGCAACATGGGATGGGGTGTGGTTATAGGATCACTGCCAATGATTTATTTCTTTTCATGAAAAAAAAAAAACAAGAATCCAGCATGGGTGGGATGGGAGAATATAAAGATTTATGTGAATGCTGGATTTATGAGAGGGAAAAGTAGATCAAATTTGGGGCCAGCCAAATGGCCTCACTCCATCTCTTTATATCATTCTCTTGCACAGTCTGGACGCCAGCAGCAGCCATTGGATATTTACATTCTCAGTCCTTGAACGGTGCCAGCCAGTGTCCCCCAGGTTGGCTCCCCGCACTGAGAGCAGGTACAAGTTCCTCATGTGGGTGATGGAGTGCAAAGCAACCCCTCTGTCTTTGAGACTTCCCACACTCTTTCTCTGGACCTTACCACTAATCCTCTCTCTGCCTTCAAAATGGGTCTTCCAGCTCCTGGGCCATACCTGGACTTGTTATGTAACTGGCAAAGAGTGGGGTCAGCAACTGGGGTTCAGAGTTACAAGTGGTCCCACTCACCTGGGACATGATGCAATTGGGACAGAGATGGCAGGAAGAGAATAATGAGAGAAAAATTGAGCCAAAGACTCTCCCTCACTCCTCTCGGTGGAGTCCACATTCAACACCTTCTTTGTAGCTGGCAAACTGCAAAATGGGTCACAGTCCATGTCACAGGACAGAACCACATCTCTAGAAAATGCATCTGCACAAAGCCTGAGCCCACAGGAAGATGGGCTTTGCCAAGAGGCCTCTAAAGCATTCATCCTAGGTTTCATAAAAGCAGCTCACTCTTTGCACTCATATTTCATTGGTCTCTATAACATTTCATTACATTAAGTGACTACAGTTGTTAGTGGGTTTAACTGTCATGCATAAGTTTGGGAACAATCACCGCCAGCTCTCTTGGTAAGTCCGTCTCTGGGGCAGAAGTATCTCTCTGGATATCCTACTAGCTGTGTGTGTTTAGGGTATAACGGGCACCAATCAGTATGTTTTACAGCTAATACATCCAGGCATGTAGATACAGCTCAGTAGAGAGTTTTTCTGGCCAAGGGGACAACAAGTGCAAAGCCCCTGGGGTAGGGAAAAGCTTGGAGGGTACAAGGGACAGAAAGACCAATGAGAGTGAAATGTAAGGAATGAGGGTAGCACATTGATTTGTCACAAAGTGAACAGTGTGGTATTCACATAGGACAAAAATAAAACATTCTCAGCCCCAAAAGTCACCGTTATGCCCTGCTCCTCCGCCACTATGCCCTCTCTCACCCCAAAAGTAACCACTCCTATAGAATTCATATTCTTGCTTTTTCAAAAATAGTTTTTACTACGGAAGTATGAATCACTACACACTAGTGCTTAGTTTTTCTTACCTTTTGAACATTTTATATATGGAATTATATAGAGAGAATCACGTATATAGATTACATTCCTGCCAGCAGAGTACAAGAATTGCAATTGCTCCATTTCCTTGTCAGCACTTGGTATTGTCATTGCTATTTAGCCATTCTGGTGCATATATATGATATTGCAGGATTGTTTCAATGTGCATTTCTCTGATGACTAATTAGGTTGGGCACCTTCTTCATATACTTATTGTTCATCTGGGTATCAGAAAAGACCCTTTTGAGATCTTTTGAGCAAGTGTGTTGTTTGTCAAATGACTATTTAAAGGTGGCACCACTTCTTTTTAAAAAATCATGAGTTTCATTATTTGAATGTTACACTTACACTGCACATAAATACACAAATCATGTTCCATCTTGCCCTGCTCTCCATTTCTTTTGTGGGTATTCATCGTGTCTCCCGAACCAACTGCAAATGCCTTAAGCGCAAAAGTTGTGACTTCTGCTTTTAAAAAAAAAATTCTTGCCACTTGAGTTAAAACCATGATTTTGGAAAAGTCTACTCTTGGTTATATGGGGGCAGTGGTGGTTCAGTGGTAGAATTCTTGCTTTACATGCAGGAGGCCCAGGTTCAATTCCCAGCCACCACCCATTTATCATTGGAAGCTTGTATGTTGCTATGCTGCTGAACAGGTTTTAGTGGAACTTCCAGACTAAGACAGACTAGGAGAAAAGGCCTGGTGATCTACTTCTGAAAATCAGCCAATGAAAACTCTATAGATCATAACAGTCCGATTCCATTGTGCCGCCATGATGGCATGACCTATTCGATGGCTGCTAACAACAGTTTTGGTTATGCTTGTAAGTATTCTCTGGAAGCACAGAATTATGCTGTATCAACATGAGAACAAATTAAGAGGAAGGAACCTACAAAGAGTAAAATCTAAAGAGGACAAGGAGTAGGAAAGGTGCTTCTCAGAGGTTCTCTGGAGTGATGAGCAGCTTCTCCAAGGGCTGGTCACTCGATGGATCCACTGGGTGGGAAATGGTGTACATCCCAGAGCACTCACCTCCTAGAGGCTCCACCACGCAAGGAGAGAAGGAAACCCTTTTACCAGGATGAAAACAGAAACACACGTTCTACATTATCCACTCTGGAAGCTGCCCCTTAATGCCAGACCACTCAGAGGGAAACATTTTCCAGGGTTTTAAGCTATCATTTCATTTCCTGCTCAAAGTGGAAACAGTGTCTGTTCACTCACCAGTCCCCAGACAGATGCTGGGACACCCAGTGGGTTAGTGGCATCCTATAAATTAAAAGCACTGAGGCAGGGCAGATTCTAAGCTTAGGGACAATATTAGAAAACTTATCACATCCTGGTCCAAGCTGTTTAAAGACACCCTTTACTCCTTTATGAGACACACTGAGCAAGTTGATTCCAGAATGTTCAGTAACAATAATCATTAGCCTTTCATGTGGGCATTACTCTAGTTCCTTATTATTTTCTAAAGTAGTGCTCGGCAAACTATGCTTGTTTTTATAAAAAAAAAAAAAAAAAAAAAAAACTGTTTTGTTGGGACACAGTCATCCTCATTAGTTTATGTATTGTCTATGGTAGAATTCAGTAGCTTCAATGGAGAACATATAGACCACAAAGCACAAAATATTTTCTATTTGGCCCTCTAGGGAAAAAACTTTGGCCACCCCTGGTCTAGCTAGTCAATGTAAGCTTGAGCAGTCCCATGGTATGTGTCTAAGCCTATTCAATAACACCAATAATTTCAATAATAATGATGATAAAAACAAAAAGTAGCTACTTTTTATTGAGTATTTACTATGCCCCAACCAGTATACTAAGAATTTCACATACATATGTAATTTAATCACCAACATTTTAAGGAGGAGGTATTATCATTTCTATTATACAGATGAGAAAACTGAGATCCAGAAAGGTTAACTTCTTGTATAAGATCAACAGGTAATGAGTGGTGGAGCTGGGATTCACATCCAGGCTCTCTGAGTCCCACACCTATTCCCATAACCTGGTACTCCACTGCCTGCGTATGTGGAGGTCATATGTCCTCTGGGGACAGAGAGGGTCTGCTGCAGACACACAGACTGTGAATACAGACACACGAACGTCACAAACATGAAACAGCCCTGGTGACACAGGATGATTCAGACTCATCAGTGCAAGGATGGGCCATTTTGAGGTCCAGGTAATAGTCCCCATGGGGGACAGTGTCTCCTGCTCCTGTCCCCCTGGTTGGCCCACTTACCAGAACAATGTGCTGAGTCCACACTGGCCTCAAGGCCTGCACGCTACACTCAAGGAGGCATGTTCCAGAGAAGGGCTCCCGAGACCCGTACGTGCCTCAGCAGGGCTATCTCATTCTTGGGTGTGTCGTTCACATCCAAAGATTCCTTCAACGTGGATTTTCAGAATTTGATCATTGACATAGGGAGGTTGAAGGGGGGCAACTGGTGGTAGCAAAGTCCCTTCTCTTCTGCCCCAAGTAAATCTACATGGTCCACTCAGCAAGCCACACAGAAGCCATGCAGGTCAGGGATTCAACCAGGGTCTGGCCCCGGATCCCATGTGCACTATCTAAAAATTTCTTCCAAATTCACTCACCATTCTTCTTGTGTTAAATATTACCTCTTCTCCCAATCTCCTCCTATAACCAGTGATTCTGGTGCCCTTACGTAGTAGTTCCCGGGCTCCTTGAGCAGCCCACCCTTCATCCAGCTTTACTTCTGAGACAGGGTCAGCTACAGAAGACACAGTCTGCAGAGCCACCAAGGAGGGAAGGGAAGAGCAGCCTGGAGATGGAGTGAGCCCAGGGCCTCCAGAAAAACACCAGGAACTTCCACACAGGGCACCTGTTTCTCCAGCTGCACCCCAGGCATCCCCTAAGTGCCACACCTCTTGACCTCCAAAGCCAAAGGAAGTCATTTTTGATTCAGAGGAAAATTCATTGACCTTGAAGCAAGGTCCCCTGATTGCATCTGACAACGACGCCAGTTTAGCAACATCTTCTAGAATGGAATGAGCCTTCTCCTCCCCCATCCTGGCTCCTTGGCCAGCCCTCTCCCTGGTGGACGCACGCCTCAGAGGTTTACCTTCACCGCCACGAGCATCTTGTCCTTGGTCGGGCTGAGGTTGTAGCACTCGGCCAGGAAGACCTTCCCAAAGGCTCCCTCACCCAGTTCTCGCTTCAGCACGATGTCCCTCCTCTTAATGTGCTGCACATCTGTGGGAGGGGACAGAGGGGAGAGCAGCAAAATCAGTCTCAGGGCTTATCCTCACTTGGAGGAGACTGCAGGCATCTAGAGTGGGGAGAAGAGAGCCTGGGTCCCATCCACGGCAGGAAGCTTGGCCACGAAGACTGGCATTACATCGTGGCTGGACAGTCTGACCGACATGGAACCACATCCCAGTTCTGCCCCTGACTAACCCTTAACCTCTCCAGACCACAGTTTCCTCAGCTGGAAAACAGAGTCGATACTAGATACCACACACGATTGTGGTATTAATTCTCTGTAATTCCTGGAGCTAGTATAGGACAGTCTCAACATTCAATGTGTACAGGAATCCCCTGGGGAATCTTGTTAAAATGCAGATTCTGATTCAGTGGGTCTGGGGTGGGGCCTGAGCATCTGTACTTCTAACAAACTCCCAGGTGATGCTGATGCTGTTGGTCCATGCACTGCACTTGGAACAGAACCGTCTCTAGGGTATGATCAGGATGTGTGTTTGAATCCTGGCTCCACTCCCTTGTTATATTTTTGAGCTTGGGAAAGTTATTTAACTCCAGACCCTCCATTTCCTCATCTGTAAAATGGGATTAACCCCAATGCCTTTCTCACTGAATTTTTATGAAGATTAAATGAGATAATCCATGTCAAGACCATGGCCAGTGTTCTTGGCACAAATACACGCACACACATACACACACAAACACACAAGCTCTTACTGTTACCTAATGGATATAACACACCTCACACAGTGCCTGGTTCATGATAGGGACCACTAAGTGATAGCCGAAACTATCTGGGGGAAGCCTTTACCTGACAAACCCTTCCCCTCTGAGAGAGAGAGAAAAGACCAATGAGATCATGGCAGGGAAGATTCAGAGATGTTCCAGAGCGAGGACCTATGCAAAGGGAAGGTTACCCCTGCTTCTGCTATTTTAGCAACCTAATTAAAGTCTGTCCGCCAGGAGAAAGCAGAGATGTGGCCTCAGCCCTACCACCTATTTGGAAAGAACGCTAAGAAGGAATTGTACAAGCAGGGGGCTGGCAATGAAAGGCGCGTGCCTGAGATTACTCACTGACCTTTACGTTGTTAAACAGGCGGAAGCCCATTTAATACCTGTATGAACATTATGAAGAGTGTTGCAGAACCAGGAAAGAGGACTATCTCAAATGACCTTATTGAAAATGAAAGCTGAAGACTGAGGACCATGGCCAACTGTCCCCATGAGGGAGAAGACATGTGATCATGTCACGGAAACGGAAGAGTGGGGCTGGAAGTGTGTTGGTTGATTTGGGGATTCCTTTCACCATTGTCGTCGTTGTGTGCCATCAAGTTGGTTCCCACTCAGTGACCCGGTAGGAGAGAGCAGAACTGCCCCACGGGGTTTCCTAGGCTATATCTTTATGGGAGCAGATCGCCAGGTCTTTTCTCCTGAAGAGCCTCTGGTAGGTTGGCACCGCCTACCTTTTGGTTAGCAGTCGAGCACTTAACTATTCAGCCACCTGGGTTCCTTCCTTTCACGGTACACCACTGAAATCAATTTTTTTTTCCTATCAGAGTTCTTGGTGTGCTCATGGTTCCCCCAGATGACCTACCTAGTGAGGATCTGAGGGAGGAAACACTTGCAGGCCATTATTTACCTCTAAGGAGCCCTGGTGGCACAGTGGTTAAGAGCTTAGCTGCTAACCAAAAGGTTCGTAGTTCGAATTCACCAGCTGTTCCTTGGAAACCCTATGGGGGAAGTTCTACCCTGTTCTTAGGGGGTCGCTATGAGTCAGAATTCACTCAACGGCAATGGGTCTGTTTTTTTTTAAGGAGCCCTGGGGAGCCCTGGTGACACAGTGGTTAAGTGCTATAGCGGTTAATCAAAAGGTCAGCAGTTGGAATCCACCAGCCACTCATTCCTTGGAAACCCTGTGGGACAGTTCTACTCTGTCTCTGTGAGTCGGAATTGACTCAAGGGCAGTGGGTTTTGGTTTATTTACCCACTCCTCTCCAGCAAGACAGACCCACAGGCTGACAGCTGCTGGTGGCCAGTCCTCACAGGGTGCAGGGCCGAGACGCAACCGCCACATGTCGCAGGGCCGTATCCCAGACTTTACAACAAAGTGATTAAAAAGCGGTTTCCTTCTTTGCATCCTCTGTCTCCATTTCCCAGCCTCTGAGGAGTGGAATTTATTTGCCTTGAAGGGGAAGGCTAAAGAGTCTCCCACTGATAGAAAACGGGAGGACAGGACCTCTCACAGGAGGCCATCTGCTCATCACTGCATAATCCTTTGAGGGTGACTGTTCATGATGCGCAGTTTCCTGCAAGGTGAGCATCCTGGCTAGGCCTGGGGGTGGAGATGGTGCTGGGAAAGACTGCCTTGTAGCTGTCAAGCCCAGACCTCTGAACACGCAGGGATTGGTAAGGGACAGGAAGTCGGGGGCGCCTGGTCAATACCTGGATCCTCCAAGCACTACAGCCTTGTGCACCTCATCTGTAAGGTGGGAGTGGGAGGACAGCACAAGTTCTACTAACCTATTACCTGAGCTCCTGTATGTGAAGTTTGTAAACATTAAAAATAAAAATAAAAAATAAAACCTATTGTCGTCGAATCAATTCCAACTCATAGCGACCCTATAAGACAGAGTAGAACTGCCCCATAGAGTTTCCAAGGAGCGCTTGGTGGATTCGAACTGCTGAGCTTTTGGTTAACAGCTGAACTCTTAACCACTACAACACCAGGGTTGAAATGTCAGTGATACTTGGTGTTTTCAACATTATTGATATTATTTTACAGGAATAAGAATCAAGGGCCAAGTCAGGAGTCCCCAACTGGCAGCTGAGACAGGAATAGAACCCATGGCCTAAGCACATGCTAGAGTGGCCACGAAGGAGAGGCAAAGAACTACTTTGGGAAGAGTCCCCTTTTGCCAGAGCCCCTGCCCCAACCCCACCCTTCCTCTTCATTGGAATAGGATAGTGGTGCTTACACCTGAGTGTGCATCAGAATCACCTAGAGGGTTTGTGCAGCAAGTACTCCCTCACCCCCCACCCCAGATTCTGATTCAGTAGGTCTAGGTTGGAGCCTGGGAATGTGGATTTCTACCCAGTTCCCATGTGATGCTGATGCTGATGTTGCTGGTTTAGCACTTTAAGAACCAGCAGAGGAGGACTACCTGGGTAGGTAAGGAATTAGCCAGTTGAAGATACATGTTCACCTTCTCAGCCTCAACAAGTAACAGTCCCCACAAATATTTTCGTCATGCCACATCTCTAGAAAACCAGGAGGAGATTAGGAGTCCTGGACATACCTCTGGCCATCTCCCCTCCCAGCTTGACCTAGGTTGGGTCAAGTCCCCTCAGAGCTTCAATTACCCTCTGTGCAATGGACAACATAAATCAATCAATCCAAACCAGTTGCTGACGGTTCGGACTCATGGTGACCTCATGTGTGTCAGAGTAGACCTGTGCTCC
This sequence comes from Trichechus manatus latirostris, assembly GCF_000243295.1. Lineage (NCBI taxonomy): Eukaryota > Metazoa > Chordata > Mammalia > Sirenia > Trichechidae > Trichechus > Trichechus manatus. The sequence goes on from NW_004443945.1 coordinate 1,052,870, forward strand.
ATAGGGTTTTCAATGGCTGATTTTTCAGAAGCAGATTGCTAGGCCTTTCCTCTGAGGTACCTCTGGGTGAATTTAAAACCCCAACCTTTTAGTCAGCAGCCAAGCACGTTAACTTGTTTGCACCACTTAGGGACTCCTAATGGGCTTAATTGCATTGGGCAAACTGTCTGCAAAAGACCTTTTTAAAGTGTTGAAAAGCAAAGATGTCACCTTGAGGACTAAGGTGCGCCTGACTCAAGACGTGGTGTTTTTAATTGTCTCATATGCATGCGAAAACTGGACAATGAATAAGGAAGACCAAAGAAGAACTGACCCCTTTGAATTGTGATGCTGGCGAAGAATATTGAATATACTACGGACTGCCAAAAAAACGAACAAATCTGTTTTGGAAGAAGTACTACTAGAATGCTCCTTAGAAGCAAGGATGGCGAGACTATGTCTCATGTTTCACATACTTTGGACATGTTATCCGGAAGGATCAGTCCCTGGAGAAGGACATAATGCTTGGTAAAGCAGAGGGTCAGGGAAAAAGAGGAAGACCCTCAACGAGATGGATTGACACAGTGGCTGCAACAATGCACTCAAGCATAGTAATAATTGTGAGGATGGCGCAGGACCCAGCAGTGTTTTGTTCTTGTGCACAGGGATGCTGTAAGTTGGAACTGACTCGACAGCACCTAACAACAACAACAACAATGGACATCCTACCTCTCTTGAATTCTTATGTAGCAATGCACTGGACACATCTATACAAAGGCAAAGCAACATTATATATTTTCCTGGGTCTTGAAAACATCAATGCACTGGACACAACTATACAAAGGCAAAGAAATATTATATGTTTTCCTGGCCCTGAAAGCTTCAGACAGGCCAAGTGGGAGCAGCATCCAAGGAGCCCTTTCCCAACCTTCCATCAGCATCCTGAGATCTGGGAGCCTGGCAGCAGCTACAGAGCCAGGGCTGTGGAGGAAAGCTTTGGCATATGTGGGCCTTGAACATGGCAGGGGGCAGGTGACCACACAGTACTGGGTGCACATCTGCTCCCTGCAAGCACACGAAAAGGGCCTCACAGAAGTCTTCCATGGGCCAAAGTGTTTTCCCGAAAACCTGCAAACAGGTTTGTTTTTTGTTTGTTTTGTTTTTTCAGAGATGTGGAAATACCCCGAGATTCATAGTCTTGATTCATTCTAGTTGCTTTCAGGATGAAGGTATTGGGAGACCAATACCAGTTTACAATTCCAACTCATGGCTATCTCATTTGTGTCAGCGTAGGGTTTTCAGTGGATGAGTTTTCAGGAGTAGATCACCAAGCGTTTCTTCTGAGGCACCTCTGGGTGGACTCGAACCTCCAACCTTTCAGTTAGCAGCGGAGCATGATAATCATTTGTACCACCCAGGGACTAGAGACCAGTATCTATGCTTAACCTATTGTAGGGGTGGTGAGAGCTGGATGGAGCAGATGAGGAATGGAAAATAAAAACAGGCTCCAGACCACCATAAACCCTCTCCCAGGAGAGAATGTCTTCCCAGGCATGGGGATAAGAAGGAGCTCCACAAGTAACCAGGGACCTTTGGTAGAGAGAGGCTGGTTTTGGGCCAAAAGCATACAGCAAATCACTTCCATGCGGACGACTCCGTGTACCAACAAGACTCTAGACTCCCAAACACCATTTGAGCAGCCTCTTTCCCTAAGCCTACATAAGAAGAAAAACAAAAGGAATTAATTTGTTTCCCAAACCAACCATTTGCTCAACATTTGATTCTCATAATAACCCTGGAAGATAAGTGTTATTGTACCCTTTTCACAGATGAGAAAACTGAGGCAGGGGTAACTTTCCCAAGTTCACAGAGTCAATAAGTGACCAAGGAAGAACTCTCTCTCCTTTTTATGGCTCCCAAGCTGTGTTCTTTCCATTATACTAGGCTGTCATCCCCTACTTCATTGCCACCAAGATGATCTGGTCCATCGTCCTCCTTCCTCTAATCCTGCCTGACTTTCTCTTACCTTGCTCATTACTACAGCAACCTCCCAAGGGAAAGAGCAGGAGCTCCTCCCTGGAGACCATCAGAGCAGACAAAGCCCTGGGGAGGAGGGTGGGGCGGGAAGACTCTGGAAGGAACAGGCCCTGGGGAATGGCCAGAGTGAGCCGGTTCCATTTCTGACGTCCATGTACCTATTTGGGTCCCTGTTTGTGCTTATTTTTAGTTCACATACTGTTGTTCAGAGCTGCTTCTGGTGAAGCCATCTGACCCACATGCCAAAGAGTGATGGATTTTCCTAGGACGAAAGGGCATCAATCTCCTTTTACTGCGTGGCTGGCTGGCCCAGCAGAGTCTGGGTCACAAGGCTCAGACATTGGAACACTGGAAGGGGAGGAGGTGAGGGGAGGTGCACAGCCAGGCCGTGGGAAGACCTCCCAATGTCCAGCAATGAGGGGGCTGCTGGAGAGAGCAAGAGCTGGTATACAATTAGGGAGTTTCTTTGGAAAAGGAAAATGGTTTCTAGAATCTTCTGACGTGGCTCTTCCTAACTCCTTTTTTTGAGAAAGCCACCAAAGGGTTCCACCAGAGAAAGCCACCTATAGATCTTCTCATTTCCACAGGTCAGCGGGTTTATCAGACACAAATACAGAATAAGGATTTCTGTGTTTCTGTTACTGTGCTGAGGACCAAGATAGCTATTCCATAAGTTTGGAATTCACTTCTAGGAGGTCTTTCAGGCCTGGAGCAAGTTTGACCTAGAGCAGAATCCCTAATCTAACAAAGTGAGCAAGCACCTAAGTACATAAGAAGCCTTCAGAGCCCAAGAGGTCAGTGAGCTGACTGTGGTTACACCCTCTCCCTGCCTCTGGGCTGTCTGGTTCGGGGCGGGGAGAGATTCCTACGGCACCTTCTGGGACCACAGAAGTCCACTGGACAGAGAGATACGGCCAGAGACAGAGGTGACTTCTGTTAGGTTCACCTCTGTGTTTTAGGAAAACTGGGGTATGGCAGGCATAAACTACTCAGCCCTACTGACCAGAGATGAAGAGGGAGCACAAAACGCACAAAATGATATTGCTGAAAGATGAGGACTTGGGGAAAAAAATGGGTCTGTATTTGAATCCTGATCCTACCACTAACTAATTGTGTCTTATCCTCGTCAAGCCTTATCTGTAGAATGGGAATGTGAATACCTACTTAGTAGGATTGTTAAAAAGACTGGTTTACAATTTTTAGATAATAGAGATAATAGAAAAATGGACATTCAACAAAAGATTGTTTCCTTCCATTCTGCAAGATTTGTTATTTTAAGTCAAGGCCCAACCTACTTGCTAACAAGATAGATGCTTGGAAAGAAATTTGAGAAAGGACTGTGAGTCTCTCCTGAAATAAAGTGGCATGAGGTTGCTCAGGGGTGGGGTTGCCAGCGCTGACTCAGGGTCACTAGCAGCCTGTCTAAACCTGCCACCTCAACAGCCAACCTTTTCCGCCTTCAGAGTCCAAAATGGTCTGTGGGAGGAGGTTGGTCAGACAATGAAATAAAGACATCAGGAGGCAGAACAGCCACCTACTAAAGACTGGTATTGATCAGTAGAGAGAAACCAGATTTCGCAGGGTCTGTGGTTATAAATAATGGTGATCCTGGCTCTGCTCTGTGTCAAGGAGCAAGCTCAGTCCCCAAAAGAGAGTGTCCCCTAGGGTCAGATCCAGAAAGCCTAATAGAAATTCATTTGCCACCGCAATGCTTTGGCTCATTATTGTCCCCAGAGGTCGTGCATGTGGGCAGCGCTGCAACTATCTTTCACCAAGGGCTGTGGCCCAAGAAGCTCAGAAACAAGCTCCCCCAACACCCCAAGGGCTGGCCAGTTGCTTTCTCAGCTGACCCCTGATGGGTCCTCCTACCCACCCTGCCCTCCCCTTCTTCCCGGCCCATTTTAGCAACCAGTCTGTCACTGGTTGCTGGCTGCACTGCTAAGACCTCTCAGATCTTTCCCCCACGGACTCCATCTCACTCTGCACTTGCCTCTTTTAGCTTATTGCTGTCACTTTGTGCCCTTACTAATGATACAAATAACTTCCATTGATGGAGCACTTACCTTAGCCAGGCACTGGGCTAACTGAGCTCTTGACAGGCATTGGCTCAGTCATCTGCACAACTCTCTTAAATACAAGATACTGCCACCTCAGTGCTACAGCTGAGGATGCTGACACTCAAGGAGATAAAGGCATCTGCCCAAGATGACCCAGCTTCTAGAGGTGGTGCCAGGACTGAAAACTCAGCCCATTGGACTCTTATGTCTTGTATGAAAAGACCTTGCTAGGCTGCCGTCACGACAGCCCCCCTCACCTCTGCGACCCCAGAGCGATTCTGCTTTTAGAACTAGCCATGGTGCTTGATAAGAGTCCCTGGGTAGCGCAAACTGTTAAGCGCTCGACTACTAGCAGAAAGGTTGGTGGTTAGAACTCACCCAGGGGCTCCTCAGAAGACAGGCCCGGCCATCTGCTTCTGAAAGGTCACAGCCTTGAAAACCCTACGGAGCACAGGTCTACTCCACAACACATGGGGTTGCTATGAGTCGGAACTGACTTGACAGCAACTAAGAGCAACATGGTGCTTGCTGGAAACCAGTAATCTACGAGGGCAGAGCCATGGCATCAGGGAACCCATTCTTGCTGCCCATGGTCACCATCTCCTGAACACAGTGTGAGACCAGGATGGCACCAGAAGGCAGAAACGCAAGACCTTAACATCACACGGCCTCAGGGGCTCTCACATTGCAAGCGGAGTCCTGTGGGCAACTGTGTATATGGAGGCAGAGGGAGATTCCTGGCAGCGGGGAGGGAGGAGCAGGGAGAGGATGGGAAGATCTCTGAGAAGCGTGTGTTTTCTTTGTACTAGCCAGACCCTAGGGTCTCAGGCTGCCAAAAATGCTCAGAAGAAAACATTAATTCAATACCGCACATTTAATTACACATGAAATGGAATGTCTTTAAATGGAGAATAACATTCCCAGAGCTCCAACTGGGGGGTTTTGAAGTGGCAGGAAGGAGACAGAGAGCCAGCTCTGAATCTCTGAGGGGGGAAGACTGTTGACAGGGTAGGACCCCTGTCTTTCCTACTGGTAGGAATTTCTGCCTCCCATGACACACAATCCTGCCCGCACTGCTTCTCATGGCCCCACAGTCTGTGTCTCACCCATGCACATTAATAGCGGGACACACTGAGCTAATTTCCCCTCCAGTGTTACACAGGAGTGTGACCAGTTGATACTTTGTAGCGATGTGCAGCCAACCCAGTCAGCTTTCCACTCAGGACATAGTCTGGCTTAACTGTTCAAATAACCACTCGCTTCTTGCAAAGTAATTCCAGAGTAGTTTAAGGAGTCAGGAAAAAGGGCCTTCTAGGTAAAGGAGTCCTTGTGGCGCAGTGGTTAAATGCTCAGCTGCCAACTGAAAGGTAGGCGACTTGAACCCATCAGCTGCTCCACGGGAGAAAGATGTGGCAGTCTGCTCCTGTAAAGATTACAGCCTTAGAAACCCTATGGAGCGGTTCTACTCTGTCCTATAGGGTCACTAGAATCAGAATCGACTTGGTGGCAGTGGGTTTGGGTTTTTTTTTTTTTTTGTAGGTTCATGGTAGGAATTCCTGGGTAGCGCAAATGGTTAAGCCCTGGCTACAAACCGAAAGGTTGGTGGTTCAAACCCACCTGGAGGCATCTTGGAAGAAAGGCCTGGGATCGGCTTCCAAAAAGTCACAGCCATGAAAACCCTATGGAGAACCATGAGTCAAAATCGACTCAATGGCAACTGGTTTGTTTTTTTTTTGTTTTGGGGTTCATGGCAAAAACCTTTCTAGGAGAAGACATTTCAAAGGCTGGAGAGTCGATGGAAAAGAAATCTGCAGAATTTTTCTTAAAGGTCTACAATTTAAAATGGGTCCCTGGTTACCAACCAGATGGGACGACGATGACATGGAAAAGGATTTCAGACTGAATGAACAAGAGAGCTGTCTGTTGCTGTTGCTGCCTTGGAGTGAGGCAGTTGGAGGATTGTTTATCTAGGAATCCCGGTATTTCTGCTGGTCAGCCCATGTGCCAGGGCAAGACCTCCTCTCATTGGATTGGGCCTTCCCCTCCACATTCTCATACAAATGGAGTTCTGAATGGTGCTCAAGTCAAAAGGCCAATGTCACTTGCCATTTGAGTCTGTAGGCTTTACTGTGTATAGGTCCTAATACACAGTAAAAACAAAAACCAGGTACTGTTGAGTTGATTCTGACTCATGGTGGCCCCATGCGTTTCAGAGCAGGACTGTTCTCCAGGGGGTTTTCAACAGCTGTGATCTTTTAGAAGTAGCTCACCAGGACTTTCTTCTGAGGTGTCTTTCAGTGGATTTGAGTCAGCCAACTTTTGGTTAGTAGCTGAGCACTCAACCATTTGCACCACTCAGGGGCTCCTAATACAATAAATATTTGACGAATGAATGAAAATGCCCTCTGAACTGCTGCTAGAGCCTTTAGCAGGGAGACCTCCAAGAAGAGAGGAAGAAGAAAAGCTGGGGGAGTAGTAGAAAGAATGGGAAAGATGAGTGGGAATGGGAAAGGATACAGAAACTTCCAAAAGAGCTGACTTATTTATATCCTGGATCCAAGAGTGGCCCGAGGAACCAGGATCATTTTGAACCAGGACAGTTTTGAGACCCACATCCAAACCCTCAGTCTCCAGCACCTCAGATTTCTAAACAAAGCGTTTCTCTCTCTTCTGCGTCTGATGAAGCGCCAGAATATTAGGCCTCCACTCCAGGGTACGCGTGCACCCTGAGGCTAGAGGTAGCTGTCTAGGAAGCAGAGACACCGTGTTCCCACCAAGATAAATAAATAAATAAATAAGACACTCTGCTGTTTCTGGAAGCAGTGAAGAGAGAGGATCAGCAGAGGACTGTCTGTTCTGGGGTCACTTCCAGCTCACGTTTCCTGACATAAGGAGTTCACAGAATGAGGCTAAATGTGTCCCTGCCCCCAGATGCAACCCCTCTGAACTTGACCACCATGAGCTCTGACATGCACTGACACCACAGGGCTTCCTGACAGCAGCCTCCCTAGCCACACCTGCCCTTCCATGCCCATTTCTTTCACCTCCATGTCACGATGGCCCTTTCCATGGTGGGAGGACTTCTCTGGCTCTCATTAAGCATGGTCCCCCTGAGCCAAGAGTAGACAGCAAAAGAACTCCCCAAGGAAAGCCATCTGGAACTGAGAAGTTAGATGCTGAAAGATGAATCTCAGGCTTTGGCTGGGAATCTGTCCCTCCAACCACTTACCCAGATGCCCCCTTCCTCTTCTTTTCTGGCCCGGATGTTTCCTTTCCAACTTGACAGTGACAAACCCTCCCTCAAAATGCCCATAAAAGGGGCTCACTCTGTGTCTCAGTCTCCTCCAGAGGCCTTTCTTTGCCCGGGAACCAGCCTTGGCTTCTCATCACTGGCACCTAACTCTTTCCCCTGAGTCCTTCCTATGATGTCATGGTGTCTCACCAACAAACACAGACTATAATGTATTCAAGATTGTTCCTTCCAACTCTGGAGCTCTGGGCCAAGACAGACACTGCTGGGTACCCTGGAGTTGTGAAGATGCAGCTTTATACAGGAAGTCTTGAGGTCCATAGGATGAACTCTGTGAGGACCACAGCATGAACCAGAGAATAGTGCATCTAAGGACCACAATCACCTATTTGCTGAACTTACCATTAGCCTTTACAACTACCATCCACCTTATTGTCAGTAGAAAACTGAACTCTTTCAGGCAAGAGAGAGAGAAAATGGCATTATGAGACCCACATAGTTAAAGGAAATAATATATCCAATTATACAGAAACAAATACAGAAAAGAAAAAGAAAGGACAGGAACAGGACCTTGTAAATAAACACCACTATTACAGCAAGCGGTGTGAAGAAGAGTATGACTTTGGAATAAGGCAGAACTGGGTATAATGTCACCAATTCACACGCGACTGCACATACTAGGAGGTGATATTTGGTAATTCACTAAAACAGTTTCAAGCCTTGATGTTCTTATGAGCGAAATTAGGAATGTAATCATATTGCTGAAATTCCATGAGGAGTCAATAAAATTATCTGTGTAGAGTGATGAGTTTGAAGTATGTGTGAATGAACTGACTACAAATTCCTTTCCATGGCAGTCCCTTTCTTCCATCTGCCAACTACTCGAATCTTCAATGATCCTCCCTGGTTACTTAATCTCTCTGAGTCTCAATTTCCTCAGTACAATGAGATGATAAAAAAGTATCTACTGCACAGAGTTGTGGGATATTTAAATAAGAGATGTGAAGTGCTTAGAACAGTGCCGAGCACATAGTAGGTGCCGGTAATGTGTTGAATAGCATCTTCCAAAAGTTCATGTCCACCTAGAACTTCAGAATTTGACCCTATTTAGAAATAGGATCTCTGCACATGTAATTAGTCAGATAAGGTTGCAGTGGATTAGAGTGGGTTCTAAATCCAGTGACTGGTGTTCTTATAAGAAGAGAAGGGGATACACAGAGAGGTACATGGGGGAAAAAATGTCACTTGAAGATGAGGGCAGAGATTGGAGTGATGCATCTACAAGCCGGGGAACCCCAGGAATTTCCAGGAGCTACAAGAAAGTAAGAGAGAGTCATGGGACAGATTATCTCACAGAACCTCCAGAAGGAATCAACCTTGCCATCACCCTGATTTTGGACTTCTCACCTCCAGAAAGAATAAATTCCTGGTGTTTTAAGCCACACAGTTTGTGGCACTTTGTTACGGCAGCCACAGAAAACTACTACAGCGGTCAGTACACGTTAGCCTGTAGCATCAGTGCCTTCAGGGTAAAGTCTCTAGTCTCTAGCTTGATGTTGTAGAACTCTGATGACCTGGCCCAAACCTCCAGACTTGCTCCTCATAAATTCTCTACACAACCAAATTAAACAGGTCCAATAGACTGACAGGCTGGTCATTCGCTGACCTCTGAGCACATTCTGTGAGCGCATGCCAGTCCATCTGTACCCACACCATTCCTCCACCTGGACTGCCCTCCCACATCTACTAGTAGAAATCAACCCATGCCCAAGACCAGGCTTTAATCCCATGTTCTCCAAAAGATGTTCTCCTGGCCTTCTTTCCTCTTTAAAAAGTTCTGTCTCCCGCCTGGAAATGACTATTCCTAATGCAAACAGATGTGTCCTGGGCCCACGTCTGCTGCCCTGGCTGTCCCCCTACATAAACTTAACTCACCCTGGGCTGCTCAGAGAAAACCAACTCGAGAAATAAATAGAAGCTATTCTTTACTGAGCATTTACTATATCCCAAGCAGTGTATGAAGAATTTTACACATATACATATATTATTTTTCAAGAATATATCTGACACATTGAACACTAATGACTGAAGACCAGACGAGTTGTGGGATGACATCAAGGACATCATACATGAAGAAAGCAAAAGGTCATTAAAAAGTCAGGAAAGAAAGAAAAAAACCAAAATGGATGTCAGAAGAGACTCTGAAATTTGCTCTGTAACATACAGTAGCTAAAGCAAATGAAAGAAATGATGACGTAAAGGAGCTGAACAGAAGATTTCCAAGGGCAACTAGAGATGAGAAGGTAAAGTATTAGAATGAAATGTGCAAAGACCTGGAAACAGAAAACCAAAAGAGAAGAATACACTCTGCATTTCTCAAGCTGAAAGAACAGAAAAAAAATTCAAGCCTCAAGTTGCAATATTGAAGGATTCTTTGGGCAAAAAATTGAACAATGCAGGAAGCATCAAAAGAAGATGGAAGGAATACACAGAGTCACTTTACCAAAAATAATTGGTCGACATTCAAGAGGGATATCATCACTGATGTCTGATGGATCTTGGCTAAAAGCAGAGAACACCGGAAAGATGTTTACCTGTGTTTTATTGACTATGCAAAGGCATTCAACTATGTGGATCATAACAAATTATGGATAACATTGCTAAGAATGGGAATTCCAGAACACTAGGTTGTGTTCATGCAGACCCTGTACGTACACCAAGAGGCAGTCTTTCGAACAGAACAAGCAGATACTGTGTGGTTTAAAATCAGGAAAGGTGTGTGTCAAGGTTATATACTTTCACCATACTTATTCAATCTGTATGATAAGCAAATAATCTGAGAAGCTGGACTATATGAAGAAGAACTGGGCATCAGGATTGGAGGAAGACTAATTACAACCTGTGATATGCAGATGACATAATCTTGCTCGCTGAAAGTGAAGAGGACTTGATGATGATGAAGATCAAAGATTACATATAGCCTTCAGTATGGATTACACCTCAACATAAAGAAAACAAAAATCCTCACAACTGGACTAATAAGCAATATCATGATAAACGGAGAAAATACTGAAGGTGTCAAGGATTTCATTTTACCTGAATTCACAATCAATGCCTGTCTTAGTTATCTAGTGCTTCTATAACAGAAATACCATATGTGGATGGCTTTAACAAAGAGAAATTTATTCTCTCACAGTCTAGTGGGGAACAAGTCTGAATTCTGGGTGTCAGCTCCAGGGGAAGGCTTTCTCTCTCTGTAGGCTCTGGAGGAAGGTCCCTATCATCAGCCTTCCCCAGGACTAGGAGCTTCTCTGCACAGGAACCCCAGGTCCAAAAGACGCAGTCTGCTCCTGATGCTGCTTTCTTGATGGTATAAGGTCCCCAACTTTCTGCTCACTTCTCTTTCATCTCTTTTAAGATAAAAGGTGATGCAGGCCCCACCCCAGGGAAACTCCCTTTACCCTGGATCAGGGATGTGACATGAGTAAGGGTGTTACATCTCACCCTAATCTTCTTTAACATGACCCAATCTTGCTTCATTAAGCACGGGCAGAGATTAGGGTTTACAACACATAGGAAAATTACATCAATCACGAAATGGAGAACAACCACACGATACTGGGAATCGTGGCCTAATTAAATTGACATATATTTTCAGGGGACACAATTCAATCCATAACAATGCCCATGAAAGCAGCAGTCAAGAAATCAAATGACATATTGCATTAGGCAAATCTGCTGCAAAAGACCGCTTTCGAGTGTTAAAAAGCAAAGATGTCACTTTGAGGACCAAGGTGCGCCTCACCCAAGCCCTGGTATTTTCAATAGCCTCATATGCATGCAAAAGCTGGACAATGAATAAGGAAGATCAAAGAAGAACCGATGCCTTTGAACTATGGTGTTGGCAGAGAATACTGAATATACTATGGACCACCAGAAGAACGAACAAATCTGTTTTGGAAGAAGTACAGCCAGAATACTCGTTAGAAGCAAGAATGGTGAGACTTCATCTTAGGTACTTTGGAAATGTTATCAGGAGGGACCAGTCCCTGGAGAAGGACATCATGCTTGGTAAAGTAGAGGGTCAGTGAAAAAGGAGAAGACCCTCAGTGAGATGGACTGACACAGTGGCTGCAACAATGGGCTCAAGCACAGCAATTATTGTGAGGATGGTGCAGGACTGGGCAGTGTTTCCTTCTGTTTTACATAGGGTCCCTATGACTCAGAACCAACTCAACGGCACCTAATAACAACAATAACATATATATAATTTAATCTCCAGCATTCTAAATTTCCCTTGCTGAGTAACTAGAGAGACCAAATAGCATTAGCGAAGGTCCCATTAGATTGTTATGTAATATAAATTAGGCATATTGAGGTGCAGGATTCCAGTCCACTTGTGGCCCAGCTCTTATCTCTCTTACATTCACCAGCTTCTAGAAAAACTTCGCTGTAAAAGGTCGGTGCTGTTTAGTGGCCTGAAGAAGGCTGTTGTCTCTTATTCTTTCCCGTGTGATGAACTTCATGATAGTGAAGATTTTAGTTTAGGCAGCACGAAGCCTGTGAAATGAACAGGTAACTGTGTGAGGCCATGGAACCAGAGAGGTAACTAGGTTATGGCAGGTATGGCAGGTATTGCACCAGCTCTGGGTGCGTGGTGCCACTGAGCAGTTTCTATTAACCTGGTACAGCCAGCGCCGTATCTACGGAAAATGGCCCCTATGGCAAGCACTGAAATGATGCCCCTGCCCAAACAGCTGACACTCCTGTTATCTAACTTTACTGTAATATCAACTCAAAAATACAAGTCAAGCTCATTAATCTTTTACTGGATACATTACTGTGTTCGAGGAAGGACGTTGGGCCACACGGGGTTAATAGAAACTGCTCAGTGGTGCCACATGCTCACGGCTGGTACAATGCCCTAGACAGGCCACTGCATGGAACTGCCATCTTTGAATTATGGTGATGTTTGAGATGATTTAACTTTAAACCCCAAAAAACCAAACCCGTTGCTGTCAAGTCTATTCTGACTCAGGAAGTCCTGCCTAAAGCAGGGGCAGGATTTAAACCCCAGAGATGGTGGTTCTATGGTTCAGAAGAGAAAGGAAGGCAGGGCAGAGTGCACAAAAATTACCCTGGTGGCATAGTGGTTAAGTGCTACGGCTGCTAACCAAAATGTTGGCAGTTCGAATCCACCAGCTGCTCCTTGGAAACCCTGTGGGGCAGTTCTACTCTGTCCTACAGGGTCCCTATGAGTCAGGATTGACTCGACGGCAACGGGTTTGGTTTTAATATCCCTATATGAAGGTCCTTAATCCTGAGGGTCTTTCTCAAAAGAGACTCATCTTTCCTCTTCTTTGTGCAGCCTTAAACTTGGGCTGTAAGTGTGAACTCAGACAGTACACACACCCTTCTAACCAAAAATAAAACCAGTGCCTTTGAGTCGATTCCAACTCATGGTGATCCCATGTGTGCTGGAGTAGAACTGTCCTCCACAGGATTTTCAGTGGTTGATTTTTCAAAGAAAAAAGCTCACCAGGACTTTCTTCCAAGGCACCTCTGCGTGTATTTGAACATCTAACCTTTCGATTAGCAGCTCAGCGCCTTAACCATTTGCACTCCCCAGGCCCTTAGAAAGGGCCATGTCCCTCAGGGCAGGAGGGAGACTCCACCTGGGCATTCTGGTCACCACAGTGCAGCTTCTTGCTTCCCCCACAGCTGTGTGTAGGGGTAGCTGCAATAAACCTCACCCGTTAATTCCCACATCCTCTCCCTGCACCATGACGGACAGCTCCCTCACTCTTTCCAACTCAGCTAGCACCTACCGCCTTTTAGTCCTAGCTGTACTACACGCTCCTTGCTGCCAGCTAGCCCCAGGCCCACCCGGTTACCCAGGCCAATTCTCCTTCACCTGGCTTGGTGTCTGGACCCCGGTTCTATTAGCCTCTGGTTGGGGGTCCTGAAGACCGCCTCCACAGGCTTCGGCAAATAGATTACAAACCACGGAGGCTGCTGGGGAGCCCAGAGAATCAGAGGCTGGGCCCCTTCCAAGGGGGATGTTTCCATGACCACCTCCCACTCCTGGAGCTCAGGCTTCTGCCAGGCACTCTTTGCCTTCCTGATCCACCGCCATCCTCTCTAAGTCTCTACTCCAGTCCTGGCTCTTTTCAGCGACCTCTGAACAAGGTCAGAGGCTGAAGCCCCCGGGTCCCCGCCACACAGCCCCTCTGCGTGGGCAGCCTCAGCTCGGAGCAGCCAGCAGATTCATTCCACACGGCCTCCACGGTCCGGTATCCGCGCTTCCCCTGCTGAAGCCCACTAGCTCTGCCAGGTGTTTTCCCACCACATCCTCTGAGCTGTCTTCCAAGCATTCCCCCCACACCAGATGTTAAACTCACTGGCCGGTGGATTCCTGGCCTGTCTCCTGAACCTTCCCCTACCGTACAAGTATTGAAAAACAAAGAAAAAGTCAGAACTGCTGGAATTTGGGGTGCCTCCACTCAACCCCTGGAATCCCTCCAAGGGCTTGGGGATTCAGATCAGGTCTACTCAAGTTCACCAAGTTCCAAGTGGGCTGCCTTGCAGGCACTGGCTAAAGTCATCAGCAAGCACTTACGCAGTGCTTCGGATCACAAGATAATTCTATAATTGTTCTGGAGCCACAAAGAGAAAGGTGGGCTTGGAGTGATGTCCATGTCATTTCTGCTTACCAATCCTTTTGAAAGAGCCCAGAGGTTGGGGGTCGAGTGGCTGGTGGGACTGATGGTCAGTGGAAATTTAGGAATGGGTAGAGTTCTTCACTGACCATCACTTGACCTATTGCTAGTGATGCTAGACTAGAAATGTGACTGAGAAATGGCCACGTCATATTGGTGGGTCTAGACACCTCTGAAAGGATCCCTAGTGGAGTGGTTAATCACTCTGCTGCCAACCGAAGGGTCGGCAGTTGGAACCCACTAGTTGCTCCACGGGAGAAAGATGTGGCGGTCTGCTTCTGTAAAGATTACAGCCTTGGAAACCCTATGGGCAGTTCTGTCCTATAGGGTTGCTATGAGTTGGAATCGACTTGATGGCATGGGGGTTTAGACACCCTCGAGTGGCCCCCATAGATGAAGATAGAGCTCCTGTGGCTTCAGCCTCAGGAATTCACATGAGAAAGACATATTCATTAGCCCCAAAAGAAGGCAGCCTCCCCTTTCCCTGCAGGTGGACCCAATTTCCCCTTCTGACCAGCCTGGGGATTTCTCCTTTCTCACTTTTCAGAAGAGATCATTTGCTCTGATGCCTATGAGATGCGGCAACATCTACACACCTTCTGTCTACCGTGGCCTCCTTCACCATGTTGTTGTTTTCAGCTGCTGCTGAGTCAGCCCCCGACTCATGGCAACCCCATGCATGATGAAACAGAACACTGCTTGGCCCTGCACCATCTTCATGATGGCTGTGGATTAGACCATTGTGATCCATAGGGCTGGGGTTTTCACTGGCTGCTTTTTCAGAAGTAGATTGCCAGGCATTTCTTAGTGGTCCATCTTAGTCTGGAAGCTCTGCTGAAACCTGTTCAGCATCACAGCAACATGTAAGCCTCCACTAACGGACGGTGGTGGCTGCACATGAGGTACATTGACTAGGAATCGAACCTGGGTCTCCTGCATGGAAAGTGAGAATTCTGCCACTGAACCACCAATGCCCTCTTCTGCAACATAGACCATCACAATCATCTCTCTTGCTGATCCTCACCACGACTTTCTCTTTCTTTGAAAACAAGCCCTTCTTAACCTCTTTGTCCACCTGTCCCTTCTCCACGTGGTCTATTGGTCTCTACTGTTGGCCTGCTCTATGCCACTTTCTCCAGCTGCTCTGCTCCTGTCAGACCTGTTCCGTGTGTGCACGTGCATGCATGTGTATGCATGTGTGCACATGCATGCAAGTATGTGCACATATAGGTGTGTGTGCACGTTTTCTCTTTCTTCCCTGAAGTAGATCTTGATTGCAAACTCCCCACACAGATGTGAACGGCTCCCTGGACCCCCACGTGCAGAGTTCAGGCATGCCCCCAGCACTGGGCTGCCATCCCTCTCCTGCCAGCTCTAGGAGAGGCCAGCCCCTGAGCATAGCTCCCTTAGCACAGCCCCTCCTGGCCCTGCACACTGCAGCCAGCAGAACTACGTGAGACAAGACACTTCCCACACCAGCTCATTTACCCATAAACTGGCCTTTTCCCTCCGTGTCTCTTTTCTGGAAACTTACCCACTTTCCCATTTTCAGTACAAAAGCACATGAGCTGACGAACGACGTAGATATGGTCCTGCCTGCAAATGTGTCTTGTGTCAATTACACGTGGATGTCGCCCTGTATAACTTTCCCAGTTCTGTGAGATTCTGGATCAAAACTATGTTGAGTCTCCAGTTACTCCAGGCCACAACTTAGGCAGAATGATTTAGGAAATCCAAGCTATAAAATCAGGAAGGAATTAAACATTTGGATGGAACAGCAGTCATATATATATAAATGTTGCTTGCAACAGAGTAAAACCACTTGATAAATATCTCATTGGAATGAGGAGACCCAAACAAAGTTCCCAGCAGGCCAGGGTTTGGTAAACGTACTTTGTTGTACCATGCCCAGGATTACTAATTTAACATGTGTAAAAAGCCATGTCATTCTCTTCACCTGCTGTGCTATCTGTATTCTTTTTGGTGAGTGAATGTTAGCAATAAGCAGGTTAATAAATAAAACCACCTATAAGTATATTCATAAGTCTCCTGAAGCCCCAGTGATCTCAAGGGACCTGTTATGGATTGAATTGTATCTTCCAGAAAGATATGTTGAAGCCCTAACCCCAGCATAAGTGAATGCAACCTTGTCTGGGGCAATAGGGTTTTTCTTAGCAGATGTTATCACTTAACAAAGTCATCCTGGAGTAAAGTGGAATCTAATCCTAATCCCTTCTGAGTGGTGTTTTACAAAAGAGAAGAACAGACACAGAAATATGGCTATACACACAGGGGGAAGACAGCTTGTTAGGGTCTGTCTACAAGCCAAGAAACGTCAAGAAACCCTTAGGGCTACCAAACCAAAACTAACTAAACTCCTTGCCATCGAGTCAATTCAACTCATAGTAATTCTACTGGACGGAGTAGAACTGCCCCATAGTTTTTTCAAGGAGCTACTGGTGGATTCGAACTGCTGACCTTTTGGTGAGTAGTTGAGCTATAAACCACTGCACCACCAGGACTCCCTAGGGCTACCAGGAAGGATCTTTCCCCAGAGATGACAGAGAGAGTGTGGCCCTACCATCACCCTGAAGTCAGACTTGTAGCCTTCAGAACTGTGAGACAAGAAATATCTGTTCTTTAAAGCTACCCACTTAGTGGTATTTTGTTATAGCCACCCTAGGAGACTAAGATAAGGTCTGATTTCTTTATGAGCCCTTTCATTTCTCATGCAGCCTTCTTCGCCCACAGATTTCCTGGGAGCATGGTGGGGAAGGGTGCTGAACTACATGATGGTGCTGTTTTCTGTGTCCTGGGGGGTTGGAGAGGGCAGGGGTGGAGGGGAGCATCTTATGCCATAGTGGTTAAAGGTCTCAGTGTTGGCATTAGACACCCCAAGCTCTGCTACTAACTAGCTGTGTGACTTTGAGCATCTTACTTAACCTCTCTGAGATGACATCTCATCTGATAAATACAATCTATGCCAGACATTTGTAAGCAAATGAGATACTGTTAGTCTGTAATCCTCATAGCACAGTGCTTGCCATCTAGTGAGTGCTCAAATTCAGATTCATTTCTGCTGTCACGCCCAAGATTTCTCAGTCTGGGCTGCCACACAAATGCTCACTTGCCTCCACACCGGTGGAGACAGAGACAAGCATAGATTCAAAGGTCCTCCCCTCCTCTAAGAATGCACCTATTCTACCTACTCCCCTGAAACAGGAAGTCATCTGCAGAAGCCTCTAGATGCCCACTTTCAGCCATAGATAACTCTGATTGCTCCAGGTCATAGACATTCAAACAGGGCCCTTAGCTTGGCTTACATAGGCTGTCATTGGCTGCATATACTACAGAAGGTCAGGAGACCTGCCAGGGGAAGCCAGAGAGGGCAGCAGACAAGAGATGATAAACTCACAGCAGGTGAAGTCACTTTGTTTAGTAGCTTTCACATTGACATGTGGAGCCCACCCACCTTCAGAGTGTAGGGAGTGGTTGAATGGTACTTGGATAAATGAGTGGTTCTGTGGCTGAGCTAAGAGAGAAGGGCAAGGAGGGTAGGAAGAAAATCAAAAGATATCCACCCACACCAGTGCCTCTAAGCAACCCTTTGATCCAAGTCTACTCAACACAACCATTGGATCAGCCAGGCCCCCTGCACAGTGGCCCTGGACAGAAAAGAGTCCAGTTGAACAAACAATTAACCATTTTTGAAAGTGATGCAAACTAAGGCACCAACCTAGACTGTCCCACTTACTTGTTGGGGGCCACATAATTCACTGAGTGAGTAATGGATTCCATCATTAAAGTTTACAGTGTGTGTCAGGAACTGGGCTACATGCTAGGGACACAGTGGGGAACAAGGGATTCTCTTGGCCCTCCAGGAGCCCACTGGTCTAGAGGAGAAGAAAGATGAGTCACAGGGCAATTCCAAGGCAGTGTGGGGTAAACAGAGAAGCCCCGGGGGCAACTGGAAGGTGTACCTAATTTGGTCTTGAAGGGCTGGGAACATTACTCTAGGAATAACTACCTGCTCTTTCTGAGTCAATTTCTTCCCACAGTAAAATCTGTGGAAGTCAGAACCTGTGTAAGGTAGAAACTTGTCGGAGAAGGAAAAAGCAAGTATTTTCCACTAACAGAGAGCAATAGAAAAGTGGTAAGACTGCACCCTATCAAAGGCGGAAAACTTGAAAAACCCAGAAATACAAGGCAGTCCTGTCGAGTTCCGGCTCTCCCAGGCTTCACTGAATGTAAATGTGAGAATATATGTGAAAACGGCTTGCACACCAGAGTCAGACAGAAAATGTTCTAGTTCTGTTATCTTTCTAGATAGCAAGAAAAATGCCTATTTCCTCAGATACTTACCAACTATGCCACCCCATTTTTCAGTTGAGTCACCCCACCATCTCTCCACCTTGAACACAGGGGTTTTGATGGGGGGTCCCTTAGACGAGAGCTGCCCAGGAACACTGCCTTTGTTCTGATCACCACATCTCGATTCTCCAGGATGTGACCAGAAATCTCCTGGACCTGGTGCAGAGCTGTCGGGATTACCTTTTTATCTGATCTGCTTAAGTCTGGCCAACTCTACTCAACCTGATTTATGGAGCCAGACTGCTTGAGATCAAATCCAGCCTACAACAATAATTTAGCTTTGTGATACTGGGAAAATCACTTAATTCCCCTGCTCCTCAATTTCCTTCTCTGTAGAATGAGTATAATAATAATAGTGCCTACCTCATAGAATAGCTTTGAGTACAAATGTGTTAATATATGTAATGCATTTAGAAAAGTACCTCAATTAGGCAAGCATCACTAAGTGTTATCATCACCATTATCGTCCTCAACATCCTCATCATCAAGATCATCATCATCATCATGGAGAATTTAAACCAGTGACTAATCTTCTCTATGGGAGGGTTGTATGGTGTCCTTAACAGCCTCACTCCACTTTCATTAACTGTGTTTACCTCTTCGAGTGTCAATTTCCTCATCTGTAAAATGGGCTAATAAGAGTACCTATAGCATGGTATTGTTATAAGGATTAAATGAGATCATAAAGCTGCCAGCACAGTGCCTGGCACAAAATGAGCTCTCAATAAATGGTAGTGACTGTACTACTACTAGGTTAACACAGAGAAAATAAACATTGTCTACATCTAATCCAACTGTAGCCACTTCTTCCCTTTCAGGGACTAGGGGTGACATAATTCATATCAGTGAGAAATAAACCTTCTTACTGCTCCCTTGGCCTCTCAGAAGCTGTGAAAGAAGACAGAACATTTTAAATCTCCTGCTTGCTCTTCCTGAGGCTGGAGGTAGGACCTAAAGTGGATGGCCTATTGTTTAGCAAACACATTAATCCATCTTTGTAAACACAAAGTAGGCTCAGCACTGAGCAAGGAAAGAACTAAATTGTCCTGGATTTCCCTGAGAAGAGATGGGTGAGGAAAATACAGAACAGTCTTAAGAGAGATAAAAGGGGAGTCTAGCAGCATAGTGGGGAGTCCCTGGGAGTACAAACAGGTAATGTGCTCCCAGCTGAAAGGTTGGCAGTTTGAATCTACCCAGAGGTACCTGGGAAGAAAGCCTGGCGATCTACTTCTGAAAAATCAGCTATTGAAAAACCTATGGGGCACTGTTCTATTCCTTCCCATTCTTGTAGTTCCCTGCTTCCAGGCTACCCCGGCTTCCAGGAGGATGCCAAGAGGGCCTCATATGGCAGGCCACACACGCCTGAGTGGGCTTCCAGGGCTGGCATCCATTGTCCCTCCCTCTGCCTGGCAGATAGTAAAGGACCAGCACCCAGGGATCCTGGAACGCACATGGCATCTTGGCAGCCACCTCTGACAGATGACCAAGGAACAGCTTGCTTGGGCTGTAGGAAGTGACACAAACCTAATTGCACTCGTTGGTTTCAACTTCTATGCTCCTCCCAAGCCCAGCTCTTTTCTCTTTTCCCTGTTGTCACCCGATCTTAACATCACACCCTCGTGCTTGTCTGTGCCCCCACATGTTTGGCCTCTTTCTGCACCATCTGCTATACCATCCATGGCTCTTCCTTTCTCTGAGGACCTTACCTCCAACAGATCAAAATCCTGAAACTCAGAAGAGGGGAGGATAAATCTCTCCTGCCTGCTTACCCCTATCCCATGCCCAGCCCCAGAAGGAAACTAAAGGCCCTTTTAGAAAAAGAGGAGGAGACAGATTGGAACCACAGCATGAGCTTTGCTGTCCCCACTGAAAGCTGCTATAGAGAAAACATGCTTATTGCTTGGCCCCATAACCTGCAGATTTAGATAATCTCATGATCAATCTCTCCGCCCCTTCATCTTTCCTGTTGTTAGTTCCCTGAATTCACTCCAGCTGGTAGACTTCTCACCAGGTCACCAGGTTGGCTGGATATGCCTCACTCTGAATTGTCTGTGGCCTTTATACAATCAGCTTCAACCTCTACGGCCATGTCTCAACTGATGTGTTCCCAAGGGGCCGCTTGCTTAAAGGCCAGGGTGGAGGTCAGGACACATGGTACTACCTCCAAGCCCTCACATTGACCTTGAGAAAGTGATGGTGCCATGCTTGGCTAGCCATCTGTATGACATGAAATTAGAAGCTTTGGGTAAAATCCCATTAACATTTCTGGACTCTGCACCTCAGAATCCCCACTCTGAAAAGGTGGTGAGCTCTGGCCAGCAGAGCATTTTGGGGAACAACGTTACATAAATCTTGGCAGTCCTTTAAAATCACCTGAGAAAAGGTAATGACCTCTGCATTCACCAACTTTGCATCCTGGACTCTGCAGCCATAATGTTATAGAAGATTGCTTTCCCTAAGTCAGCTCTCTGCTTCAAGAAGATAGCTGTATGTTAGGAGAATCCACTGTGTACCGGCTCAGGGACCCCTAAATACCGAAGGGTGTCTGGAATGGATTGCCAGGCAGGGAGGCAGGGATACACAGTGCCTCTGGTGGGGGCTGTTACTGGCCCATTCCCCCTAGTTCAGCTTAGCCATCAAAATAACCTAAATACCTGCTCTGTTATTCATAAGAGCTGCAAAATAAAGGAAAATAATCCAAATTTCCAATCATTGGGTTCTAATGAAATAAATATGGTGTAGCCACACAGTGAGACATTATCCAGCCATTAAAACTCACGTTGCGTGTTCATGGATTGGAAGGCTTAATATTGTTAAGATGTCAATACTACTCAAAACAATCTATAGATTCAACACAATCTCGATCAACATTTCAACAGCTTTCTATACAGAAACAGAAAAACCAATCCTCATCTTTACATGGAATGGCAAGGGGCCCTGAATAGCTAAAGCAATGTTGAAAGAGAAGAACAAAGTAGGAGGACTCATACTTTATGATTTTAAAACATACTATACAGCTACAGTAATCAAAATAGCCTAGTATTGGTATAACAATACACACGTATAGACCAATGGAATAGAATTGAGAGTTAAGAAATAAACCCACATATCTATGGTCAACTGATTTTTGACAAGGGTGTTAAGTCCATTCGATGGGGAAAGAAGAGTCTCTTCAATAAATGGTGTTGGGAAAACTGGATTTCCACATGCAGAAAAATGAAACAGGATCCGTGCCTTATGCCATACACAAAAACAAATTCAAAATGATTTTAAGGACCTAAATGTGCAAACTAAAATCATAAAATCCTTGGAAGAAAAAGCAGGGCAAAGCTGTCTGGCCCAGCTTTTAACAATGGATTATCTAATGTAATAACAAAAGCACAAATAGCAGAAGACAAAATAAGTAAAAGGGACCTCAGAAAAATTAAAAACTTTGTTCATCAAAAGACTTTACCGTAAAAGTGAAAAGACAAGCTACTGCCTGGGAGAAGAATATCTTTGGAAACCATGTATCTGACAAAAAACTAATAACCAAAATATATATAAAACTTTGACAACTTAACAACAAAAAGACAACCCAACCATAAATTGGGCAAAGAACTTGAACAGACATTTCACTAAAGAAGACATTCAAGTGGCCACCAAACACATGAAAAAAGGCTCAGCATCATTAGCCATCAGAAACATGCAAATCAAAAGCACAATGAGATACCATTTCACTACCACTAAGACGGCTAAGATAAAAAAACACAGAAAACAACAAATGTTGGCAAGGATGTGGGGAAATGAAACCCTTACCCACTGCTAGTGGGAATGCAAAATTGTACACCCATTGTGGAAAACAGTGTGGCGGTTCCTCAAAAAACTAAAAATAGAACTACCATATGACCCAGCAATTCTACTCTAGGTATATACCCAAAAGACTTGAAAGCAGAGACTCAGGGACTTGTACGCCAATGTTCATTGCAGCACTATTCACAACAGCCAAAAGGTGGAAACAACCTAAATGCCCATCAACAGATGAATGGATAAACAAAATGTGGTACATACACACCATGGAATACTACTCAGCCAGTAGGAGAAATGAAGTCTTGATACATGCTACACTATGGATGGAGGTGGAAGACATTATGCTGAGTGAAATAAGTCCATCACAAAGGGACAAATATTGTTATGATCTCACTTATATAAAAAGAAAAGACAAATGTATAGAAAGCAAAGTTTATTAGTGGTTGTCAGGGGCAGGAGGGAGGGAAAGAGGGGATTAATGGTGATGGAAATATCATGTTGATTAAGGGTAGGATTGCACAGCCGACCATGGTAATTGTTGTCAATAAGTTGTACACCCATAAAAAGTGGAATTGGCAAAAGCTGTGTGATAGATATGTTCTCGACGACAAAATAAATAAATAAATAAAAAGAAAGAAATGGTAGCTGCTAAGGCTGATTAAGTACAACCAAATGCCTCATGGGATTTGGTTTCTTTGGAGGTTTAGGGTCATGGTTTCATGGGACATCCCAGTTAATTGGCCTAATAACAACTTTAATGCCTCTGTTCTACCTCTTAGTTCGATGCGTAGTGCCTGGAGTCTTAAAAGCTTGCAAGCAGCCATCCGAGGCACAACAATTGGTCTCTAGTCACCTGGAGCAACAGAGGAAGGAGAGTTAGGAATAGGAGGGGATATGGAATGTGTGGCTAATTGCCTTCATGAACAATTGCCTCCTTTGCCATGAGACCAGAAGAACTGGGTGGCGCCCAGCTACCATTACTGAACATTCTAATCAAAGATTCCATAGACTAACCCTGATCAAAAGGGGAAATATGCAGAACAGAAGTTGAAATTCTTATGCACTCCAGACTTCCTGGAGCCATGAATGTTGGATGAACCCCTGAAACTATTGCCCTGAGATAATCTTTAAACCTTAAACCAAAAATATCCCCCAAAGTCTTCTTAAAATCAAACAAGAGTTTAGCTTAACTAGTAAACAATGCCTGCTTTCAGCATTATGCTCTTTTAAGAAATATCCATATGAGATCAAATTGACAACAGCAACTTAAAAGATTAGACAGGAACCATAGGGGGCAGTAAATTCATGTTAATGGGGGAGAAAAACTCAGACAAAAAGGGTGAAATGGTTACAAAACTCAAAAGAATGTAATCAATGTCACTAAATGGTACATTTAGAAACTGTTGAATTGGTGTATGTTTTGCTGTGTATATTCTGAACAACAATGACAAAACAAATAAAATATTTTAAAAGAATCATGCTGTGACTTGTGTTTGTTGAGTCTGTGGGGAGCCTTATTCTCATATAATACTCTTGGGGTATAAATTGGTATAACTCCATATGGGTTATATACACAAAATAGAGGCACCAAAGAGACTATCAGAGTTGTTTGGCCCTGTTAGGTTCAAGCATAAGAAATTACCTCAATAGCCTTTGATCCAACAAGTCAATTTCTTGGAATTTATCCAGTAAGGAAACTTACACGTGTGCAAAATGACTTATGAATAAGTTATGCAGAGTTATTTATAAGAGCAAAACACTGCAAAGAAATTAAAGAAATTTGGATATATCAATATAATGGAATACTATGTAGCTCTAAAAAAGAATGAGGAAGTTCTCAAAGTGTTCCAAGAAACTGGGGAAAAAGTTTTCAAAAGTGAAGAATAGTATGTATGACTTAGTTTCATTTGTGCAAAATGGAGGAAAAATAAGAATACATATTCATATTTGTTTATATTATTTTCTTAGATATAATTTGTAAGGACATGCAATAATAGTGGTTACCTATATGGGGATGGTGGTGGTAGTGGGAACCTATAAATGAAGGGAGAGGTAGGATGCAGAATTCTCATATTTAATATAAGTAGATACAGATACAGTCAATTCTCATTATTCTGGGTAGTTATGACCTATAAAGTCCCCCCCAACAGTGAGTTAGCAAATATCGAACCAGTCTCGTTCGACTTCGACCTCAGATGAGAATGTGTGCACAGCTCTGCACACACGCGTGCCTGTGAGTGACCGGAAAAGCACCACTGATTTGGGGGTGACAAATAAATTTTGGCTAGTAGGAGAACTCACAAATATAGAATCTGCGAATAATGAGAATCAACTGTATATACGTTGTTGTTAGATGCCATCGAGACAGTTCCGACTCACAGTGACCCTATGTACGACAGAACAAAACACTGCCAGGTCCTGTGCCATCGTCATGATCACTGTTATGCTTGAACCTATTGTTGCAGCCACTGTGTCAATTCTTCTCCTTGAGGGTCTTCCTCTTTTTCGATGACTCTCTACTTTACCAAGCATGATGTCCTTCTCCGGGGACTGATGGTCCTGATAACATGTCCAAATTGAGTGAAATGAAGTCTCACCATCCTTGCTTCTAAGGAGCATTCTGGTTATACTTCTTTCAAGACAGATTTTTTCATTCTTTTGGCAGCCCATGGTATATCCAATATCCTTTGCCAACACCACAATTCAAAGGAATCGATTCTTCTTTGATCTTCCTTATTTGTTGTCCAGCTTTTGCATGCATATGAGGCGACTGAAAGTACCATGGCTTGGGTCAGGCGCACCTTAGTCTTCAAAGTGACATTGTTGCTTTTCAACACTTGAAAGAGGTCTTTTGCAGTAGATTTGCCCAATGCAATGCGTCATTTGAGTTCTTGACTGCTGCTTCCACAGGTGTTGATTGTGGATCCAAGTAAAATGAAATCCTTGACAACTTCAATATTTTCTACGTTTATCATGACATTGCTTACTGGTTCAGTTGTGAGGACTTTTGTTTTCTTTATATTGAGGTGTAATCCATACTGAAGGCTGTAGTCTTTGATCTTCATCAGTAAGTGCTTCAAGTCCTCTTCACTTTTAGCAAGCAAGGTTGTGTCATCTGCATACCGCAGGTTGTTAATGAAGCTGTATATATATGTAAGCTTTATATATATATTTATATATACTTTTATATATATATGTTATAAAGCTGTGTATATACATATGAGTCCCTGGGTGGCATGCTGGACTACTAACCGAAAGGTTGGTGGTTTGAAGTCACCCAGAGGCACCTCAGAAGACACGCCTGGAGATCTGCTTCCAAAAGACCATAGCCTTGAAAATCCTATGGAGCAGTTCTACTCTCCACAAATGGGGTTGCCATCAGTCAAGAGTCAGCTCAATTAACAGCAACAAACACACACACATATATATATATATACACAAACTTTATTAAGGTATTATTTACATATCATTAAATTCACCAATTTTAATATACAATTCAATGATTTTTACTAAATTTATCAAGTCATGCAACCATCACCATAATTCAATTTTAGAACAGTGCCATCACCCTAATAATATCTCTTGGGTCCATTCACAGTTAATTCCCATCCCCAACCCCAGGCCTAGGCAACCACTGATCTGCTTTCTGTCTCTATAGATTTGCCTCTTGTGGACATCTGCTATAACAGCATCATACAATCTGGAGTCCTTTGTGTTGGTTTCTTTCACTCAACATAATATTTTTGAGGTTCAACCATGTTGTAGCATGCATCAGTATTTATTCCTTTTTATTGTTGGATAGTATTCCATTGTATGGATATACCATATTTACTTATCCATTCACCAGTCGACGGACATTTGGGTTGTTTCCACCTTTTTGGCTATTATGAAAAATAGGGCTATGAACACTCAACGTACAAGTCTTTGTGTGTGTGTGTGTGTGTGTGTGTGCATTTTTGAACCGTTTATATAGTACCCATGTGAATATTTTAAATATTCTAAAAGACTAGTTAAAAAGCACATGCAAAAAATCTTATGAGAAAGGAAGGAGCAAAACAATGTGCGTGTGTACGTGCGCATAGAATGATATGATTCTGCTAAATAATTAAATGAGTACATAGAAAAGATTAGGAGGCAAAAAGCTGAAATGTTAATAGTGTTGTCTCTGGATGATGGGACGGCAGATAATTTATGTGTTTGTGTGCTTTTCTGTATTTTGCCAAATTTTCTACTGTGAATATAAATTACTTCTGTAATCAGAAAAAAGCACTATGTTATAAAAGGGGGAAAAAATCCTTCCCATTCAATTTCTCTAGAGTCTTTACCTCCCTGTTACAGAAGATTGCCTCTCAATAGTCCGCAGGTGTGGGAGGTGAGGGTGTAGCCCCTCTTCTTCTCCTATAGAATGCAGGCCGTAGCATACAGGATGCTGCAGAGCCCCAGTAAGTACAAATCAATGGTGGAGACCTCATGATCAGTCTCCATGGCAACCTGGCAAGGGCATTACACAGTATGAGCACCACCAGACACGGAGATGGTCCAGCAGAAAGAACGGCCACCTCCAACAATCTGAGTGTTCAAAGAACTGGGATATTTAACTGCGTGGCAATGGGATCAAGCTGCCAAAGGCTGAAAGAGACTGACATCTCTCTAAATGACAGAACACTTCAATCTCAACTAATCATCTTGATAGTGGATTTTTCCCTGAAGTGCCATCTCTATTTATACAGCTTCAAATAGGTATCATGATTCAGTATTTTCAAGAACTGAATTTAAGAACTAGGTGTCCTTCCTCTATGCTTACCTCTCACAGAATTTTATCATTATTACTTCAAAATCATTCACTTGTCTGTAGTAGGCCTGTCCCTTACATTTGCAGGACCTGGGACAAGAGAATAATTAGAAGTCCATATCACACATGGCCAAATATTTAAAAATTATAAATCAAGCTATTTTTGTTGATAGTGGCTGTTGAGTCAATTCTGACCCATGGCAACCCCAAGTGTGTCAAGAGTAGAACTGTGCTCCATAAGGTTTTCAAGGCTGTGACCTTTTGGATATCAGGCATGTCTTCTAGGCACCTCTAGGTAGGTTTGAACACTAAACCTTTGTGCTAGTAGTTGAGTGCTTAAACCTTTTGCACCACCTAGTGAAGCGTATCAATCAAGCTAGCATATCCTATATATAAATACATCTGATTCTCCTGCCCTGTTAAGTGTATCTTCAGAATCAGTAGAAAGGCCAGGTTTGAATTCAGACTTCTCAGGTTCCTTGGAGTTCTGAGCTGGGATGAAGTAGTGCCGGGAATGTTGGCCCCCAGTCCACTCCTCTTCTCTACCAATCCCACACCGAAAGGGGCCTCTTGTCCATCCATGTGCATGCCCAGCCTGCAACCCCAAATTCCCTTAACTCCTCCAACCCTCATCCTCCCCACTAACTAACCCTGAATATCTGCCCCTGGCCACCCCTTAGGTCTAGTGTAACACATACCTGCAATGCAGCCCACCCTTAGGTGGATGGGCTAAGAGGGCTGCACAGCCAAGGAGGTGGGCTCAGGTCCATTCTGGTAAGGAATTCTGGTTTGAGCAACTGGAACATGGTCTAGAAGGGAGATGGGGCACAGGCTCCAGGTGGTCACTTCTCATGGCCCTTGGATTCCTGGCAGCTGAAGAAGGGCCAAAGCAGAGCCCTGAGAAGCTTGGGGTCCCTTCTGCCCAAGTAAAATGGCAATATTCCTAGTCTATATCCCCAATAGTTGAGGGGTTTTCAACATCACCACTACTGACATTTTGGATTGAATGATTTTTTGTTGCAGAAGGCTGTCGGTAGCAACTAGCCTCAGGTGTGACAACCAAAAATGTCTCCACACATTGACAAATGTCCCCTGGGAGGCAAGATTACTCCCAGTTGAGAACCACTGCACCAGACTATGAAGCTCTTGAGGGCAAGACATACAACTATATCACACAGTAGCAGTGAGCAGCGTGCAGAGTAGATGCCTAGTACATGGTTGAAGGATGAATCAATGAACTACACCCTCTCATGATCTCAGAGGCTTTCTAAAAAGATCCTATTCTTCTGGTGAGGATTTTGACATACCAATGACAAAGAGCTCCTCAGAACCAGCTCAGAGTGGTTCTTGCTCCCTGGGGTATAAGTGATAAATAATAGGAGCCATGAACACTGTCATGCACCCAGGCCCTCCTAATCAGACAGCTCCCTCTGCCAGACGGTGTGCTGGGTGCTACATAGAGTAAACCTGGGAGACTCCCTGGGACACTATACATTCCATAATCCAATCTCCGTCTACCAAAGCTGCCCAGGTTAGGAGAATGAGAGAGGAGCCAGGGTCTCTAGCTAAAATAGACATCTCTCTGGGTCCTGGCTAGAATGCTGCTGAGCCCCACATGTTCCTTAGACAAATCTAGATGTGACGTGCAATGAAGGCTATGATACACAGGATGGGACATCTGATCTGTGAGGTGCCGATCATAAATTCTCTTCCTCTCCCTGCCATTCATTTCTCCTGCTCTCATCCACTGGATTTTGCAAACCCCATTTACGCTGAGTCTCTTCAATCAGCCAATGTTAACTGCTCCATCAAGCTCATGTTCCTTCTCCAAAGCAAACATCACTGCTCAGCCTTCCCCATTAGATATGAAGTCCTTCTAATATATTTCCCACATTCCTAGCCACTGAACACACAAGATCATATCTAGTTTGTTTTGAGTTGGTACCCATTGGCTATGTTTGAATGAATAAATGGGATTCTGACAGACCCTGAAGCTTGGAGCTAAGAGCATGACTGGTAGATTCACTGGCACTCAGGGAACCCACATTTGGTTTAAGAATCGTCTTGTGCCTCAGTTTTCCTGAGAGCAGGAAACCCTTGGTGTCCCTAAGACTCTCTCAGGGGATCCAGGTTCAAAACTATTTTCATAATAATACTAAGATGGTATATGAATGGATTCACTCTTGCCCTCTCACACGCATACATGGAGTTTTCCAGTGGCTTCATGACATGTGACGATGTCTCTTCTCTGATGGTTAATGGAAAGTGTGCAGTGCTTGCATTTTTTACATTTTTCTCAGTTTTAATTTCAAATGCAGTAAATACAACACAGATACAGCCCATATAAACAAAAGTTCCTTGGGTCCTCAATCATTTTTAAGAGTTTAAAGGGGTCCCAAGACCAAAACGTTTAAGAATCACTGCCCTAGAACAATTGCTGTTCACACCTCTACATTACAGAAAGTACATACTGAAGGAAAGACATTTGAAAGATCTTTCTGTGAGGTAGAGTAAGTTCCTGAGTATAAAAATAAGTACATTTTTAGAGTTTTATAACAGGAGTGTCACTGTGACATTTTAACTGTAAAATGTTCTCCACATTCCTCAAGGTGGGGGAAAAAAAACAGGTCTAGAAGAAAGCAAGAGTATTAATATTTTCAATAAAAGCAATACATCCCAAATTCAATACCGACTGTTTGGAGGTGTATTGAAGATCTGATTTGCACTTTGACCAGCCTCACCTTGCCAACCCCAAACTGGCCAAACCCACCTCCATTTGTTAGCATCTCCGAGAGTATTAAAGGTGCACAGAAACAGTCAGAGGGAAAATGACTGAGAGCATGCTGCATTATTTGTGGAGAAGGACAGGTGAGAATCTGAAGCTTTTAACTTTTGATTTTTTCTTCAATTTTTGAGATTATCAGTGGATTTCACTTACCCTGCTATACAATCAGAATACAATTATCAATTAGAAGCCTTTTTTTTTTTTTTTGTTAACATTTAAATGACATCAATGACCAAACCAAAGACCCCATTCCCTCCAGCTTTAATACCAATCTTTTGGTGACTCCTGGTTGGTCTTCTTCATATTTCTTTACTTCATTTTTTTCCCCTCACGTAATGTAGATGCTATTTCTCTCCCAGGGACTGAAGTGTTTGGAACACACGGCATCGTTCCTATGCCAGCATACCCAAAAGAGGCACATGACAACTGCCTCCATTTCTCAGATGGAACAACTGAGAAGTAAAATCTACCTTCCCAGATCAACATGGCCAGTTGATGCCAAGGTCAACACCAAGATGCTTCCCATCCATACAGAAGCAGTGGTTCCCTGAGTCTTTGTTAGAAGATGCATGGGTTGGAAGCTGATGGGCATGGAGGGAGGTGGTGAAGGAGGTGCTGGAGACCCTTTAAGAGAAATGAATGCTCCTCCTGTTTGCAACAATTATTTCTAAGAATTGTCCCCCCTGTTCCCCATATCAAAGGATATGAATTTTCTTAATTAAAACAATAATAGATAAGTCAGGAAGAGCTCAATAGCAAGACACCAACAAGGTAAGTTTTACCAGTTCAAGGCTGGGGCAGCTAAATAATAGAATGTAAACTACCATCTTAAGCCTGGCTACTACTCTGCAGCCTGCTTCCATCTTCTGTGCTATAAATAATTCATTTTTTTTCTTAAATATCACAAAACTGAGTTGGAATCTTTATGTGAAGGATTCTGCTGTGTCCCTCTCTCCCTCCTCCTCTCCCTCCCTAGTCAGCCCAGGCAGCTCCCTGCGGAACGACCCCTCAAGCTTTAACATTTATTCTTTGACATTTCAGACTATTTGTTAGGCAGAGCTGCCTTCTTGAGATCAAAGTGGGAAAATCTCGTGGAGAACTCCCACTTGGCCCTGTCCAACTGTGACAGAGGGTCTATTAACCCCCAAGCATCTGCTTTCTTCCTCATCCAGGGAACTCCACCCACCCCTACCTGAAAGACCGGCCATTCTTCTCCCTCTGACTGCCCTTCGCTTGCTTTCAAGCCTCCTCACTCATTGGGAGCAGCAAAGGTCAGTCTTTCTACTTGATACACCAATACATTCAGCAGAAAGAGAAGGATCTAAGAACCAGAAGGTGCTACCTTCTAGGGGACAGGGCATTTGGGGCACCTGTTTAGGGTCTTTTACATGGGCATTTCCAAGCACATTACAGGCAATGTGGAACAAGGAAAGGTGACTTACCCCAAGTCACTTTGCTAGAGGTAGTGCCGAGACTGGGATCCAGATCTTCATTCCTGTGTGCTACCACTAGATGACGTCACTTCCACCAGCCAGGGAGGTGGCCATGTTAAGTGTTGGAGAGTCAAGCTCTTACATGAAATGACTTACCATTTTCTTCTGAGATATCCCAGTGAAGGCTTCCTGCTCTTCACAAGAGCACCTACCCACCAGCCCCCAGAATCTTTTCTGACTGTATGCAAAGCAGAGGGTAAAGTAAGAGACTGAGCCTACAGCCGCGGAGAGGTACTCGGGTGTGTTTGCTTATCTTGACATATGAAGGGGGGTGGCCGATTACACATTCTGCTTGGTTCTTCTTTAAAAGCTTATGGCCACATAACCCAGTGTATCCTAAATTGTGTGTGCTGCATCTATTAACAGGTATTAAATGAAGCAAGGTCTATGGTCAGTTAGGTTTGGAAAGTGGTAGAATAAATAGTCTCTTTACAGCAGGACTTCTGAGAGCTTTGGATAGCCTAAAGAACACTGTGATTCTACTGCTATTACCAGTTGTCACCGAGTTGATTCTGATTCATGGTGACCTCATGCGTACCAGAGTAGGACTGTGCTCCATAGGGTTTTCAGTGGATGATTTTTTGAAAGTAAATCACCAGATCTTCCTCCCAAGGCACTTCTGGGTGTACTCGAACCACCAAACTTTTGTTAGCAGCTGAGCTCATTAACCTATTGCAGCACCCAGGGACTCTGTGACTCTACCAGAGGTGATTATACCAGGCAACGTTCTCCAAAGTTATGTGATGGACCTTTAGCATTTCATGATATTAAAGGGAAACAATGCTGTAGCCAATGAAGAGGGGAGCACTTGACCCTCACAACATAATTCATTGAATAACTAGAGTATAAGAAAAAGGTTTTTCTGCAAGTCAGGGATTTCAAATTAAGAGTGAACAGCACTGCAGAAACCAAAGTTTCACCCAGAAAACTGATCAGCTCATGTGGAACAACAGCTCATCAAGTGGTTGACCCAATGAAATTATTAAGATGGCCAAAAACACAGTCTTACAAATGTGCAGTGGGGTTATTCTGGTTTAAAGCACTGCTCAGAAATTACCAGTTATGGCAGCAAGAAATGCCAAATTGGAAGCCAGAAAGATTGAACAATTCCATGAGTCATTTAAACATAGACTCAGAATTTAAATCCTCCCGAGGAGAACATTCTCTGAATATGTTCTATATTGGTGGTGTCTCTCCTGCTCCTCAATGCCTGTGGGAAAGAACAGACTCAGGCTCTCCCTGGCCAGCTCTGCATCTGCTCTCTCTGAAGTGAAACACCAAGGTCCAGAGCTGTGGCCCTCAGACGGTAGCTCCCTGAGAGGGATTGCTGATCTCAGCTGTGCCCTCTTGGCCAGGTTGAGCTTTCAGAGACTAACGCTCATGACAAAAGTTGCTTTGAGATATACTCTCAGTCTTTCTCGCAGAATTAATAGCAAGGGACTATTGACAGTGTCGTATGTTTATAATACATAGGCTTGACTTGGTCAGCATCTAGCCTACATTCTGGAATATTTCTTCCCAATTAGATTATTTTCAGGAGGGCCCTGGGAGAGGCACCTACACTGGCTGGCCCATGGGACACAGACTTTAGGACTTGACCTTGTCTTGACCTTGGTAGCAGGAAGGCAGATCTTGGAGAGACTGGAAGTGTGGGAGCCTCCGTAGGTTCAGTGCTCTCCTGTGTCACAGAGGTGAAACCGACTTAGCTTTAAGCTCAAGGACCCTCCATGCCATGTGCTCCTGACACCCTCAGGAACCTGGTTGTGTGAAGCAAATATGTCCCTCAGCCAGTGCAGCGGGTTAGGACTGTGCCACAGACTCTGTATGCCCATCCCTCCAAAAGCACACACGCCCTGTCCTCCCCTGAGAAATCCATGGGGTGGTCAGGATTGTCATTGCTTTGGGCCAAGCCTTGCAGAGTAAAGACCACTGCAATGTCATTTTAAAACAACATCACAAGGACCAAAGAGGCTGAGCTAGAGTGAGTTTCAGAGTAGAAAGGCAGGTGGCATTTCAGACGTCTGTAAAAGAAGTGTCACTGGGCCATGCTTGACAGCGGGAAAAAGAATTTGCTTTCCTGGGGACAGGTCCTTGCTCTTTCACACTGCAGGTTGAACTTGGGAATAAGGAAGGGAAGAACATGTCTTTTTAAGGGAAAAGGGCACCTTGGTCCAGTGCGGTCCCCAAAGACAGAACCAGCCTTCATTTTGCTGCCATGGTTACAGCATGTTAAGTGGCAGAAACTGTGAGGAAGAGACCCACGAAGATAAGTTGGGTGTCACTGTCACCCACCAAGGCCACGGGCGTTACTTACCATAGTCGGGCTTGATGGTGAATTCTGTAGCTCACATGATGCTCTGTCCCTCTCGCTTGGATGAAGCCGCAAATCAGGGACGGCAATTGGGAACTCACACCTTTGGGCAGCCTCATGCTTTGCTCTTGAAACCCTCGCCATAGCTGAACAGCGGATTATTACCACCTCACCAAACTCTCAGACGCCACTTGATGCTACTCTTAGACACGGGTGAAGTGAGAACTGCTCAGTGTTTTGGGCCCTCCGAAGAGCCACACCCCACGTTATCTTGTGCCCCTGTCACATCAAAGTCAGGTTTATCTCCATTAGAGAGGCCTTAGCGGCTCTTGCTTGCAGAGGAGGTCACCACCGCTAAATAAAACCAGTGAGTTCATTCCGATTCATGGTGACTCCATGCGTGTCAGAGTAGAACTGTGCTCCCTATGGTTTTCAATGCTGATTTTTCAGAAGTAGATCACCAGGCCTTTCTTCTGAGGCACCTCTAGGTGAACTCAAACCTCCAACCTTTCAGTTAGCAGCTGTTTGAGTTAACCATTGGCGATACCGAGGGACTCAGCTCAACTAGGGTCCTGAGAAGCCCAGTGTGCCTCTGGTACCATGTGGCAACCTCAGGCACATCCTGCCTATAGGCTTGAAGGTCCCACCAAAGCCCTTGAGCCAGGATTTCTCTACAGCTCTGGCTGCTCTTGGAGAACTTGGTAATCCTAACTTTTTCTACCCCAGAGAGTTCTAAATTCCTTCCCACACTGGACCCAGATGACCTGGTCTTGCCTTGGGCTGGAAGCCTTTGACAGGGAATCGGAACCGTCAGCATCCTCTATGTTCCTGTAGGATTTGTGTTCCACAGCCAGCCTCGTGCCTTCCTTGTTTCCCTTCACAGGAAGTACAGGAGCATGCTTTCTCCAAAGGCTTAGCCCCAGTGTCTCCCTCATTCTTCCATGCTCTCACCACCTCCACCCAGAGCACTCAATCATCTGAGCACTGCACTCACATCCACCTGGAAGTCCAGGGTGGGGAAGGAAGGTGTAAGTCCTCTCAGTGCTCCCCCAGGGAAAAGTGTCCCAGTCTAGCAAGGGGGTCACAAAATGAAACTCTTTCTGAATCACTTACACATATTTAACTGAATGTAAATCTTGTAGCTGAGGAGGCACCCTGGGGGAAAAAGGGGCTAGATAACACCTACAGACCTCAAGGGCTGTTGTAAGGGTGGCAAAACCTTGCACTTCGTCCTTGCCCAGAGTAGATGATGAGGATGGTTTTTCTGGGCAAAGGTGGCAGTGACTGAGAAAACTTAGGCAGGGGCCCTTTGTTGGAACAGTATGCAGGGAGGTCTCAGATCTTACCACCCTGTGGAAACCTCCTTCCTTAGCAAGCCGAGCTTTCACCTGATAGGAAACGGGCTGCTCTATGGAAATTTTACTCACTGAGTGGGAGGAACTCTGATTAAAATCCCACCCAAATGGGGCTCAGAATCCTGATGGAATTTGAGCCACCCGAGATAGCAAACCAAGAACCTTCTCTCTTGCTGGGACATCTCCTTCAGCTCACTTTTGAGTTCAAGGAGGGTTGAAGCAAGAGTCTGTTCTGGCTCCAGCACTACACTGTCAGATCGAGGCTCAGCTTTCCTTGGGCAGTGGGGAGTGCAGGTGGTGGTAACAGTAGATTTCTAAAGGATTCCTACAGAACCACAGCTATCCAAGGAAACTAGATGCAGCCAGCAGCTTCACCCACAACAACCAGCACCAAAGCGTGGGAATGCAGTGGTGGTAGAGCTAGGAGAGGGAGGAGGAGGGAGCGCTCCAGGCCTGCACTGGAAAATCCAAACTAAGCACCCACAGTTCCCCCACCTCCTCGCTGCCTCAATATCTCCTTCACTGTCATGCTTAAGAGTTTTCCTTCTGTCCTTCCCACCTTCCCAGAGAAGCCAGGGCAGCGCTGGACCCTTCCCCGCTCCCAATCACCCACCCCTCTCTCCACTGTCCTCACTGCCCTCAGCTTTCAAAGTCACCCTGGAAGCAATGCAGGAGAAGAGGATTCGGTAAACACTGCAGGAACCAAGGCTCCAGCTCTTTGCCTAATCTGTGTCTTGCGCTTTCCAAAAGCTCAACAACAATGAAGTTGTCCAGTATTGATCTCCCCCTTCTGAGCTTTCTCTGTAGCTTCCAAACCTCCCTCTCACTGCTCTAGCTGAGACTCTTGATCCTTTGTTAATGCCTGGGATTGACCTGAGGGAACTGAGCCAACCCAGGGTCACACCTGCGGCTGAGGAGGTGGAGGTGAGGATGTGGCTGCTGGGAGCTTGGCTGCAGAAGGGAATTCCCACCCAAGAGGGGAGAGACGGGAGGCCAGAGGCCAGCTTCTTGGCTTCTAAACTGAACATGTTTAGCATCTGTTCTTTCCTTGGGTGAGAACCACATGGGCTGAACCTCCACCCACCAGGAGGTCTTGGAGGTGGGGTGAAGAAAGTTCAAGTGAGGGTGGGGCAATCAGGGAAAGATCTTCCTTCCACTATCTTCCTGTCTGAAGCTGCTCACACCTGCTGGGACCCAGACAGCCTAACCTACCATCCTGAGGACTGGGTTGGTGGTCTCATCCAGCAAGTCCTCCCTCCCCAACATCAAAGATGCCATCATCGGTCTGTTTGGGAATCTCACAAATTGCAGACCAGGCGATTTACCTTAGACCGAAGACCAATCACACTTTCAGGCATCCAGGGTCCCTGACTGCTAGAAGGAGTGAAGAAAGGATATGGTCCAGTCTTTTATTCTGGAGAGTCTTTAAAATTCCCTTGGACAGATGAGCCCAGAGGGGAGTTTAGGTCTGGCCTACCCACAACGACCTCTGAAAGACCTCTTTCTCTTGGGAGTGGGGGTGGGGGCTCTGGCTGTGAAATCCTTCCAGGAGCTGAAGACCAGACCAGCTGCCTTAAATACGGAGCAGCAGGGGAGCTGAGAGCACTCCGAAGTCAAGCACACCTCATGTCTAGACCTGGTTCTGCCAGTCCCCAGCTGTGAGGCCTCGAGCTAGTTACTGAATCTCTCTAAGCCTCAGCTTCCTGGTGTATAAAATGTGCCTGGCTAAAAGGAGGTGTTTCGTAAGTTAGACATAATGACCATTATCAATGCTTCACAGGCAGGCTTCTGTAGCTCAGCAATCAGTTCCAAGATCTGGCCACCTAACTTGAGTGGAAGACTCATTTCCTCTCCAGGGACCATCCCTGGGAAGA
The DNA here is from genome assembly GCF_000243295.1 of Trichechus manatus latirostris. NCBI lineage: Eukaryota > Metazoa > Chordata > Mammalia > Sirenia > Trichechidae > Trichechus > Trichechus manatus. Next base: position 1,089,682 of record NW_004443945.1, read on the forward strand.
TTCTAGGCCTGATTTCATCAATGTCCTACAAGACGGTGCAGCTAGCTTCCAAAATAGGGTGAAGAACCAGCACCCCTCAGTCATCTCCTCCAGAATCAAGATCCATCCCAATTGCATCTGGCAAGCATACTGGGTTCCTGGTCTGTGTCAGCTGTGAGCCTCTGCAATGGAATCCCCTATGGCCAAAATGGAAGCTTTGCTCTATGGCCAAAATGGAAGATTTGCTCCGAGAAAGCCACTCTGAAATCCTGTCAGTGAGATTCAGAATCCAGAAGGTAGGGAGCTGGAGGTATATCTGGTCCCCTGAGTCCCCCTGAACTGAAGCCAAGCCAAGCCTGCCTCCTTTCAGAGGCTAAGTTTGGCTCTCCAGGTCTGCCCCGTGCCGGCTCTGGCTGCCCTAGAGGCTCAACACTGGGGTAAGTGCCCTGGGACCTCAATACCTAGCAGGAATACAGAGTCCTAGGAACTAAAATGTTCTCCAGGCTCAGCAGGATCCTTATTCCGCCAGGCAACTTTTCCAAGCTTCCGTGTCATCCGTCCCTTCTGCCATGATCTCAGATCACACTTCTCCTCACATCTTCCCACTTAGTGCACAAGGCCTTGCCTTACACTTTAGAGACAAACTAGAAGCCACCAGACAAGAAGTCTCTCACTTTCTTGACCCTGAAACTCTAAGCCCATCCCCCATCCTTTCCTCTTTCCCCCTCAAGAGCCCCTACCTACCCACCCATGTCTAATGCTAACCAGTCCTCCTGGACTGTCAAAACTTTTCCTTCCCATCTCCTCAGGAGCCACTTCTACCCACCACCTCTTCTACCATGCCTTGACAGACTCTATGCATTGGAACAAAACAACACTAAATCTCTCCCTTATTAAATATGAAAGTGCTCCCTCAAACACCTGCTTCCATCCTTTTATGGTCCCAAGGATGTTCCCAATCCTGAGGCATCCCTATTCTAGTACCAACTCCCAGGAGCCAATGAGAACGGGAAAACGCATAGCTGGTTACCCCCCACCCAGCCACCCAGGCAATCTTAGAAGAGAGGAACTTCCATTTGGGAGGAGGGGACTCAAACTAAACCAGACTTAAATAGGAGATAAGTAAGGGTGAGTAGACACCATAGAAACCCAGTCTGCTCAGTTCACTGAAGGGCTTCCAACTGGAGCTCACCCAGCTTAATTCACTGGTCTCCCCTTTACTTTCTAAGTAGATGAGCTCCAATAACTCTTGCTGAGGCCCACTGGAGGTTCACATCTACCGAGGAACCCTTCATGGAAGTCCCATCCTCCACTCTGGCTCCATCTTTCCCCATACAGGCCCTCATTCCCACCATAGTGTCCCTTCTTTCTAAAAGGAAGAGATTGTAAGTTATAGAAGGCATTTCAACCCTTCTAACTGTTCAAGTCCCCGAGTCCAGGACAGACAGACATGGCAGCTCATTTAAGGATTTCAACCTCAGCAGGACCCCAAGACTTTTTTGCTCCCCTCTTCTGGAAGCCCACCTATGTGCGCATGTGTGTCTATGTGCATGTCGGTTTGTATATGTGTGTATGTGTATGTGTGCGTGTGTATGCATATGTATATGTGTATCTATATGTGTGTATGTATGTGTTGTATGTGTGAATAAGTATGTACATATGTATGTGTGTGTGTGTATGAGTGGGGTTATCTCTGAATAATAACTGAGCTGGCCTGTAAGCCCATAGCTCCAGCTTTCTCTGGAAAAGTCACTTCCCCAAGGTCCACAAGAGGGACACAAAGCCACTCTGGCCAGAAGGAATTCCACTGGCTTGCTAGTATACCAAAGATAAAGGGTCCTCCAACCTTACTCCTAGACATCCTTACACATTAACTCTGAAGAGAAGCTCTCTGTGACCTTCGTTGTTTGGACAACAGAACAAGCCCCTAGCCACGAAAGAAGGGAGGGTCTCTATGTTCCAAGTAATGTCTGCTGGAGTTAGGTTTGAGTCATGCTTCTACCTCTTGTGCTGTGTGACCATGGGAAAATCATTCAACCTCTCTGTGACTCTAATTCCTTCTCAGTAAAATGAGACACATCACTATATGGACCTGACCAATCTGGGAGAATCCTCTATGAAAGCAACCCATGGAACAGATTGTAAGTACCTTTGCAAACAGGACTGAACGAAGAAAATTCTTTAAAAGAGTAACAGCAAAATGGGGTGGGGGGATGTGTGTGGCTCCGAAATATCTGTATCTTTAATGTTGTTTCCAAAATTTCCAAATAAGAGGTCTGATGCAGTCATTTCATTAGAAAATAAAGTGTTTATTAAGAAACTATACACTGAACACTCCTATAAGTCTCTGTGGAAACACAACGCCCCATTGTCATAGCACAAGGTGAGGAAAATGGCAGAATAAAAGATGCTGTGATGGATGGAGCCTGGGCGGCTGGAAATGAGGTAATGATTTACAATAATTAAAAAAAAACCATCATCCTCAAGCTTACTCCTTAAAGCCACACTCCGGAGTCAGCCCTGGACCCAGAGTGGCAGCAGGGCATGATGGGTAATAGCCTGATGTGAAGCCATGGGGAGCAGGATGGGGGGAAGCTGGAAGGGTCTACATAAACACGCACCTTGAGGCCCTAGAGAAAACCTGACTCTCCATGTGAAATTCAGGTGCTTGGGAGGCCACCCCAGATACTGAGCAAGAACTTGGAAAGCTTCATGTTTTTAAACCCCATGGAGGCAACTGCAGAATTAGGCTAGGAACCTGACAGGAAGAACCACCATTCAACAGGACCCAGAAAGCAAAATCCTACATGGGAATCTTAACTCCCAGGAAAATTTTTCAGAAGCATACAATCCATTATCTATTGCTGTGTAACACCACCCCAAGATTTAGTAGGCTAAAACAACCACTATTTTTCCCCAAGAGCTCCCCAGTGGGAGGCCCCTGTTCCATGCTCTCCATGATCAAGTGGGCAACCTATGCTTACTTCCCACAACGGAGGTGCCATGAGTAGGGTAACTGGGCCAAGCCAGCTGTCCACTCAGCCAATATTTCAGCAAATCTGGGAGATTCCCAATCCCTACAACTGTGCCTTTCCTATTGAAGCAGGGGAAAGCCATCCCCTTCCCTCTCCCCAGTGGATCAAGTTGAAAATGGGGGAAACAAACCCCTCTTTGGGAGAGGGTGGCCATGGAGTAAGTCATGAGTCAATGCAAACAAAAGAAACACAGATATTGACCAGAGAACAGGATGACACTTCCATTGGTGCCATGAGAGGGGCTGGAGGAGGTCAATTTTTCCTTCTCTTCCCCTTCAGTTCATCTTGGCCTTGAAATGGTGATTCCACTGGGTTCCGAAAGTTCTCAGATTCAAGAATAAGTGACAGTGGGGGAAGAGAGCCAATCCCAGGATCATGGACTAGCAGGAAGGGCCTTGGTACATGATGCCCTTGGTTCCTTGTAGTCCTAGTAGCATGGCCAATTCACTGGCAAGACCTCCGGCAGCCAAAGCTTGTCGGAAATGCAGATCTGGGGGCCAAGGAGGAGCCCTGGAGAAATTCCCCTCTCCAAGGAGTTTTCTAGTATCGCACTCACTGTGAGCCATTCCAGAGAGAGGAGGGAGTAGGGGCAAATGTGTCCAAAAAAAGTAGGATTTTCTCCATCCAAAAAAAAAAAAAATATATATATATAAAATGATTGGTTTTCATTCTTTTCCTCTGAGACCTAATCTGATGCCAATATGTGGGCCTGGCTCCCCCTCCTCTTACCGCGCCGTCTCCACCTCCACTTAGGTGCTCTCTGTGACTCTTCCCCAGCTGAAGGTTGCAAGGCGATGAGGTCACTAAGAGGACAGCAGGGTCTCCTAGGGAGAGCTGGGGAGACGCCATGGTTCCAAGCAGGGAAAGTGAGACCGGGGCATGGCTGGGCTTCATCAGGCTTTCTTGTGGTGGTTGGGTTGTTTTTGTAAAGCAATAGAATGCTACTGGGTTTAAAAGATGGCTCCTGGTCACAGGTTTTTAATTCTCTTTATTGGCTCTAAAGAAGGCAGCAGGAGCTGCCTCGTAGGTCAGAAAAAAAGGAGCACAGTGATGATTGGAGGGAAAGGGCAACCCTGCCAGTGGTGGATGGGGGAGAACACCTGTCTTGTTGTGTTAAAGGGTGCAGGGGCACTGGAGACTCATGCAGTTTCTACTTAGCATCCCCAGATCCAAACAGAACAATGCCTAGAGCTTCCAACCTCTCAGAGGGCCCAGCCTACCAACGTGACATCAAAACAGGGAGGCTTAAAAGGAGTTTTTAAAAGCCATGACGTCCTTTGCTGAAATAAACATTGACATCCTCAACATAGATGCCATGGTTAAGAGGCTTGGAATGTCCGGGAAGGCTTATTGGATTCAACATAATTTCTCTGAAACCTATAAAAACAAAAACAAAAAAACAGAAAAACAGAAAAAAGCAAAATAAAGTAAAAACCAAAACCCCTCCCCCAAAGAAGATCAAAACTAGGAGGGACAACAGAGAGGGGGCTGGAAAAGGGAAGCACTGGAAATACGGATACAGATATATTGGAAATAGCCAAATGAATTGTCAGCAAAAGGGAAGGAGAGGAGGAGGGAATTAACTTAAAACCAAGCATGGTCAGAGAAACTGGAAACACTCCATTTTGCTGCTGCCTCCACTGAGCCGAGGAAGGGAAGTGGGCAAAACATCTGGGGGCTTGGTCCTGCGTCATCATGGAAGAGGAGAATCAATTTCGTCTAAGTGGGTCTTGGTCTATAACCATCTTTCTGAGAGGGAGGGGCCCCTGATGATGAGCTGATGACCAAGTGAGAGAAGGGAGGTGCATACTAGGGTCACTAGATGGCTAAGGAGAAGGAGAAGAAAGCTATGCTTTCTTAGAACTTACATTCTTTAGGGATATCAGAGGGTCATTTCTAATTCTAGGAGTAGGCATTCCATAGACTACTTCTGACCACCCCCAGGGGTGGGGGCACTAGACTTCTAAGCCTGTGAGCTCTTTATCATTGACCTTTTTTTTTTCACCTCATTTCACCAGATGAGTGGAAGGTTAGGAAATGATAGCTGATCTCTCAGCCTTCCCATAATTCCAAGTCTTAGAGGGGATGGAAATATTCTGGAGGAGTAACAGAGATGGCCACTGGGCCATGGGCAGCCTCAAGCAAGGACTTCCATGACAGCTCAGCTTCCTTCTGGCTACACAGCCCTGGACTGAATTAGGATGTCCAGAGTCCTAGGAGTTTCTAGTAAAAATCCTCAAAGGGAAGTTGCTCCATCAACCCCAGGTTAAAATAATGTCTGTAAAGAGTGTGTGTTTACAGGTGTGTATGTGTGTGTGTGTCTGTGTGTGTATAGGTATATTAATAGAACAAGTCTGTCTTTTCATGAAAGCTATGTACAGGCATGTGAGGGGCATAACAGATAGCTAGATGTTGGGGATACAATGGGCAGAGATTGAAACAAAATCTGGTTGTATTGAGAACTTCTCTCTCCTCTTCCCCAGGATGTTGTATGATCAAAACAGAGGTGAGTCATCTTGGGTGTCATGACCTCTCCCTCTGCAGGGAGCAGGGTCAGATTTGTGAAGATAGAGGGGACCTTCCTTGTCTATGGCATCATGTTTGGAGGGAAGCTTGATTTCAAGTTGAGAAATTTCCATGATCACTTCCCTGTGCTAACTCAGGACAAGGGCTCTCTCGGGACTGAGGGGGAAGGGGAACAGGAGGGAAGGCAGGCCATTGGTCTGGGCAGCCTGCAGAAAAGCTTGTGACACCACTCTTTCACTCTAGGCCCTTGTCCCTCTCTTGCTTCCCCCAGACCCGTCACCTAGGCCCTAAGAAGCTTCCTCCCTTGAAAGAGACTCCTCTAACCTAAGGGATTTAGTAACAATCCTACACTGGGTACCTAGTCATCCCCCAGGCCTCTGGGACATATGGAGATTTGATGGGATCTTAAGATCTTTAGAATCAAAATTGGTGGGGGAGGGGTCGGTACTGATACAAAGATGTCAAAGGAGATAACTCACCATGTGACCTTGGGTAAGACACTTCCCCACTCTGGACCTCAGGTTCCTCATATATATAGTGAGTTGATGGGACTAGATGATCTCTATTGTCCTTCAAGTTTAATATCCCATGATTGTCTATGTTTGAAAAGACCCCTGGCAGAAGAGGCAGACATGGGGGAGTTAATAGTCAGTATTTAGCCCCAAGTGCAAAAACATGACTGGGTATTTTTCTTAAGTGCACAATGCTAGATATAGAAATCCAGGTGTTCCTACCTCCTATACTCACACTACTTTGCCTCCTGGTTTATTTTATGCATAAAATCTAGATCCATTAGCTCTAAGCATTGCACAGCGGCATTAAAGAACTGATGCAAGATGGAGTCAGGAAAGAAAGCTTTGCCATCACCATGAACTCTGTCCCTACCTTCCCTACCATCCTTGCCCCCCATTCCCCTTCCTCGGTGTCCCAAAATTGTGCCCATCTCTGCCACTCTGGGTGCCATTCCAGGGCCAGAAAGGATAATTTGCATGGCTTGGGAGATGATCCTACTGCACCCAAGGCCCTCTTTCTTGCCCCTTACCTTCCACAGACGAAATCCAGCTAATCTTCAAGAAGGAAGCAAAATGACAAGGGGGAATGATGAGGACTTGAGACATGGCACCTAAAAATCTTTCTTGCCTTAGTTAGGGTATAAATAGTTGGAACAACAAATGCTGTTGGTTCACTGGCAACCCCAGGACTACAACTCCAATGAAAGAAATACCAGTATAGCGTCTGGAGCAAAATCTCCTCTAGAGGCTGGGCAATATCCATGGGCCTTGGAAGGCTCCATGTCAGATCCATTAGAGGCAGGGGCCAAGCCTGCCTTAGCCTCTGCCAAGGTCCCTGAAGCTGCCTCCATGAACATGAGCCTTTTCTCATATGAGCTGGGATCTGAAGTTTGTTTTCTCTGGAACTCATTCCCAGGTGGAGCCTTTCCAAGACTCTAAATGCCGAAGCCTGATAGCGTATGAGGCACCGCTCCAAGCTCCTTCATCCGTCCCCCTCTACCTCAGAATATTTACTGGGGGGAGGGAAGGGGACGCCCGGACCACAGAGTTCACTGGGAAGGGGGCAGAGGGTGGAGGCAAGGCCAAAGATAGGTAAATACTCCCCAAAAGAAGGCCTTGTCCACCAGTATCCCACTGACCCCATGGCTAACCTTTTCCTCCATCTGTCCAACAGCTTCCCCCCAAAGTCGTTCGGCACAAAGTTACTTGTAGGTCCTGTGTAATTCACAACAGAGCCTAGTTTTCAGGGACTGTCTAGGTATATGTTTCCTGAGAAGCAAGCCAGAGACTCTGGGATAATTTTGGGAAGGGAGGAGGGTAGCGAAGGAAGAGGCAAAGAGGGAGGGGGCGTTGAGCACCCACAGGATTGGGGAAGCAGCTTTGGAGTCAATCTCCTTGAGCCAAGAACAGGTTAAATCCTCAAGGGTGAGTCTTTGAATATTCACCGCAGCAAGAAAGGAGCCAGTTTTCTATGGCCTTGCAACACAAAAAGAGGCCTGGACTTCCAAGCCTGTTTTTCTGACAATCTCTCGAATCCTAAGCATCACTCCCTCGCTGGGTTTCAGCCCAACCCCACTCCCACATGCTGGGCTTGGGATTTCAGAGCCATCAACTTTCCAGCACCTTACAGGGGGAAGAACTTCCCTGCATCTTCTGCTTACACAACTCTACATTTGACTTTGAATTCTCAAAGATGTCTTTTTCTGCCCCTGCTTCTCCTTTTGTTACCTGACATGATAACGTTATTTCCTAACTCCATAAAGTAATGTATGTTACAGCCCTGATAAAAGGCCCAGTACCAAATGGAGTTGGTTATTTTCAAACATTTTTCTTCAAAGGTCTTCATCTGTCATCTTCAAGTTGCTACATCACAGTAACACTTAGTACTGACATAGCACTAAAAAGCACTTTATACTCAAGAGTGGTTGAAATACACAGGGTCTTGGCGCTGAGGTCACGGGGTGGCTTAGGAATAGGGAACCCAAGGTACAGAGCGATTTAGAGAATGAGTGCAGGAGGGGGCAACAGGATAGTGTCAGGCAAGGGAAGCCTGCTCTGCACCCCACCCGACTGAGGGTGGCACTCTCACCACAGCCTCCCCCACCTTTCCCCAAGGGGCAAGAAGAGGTGAAATGCTTTTGAACCATGCTGTGAGCAAGCATGGGGTGAAGAAGGGAGCCCGAAGCAGTGCCCAGCTATAACCATCCTACCATCGAATGCATCACAGATCACCCTGGAATCCAAAGATTTACATAGGTTAGTGACGGTGAAAACAGAGGCCGTGTATTCAGTCTTCAGTGTGGTAGGCACTGCCTACAGTTAGTTCATTATTCTCCAATACCCTTAACCAGTAAACTAGCTGTTGTGGAGTCAATTCCGAATCACAGCAACCCCTTGTGTGTCAGAGTAGAACTGTGCTCCATAGGGTTTTCGATAGCTGATTTTTTTAAAGTAGATCACCAGGCCTGTCTTCCAAGACACCTTGGGTTGATTTGAACCACCAACCTTTTGGTTTGCAGCTGAGCACTTAACCATTTGCGCCAGCCAGGGACTACCCGACACCCTTAGAAGGTTGATAGCATTAACTCTGTTTTACCTGTGGGAAACTGAGGCTCAATAATATGAACTAACAGCCTCAACTTCAAGCAGCTACTTTGTGGCAGAGTCTGCATTTGAATCCAGCTCTTCATGACTCCAAAGTCCTTGTAATCAACTACTTTGCAATATGGCTTCCAACTGTTGAAACACCAACATCCAGGAAAAAGAACCTAAACTGGAGGTTAAGGCAGCAGTGATGGGGACAGCCACCAGGGAAGCAGGGCTATAATCTGGGGCCCTTCCACAAACCCCAGATGAAGAGCTAGAGTTTTCTTTCATCACTAACAGCTTTCCTAGCTTGGGAGACAGGCATCCCCATGCCCTGGCCCTCTCCTCTGCAGCAAGACCCCACTCTAACCCCTTCCTAGGCTGCTTCATGTTCTACCTTCTTTCTCTAGCCTTGTAACACCCACTTCGCTCACAATAACACTCTGCATGTATTCCAAGAAAGGAATCCCAAACTCTTTCTGGACATTTTCCCCTTCATTTTGATGGTACCTCTGGGAACTCAGCTGGGGAAGGATGAAAAACAAACCTCCTGAACTAGATAGTTAAGAGTTTAGAGAGAAGAACAACTATTTAGAACACAGTCACACCCATGGCAAGGATGTAGACTACCTGAGAACACCCCCTGGCATCCAGAGGCACTCTCTCCCCACCACCCTGCCCCCAGGCCATGGTAGCAATAAAAGAGAGTGGATAAAAGGAGTGCACCATGGGGAAGGAAAGCTCCTTGCTGTGTTTCTGCCTGTGTGACAGCCCTCCAAGGTCATGGTAGGAGGGTCCCCAAGGGTTCCTGGGGATCCCTGGGATGCAGTTGTGACTGCTTTGCTCTATACCTTTGCCTCCTGAGGTGGCCTTTGCTTGGTTCAATTTAAGTTCTTTCTTCTCTTGCCATCAGATTCAATAGAAGGCTGGTGGCATTGGCACGGACGGGTGAGTCCCAAATGCTAGGCTTGCTGGCCATGAATTTTGTTGTTGTTAGTTGCCACTGAGTTGATTCCAACTCATGGCAACCCCATGTGTGCAGAGCAGAACTGCTCTGTACAGTTTTCAAGGCTGTGACCTTTTGCAAGCAGATTGGCAGGCCTGTCTTCAGAGGCACCTGTGGGTGGGTCTGAGCCGCCAATGTTTCAGCTAGTAGTCGAGCACTACCCAGGGACTCCTGGCCACAAACTAGCTTGCTTAAAACTCTTAGATCTTTCCCTCTATGATTCTGAGGCTGCAGACTTAACCCATAGGCCATCCATGGCCCACAGATGTTTCTTTTTTTTTAGCACAAATGGTATTTTTTTTTAATGTTTCACATAGTGCCTACATTTAAAATTTAGGAGATTTCCCATTTAAAATATCCCATCTCTAGCTTCCCTTGAAAAATCTAAGAGTTCTGGAAATGCTAGGCCAACATTTTTGCACAGTGATACTCAGCTAGAGCAGAGTGGTGGCCACTTGATTTAGACAAGGCATGTGGAACTTCCAGACTAAAATGGACTAGGAAGAAAGACCTGGTGACCTACTTTTGAAAATCAGCCAATGAAAAAAAAGCCTATTGATCACACTGGTCCCATCTACAACAGATCATGGGGTTGGCACAGGACTGTTCTGTTGTGCTTGGGGTCACCATGAGTCGGGGCCATCTTGACAGCAGTTAACAACAATACTCTCCAGTTTGCCACGTTCCTCACCATTCCCTATTACTTCCACCTGGCCTCTTCACTGATCTATAATACCGGCACAGTTTGTCTTGTCATTTAAGCTAAAAATTCTACAATAAACTAATAGCCAGCACTAGGCTTACAGGCTTAGGGTAAAGACCAGAGAACGGCATCTCAGTAAGCCTCACTGACTGCCTCTATAATGGACATGGCTAACAATCATAAAGAAGTGGCTGGAAACCTGTACATCGAGGGGCAAACCTACCTCAAGAAGAGAAGACAGTCAGGAACTGAACTATATAGTTAACGGGGCCTGTTTTCAGAAATCAGGTTCCCAGCAAGAAAACGTACTGGAGATCACTCACGACGCTGCTGCTGGGAGACAAGGTGACTCTCATCTCATCCTCTGGCTGTGCCTTCCATGTTGCCTGACACATATAAGGCACTTGACAAAAGGTTACTGAATGTCAGCTGGAAAGACTTTTTAATATAGCTGTTAGATTTCATGGGGCATGATCTGACCCCAAGTATTCCCATATCCTTATAATAACAAACATCTTACAAAATTTCTATGTGACACTGAAATGTACTCAGCACTGAAATGTCCCCATTGTCTACTTCGTGGCTAAGAGTATTAAACTGAGCGCATGGCACCAACATGCGTGCAGAGCAGCTCTTCCTGCAAAGGCGCCTTGATACTGCCGGGAGATGACTGATGAGGAGGGTCTGGTGCCTTTGCCAGCTTGGCCAAGTCTGGTTCCAGCTGTGTGCAGATGTTATGATGAAGGGGGTTGAGGCTGCATGGACCCCAAATATGATTTTAGCTCATGGAATCATGTCCAAGGGGAAGTCACAGCAAGAGAGAGTCCATGCCCCTGTGAGATGAAAGGGCACAGACCACTGAGATCTCAGACAAAAGCAAAAGGAGTCCCTGCAGGCATCGTGAAGGCCCTCACAAATCAAAAGGAGGAGGTGGTGCAAACGGGTAATATGCTTGGCTACCAACCAAAAGGTTGGATGTTTGAATTCACCTCTGAAGAAAGGCCTGATGATCTTCTTCTAAAAGGTCATAGTCATTGAGAAAACCCTATGACGCACATTTCTAACATGACACACATGGGGTCGACTCCATGACTACTGTTTTGTTTTTTGTTTTTGTTTTTTTGGTGCCAGGGACTTCGCCCTTGACATCACTAAGACTGCCCAATGATAAGCTGATCTTGGCTTAACGAAGTGTCATGGTAATCCCAGAGAAACTGAATTCCGTTCCACTCTGCGACTTCGATGAAATGACTTCTTAGAATAAAAATATGCCATAAGCCAGTGAATAAAATCAGTAATACAGCAAAACCTCTTTACCATTCTCAAAATTCACTATATAAAGGACAATTTGTAATACATGAACGTCTCCTCTCTTGTTAATTGAGAGGAGAGAGAGTACCGGGTATTAATAACCTTTCCCTATCTTCATCCTTCTTCTTGTCCTTCAAAATATGTCTTTATATTCATCATGGCTTTTTTTTTCCTTTCTTGGTGTTTTCTTACTCTTTTTAAATTTTTGAAATATCTGAAATATCAGAAAAGCATACAGAATATAAAAACGTATGTGCTCAGCATTGACAATGTATAATATTTTGTCTTTTCAAAATTTTAAAAGCTATAGTACATTATAGCCATGACTGAGAACCCATGGGAGCCCACCCATGACCTGTTCCTCTCCTTCCCCTCACCACAGGAAACTGCTGCCCTGAAATAGATGATTATCATTCAAGGCATCTTTTAACCATTTTTCTACATATGCAAATTACTGCATTTTTATAAGCAAATTAGAGCAATGTTTTGCATAATTTTGGACTTTAAATAAAAAGGAACGTTTTCTAGATTCATCCATGTTGATACACGCAGCTCTCACTCATTCATTTTAATTGATGCCATCCACTGTGTGAATATACTACAAATTATTTGCCTGTTCTACCAACTGACACTTATTTCCATTTTTCGTTACTCCAAAAAAAAGTTGTAATAAATATTATTATATAAGTCTTTTTATGCACACGTGGGAGAGTTTCTCTAGAGCGGTGGTTGGCAAACTTTTCTTGTAAAGGGCTCAACAGTAAATATTGCAGGCTTTCCAGACCATAAGGTCTCTGTCCCAACTACTCAGTTCTGCCGTTGTAGTCTGAAAGTAGCCATAGGCAATACATAAATTAATGGGGCTGTGTGCCAATAAAACTTTATTTACAAAAACAGGCAGGGGCCAAATCTGGCCCTTGGCCTGGGGGCCGTAGTGTGCTAACCCCACCTCTGGAGCCTTGCTACTCAGAATGTGGGCATGTAAATCAGAAACACCAGCAACAGCAGCTTCGAGTTTGATAGAAATGGAGACCCTCCGACTCCACTGAATCAACATCTGCATTTTAGCAAGATCCGCAGGTGATTCCTTTGCACAAAAATGTTTGAGAGGCACGGCTTTAGAGGGTATTCCTATAATTTAGCGTATATAAATCCTCATCTTTACTTTATTGCTAAATGTTTCTCCACAGTGATGGCTGTTGTTAGCTACTGTAGAGTCGGCCCCTGGAATCATGGCAACCCCATGGCCCAAAGGAACAAAACACTGCCTGATCCTGCACCATCCCCATATTCACGTAGCTGATTTTCAGGAGTGGATCGCCAGTCCTTTTTCTTTCTAGTTCCTCTTAGTCTGGACTATAATAAATAATGTAAAGGTTTTTGCTGAAACCTGTTCACCATCACAACAACACTCAAGCCGCCATTGACAAATAGGTGATGCCTGCACATGAGGGCACTGGCCAGGAATCAAGCCTAGGTCTCGCCATGGAGGGTGAGAATTCTACCACCGAACCACCACTGCCCCCAAAGTGATGGTACCAACTCATATTTCTGTAATCACTAAATGGATTAACTTTATTCTCATATCCGAAATTCTCAAATACGTTGTTGTAGTTTTAAGATACCTTTCCCTGTTTACTACTGAGGTTGCATACCATCTCATATTTACTGGTTATTGGGGTTTTCTGTCCTGTGAACTGTTTATTCATATCTTTCTCATTTTCTTCATATAATAAGTTGTTGGTCTGTTCCTTTTATTTGTGGGAGTTTGTTATTTATTCTGCATGCTAATTCTTCATCAGGCACATGCATTGCAATCATGTCTTTTCAGTCAGTGGTTTGTCTTTTAATTTTGTATGTAGTTTCTTATAAAGATTTATTTTTAAATTAATATAATTAAATGCATTAATCTTTCCCTTTATGTTATTTATTGTCTCTATCTTAAGAAATCCTTCCCTCCTCAAAGTCAAATGATATTCTCATTTCTTTTCAAAGTACTACATTTAATAAATTTCCTTTACAGAAGAATTCCAAATAATTTAGGTAGAGACTCTCAACCTCGGGGAGAAGGAGCTTAACTCCCCACCCCTTGAGTGTTCACTGTGCTTATTGGCCAGCTCCCAAAAAGTAAAGCACAGGCAGCTCCCCCACCCAGGGTTTTGAACGTCAGACTTACATACAACCCATAGTTACAAACTAACCCCCAGTTACGAACCAATCCCCATAAAGTCTATTATATTAAAAATTTGAGGTACATACAATGGTTAGTAACAACAAACAGTATTATTATTGTTACAGTATTACTTGGGAGAAAGAATGTGGCAGTCTGCTTCTGTAAAAATTACACCTTTGGAAACCCTATGGGGCAGTTCTACTCTGTCTTATAGGGTTGCTATGGGTCAGAATCAACTCAACGGCAGTGGGTTTGGTTTTGGGTTGGAAGTGTTTCTTTAATGTTTTATACCCATAGAAAGGTACACTATATACTAAGACAAACATCTGACTCACCGACGTTAGATATGAACCTTACCTGTTTCAACTTACATACTAATTTGACTTAAAGACAGATTTAGGAATGAAACTTGTTCATAATCTGGGGACTGCCTGTATGGAAACAAGGGAAAATGTAATTTTACAGTGCAGAAAGTCTCCCTGGGTGGTGTAAATGGTTGTGCGTTGGACTCCGAACTGAAAGGTTGGTGGTTCAAACCCATCCACACGCACCTCGGAAATAAGGTTTGGCGGTCTGCTTCTGAAAGGTACAGCCTTGGAAACCCTACGGAGTGTGACTCTACTCTGCACACAAGGGGTCGTCATGAGTCAGAATTGACTCAATGGTAACTAACAACAAGAACAACAACACAGTGGAGACATCTGGCCAACATCATCTGGGCCAGGCGATCAGGGTTAACATCCTCAGTGATAAGTTATATGATAAGCATATACTCTTAATATGATGAGATGAGATAGCATTTCACCTCCATGGTCTTCCTTCCAGTATCTCATGACCCCAGTTTTCAAACTGAGGGACATTCTTCATAAAACCTGACCAGTGCTCCTCAAAACTATCAAGGTCATCAAGGACAATGAAAGTCTGAGAAACTGTCACAGCCTTGAGGAGGCTACAGAGACATGATGACTAAATCAAAATAAAGAGTTAATAGTAATGTACCAATTTTGGTTTTTTAGATATGGCCAGTGTACCATGGCGATACAAGATATTAACAATAAGGGAAACTAGGTGGGGGTGTATGAGATTCTCTATACTATTCTTGCAACTTTTGTGTAAATCTAAAACTATTCTAAAATAAAAAACTTATTTAAAACAAAAAGTTCTACTTTTAAATTTTACTCAGAATTTATAGTTTATTTTGTGACTGGTATAAGATATGTTCCTCATATGGGTATCCAATTTTTTCACACTGTTTATTAAATAGTCTATCTTTTTGACACAGATTTACAATAGCATGTCAAACACACACATCTATCTGTCTGTCTGCCTGTCTGTCCACTGTCTATCTATCTATCCACATAGATACACATGTTTTCTGGGTATGTGTGTGTTGTTGTTGTTCTTTTAATTATTATATTTTAGCCCATTTGTCTCCCATGTAAGTATACCATATTATGTTAATTACTATAATTGTTTAAAAGTCTTTTTGCTGCTAGGGCAAGTCTTCTCCATCTTTTTCTTTTTTTAAATGCACCTTGTATATTTTTGGTGTTTCATAATTATCCTCTCATTATAGGATAAGCTTATCAAGTAAGTGCCTTGAAAAACTCTGTTGGATTTTTATTGCAGTTATATTTAATTTATAGATTTGGGAAACAACATCTTTATTATATTGGTTCTTCTTATCCACGAAGAAGGTATATTCTCCATTTATTCAGTTCTTTTTTCATGCTGTTCATAATGTTTTCTATTTTTCCATAAGATTTTGCACATCCTTTGTTAGGTTTATACTTTTTATGGTATATTTTATTTTGTTTCATTTCATTTTTGCTATTGTCAATGTGACTTATTTTCAGTTAACTTTCCTAACAGGATTTAGGATATACATTGATTTTTGTTTACTGTACTTTTATAAGAAATTTTTCTGAACTCTCTAATTAGTTCAAATAGTTTCTTTATAAATATTCTTTGATGTTCTATGTAAAGTGAGCACATCATCTATGATAAGGACAGTTTTATCTTTGTCTTTCCAACTCTTGTATTTATTTTCTTGTCTCGTTGCATTGGCTAGCATCTCTAGAACATCATTGAATAAAAGTCATGATAACAAGCCTCCTTATCAGGTTATTTTCATAATTTTTGTTTGTAGTTTATTTTGAGCTGGAACATTTTTTTCTTCTGTCCCCCACTCCTTTTTCATTTTGTATTTTGTGCTTACTCACCACTGTTTAGTATTTTTGTTGCTGTTGTTGTTCTTACTGTTGCCTCCACCCAGCCTCTTGGAACTTCAATCCTGAACCAAATCCTATAATGATAGTTTAGGGCCTCTACAGGTAACACTGGAGATACAGCAGAACAGTCACGAAGCTAGTTACATGAATTACTTCAATTCCTGGTCCCAGGGTTGCATCTTTATCCCCTACTTCCTTAAGCTCAGAGATTCCTATCAGGTGTACTCCCAGAGAAGAGTTGGCAATATTTTTTTTTTCAGACTCTTTTCATGAGTGTGGGAGCCTGACTCCCATCCATGGCTTCAAGCGGTGAGTCTAGCTCTGATCCCCTGACAATCTGGAGCACAAATAGTTCTGCAAATTCCTTTGGAGCTAAATTCTTGTCCTTACTCTTTGCCTCCAGACTTGGACCCCAGCATGAGCTTTGCTGATCACCTTTTATTTCTGTACCATTTTTGGTCCACTGGGTTATTTATCTGGTTTTTAAGCCCAGCTATGTCTTTTTATATTTTTTCTGTCATTGCTATATGTTTGGAGCAGAGGGAGTGCACTAAAGCATGAACTTACTGCACTATCTTGACCAGAAGGCAATTATTTTTCTTTCTTTTTATATTAGAGAAAAAATCTACTTTCCTTGTTTCAAAAGCTAGCTATTTAACTGGTGCCCTCAATCCTATCTCCAACTTCCTCCTTCATTTAATTCCTGTCTCTCTAGCACCTCCCATCTCTCTCCTCGTTTATCCCCCTTTCTGAAGAAATCCACATACGGTCACCTCTATCTTTTGGTGCACACATACCAAAAACCATGTATCCTCACACACAGTCTGTTACCTAGCAAGTGGTTGAGCAATGACCTTCACTTTACCATACCATGTACTATCATCCCAATTCTTTAGTTCCTTTAGATACCAAATATTTGCATGATTTGAATGCATTCCTAAACTCCACAATCTCACAGATCACTCATGCTTATCTTCCTAATTCAAGCTTTATTCCTTCCACGGAAACCACCCTCTTGAAGGCCACCAGTGGCTCCCCATGACCAGATTTTCTCCATTTCTCTTTGCCTTGATTATTATTCCAGAGAGTGTGATACCATGACCACATCACACCTCCATGACAGGCATAAGAATGTGCTACCATGGCCATCTTCCTACCTTTCTGCATCCCTTCTTTCTGTTGGCTTCTCCTCCTTCACCTGTCCCTGTGGTGCTTTCTCAGGGATCAGTCCTCTCATGCTTGGGTACTCAAAGTTCTCAGACAAGCAGCAGCAGATCACATGGGTGTCTGCTAGAAATGCAGACTCTCAGGCTCCACCCTAAATCTAGTGAACCAAAATCTGCATTTTAACAGAATCTTCAGGCAATTCCTATGTACATCAAAGTGTGGGAAGAGTTGCTTCAGCCATCTTCTCTTCTGTCTCTGCATTTCCTTGCACACTCCATCCTTAATGACCACCTCCAAGGGCTGACTCCTACCCCTTTATCTCTAGCCACAAACTTTCTCCCAGATTTCGCTCTCGCCATTCCAACTGCCTACGTAGCATTTCCATTACTGTGCATCATCATCATAAACTCATTATGTCAAAAACCCATCTCAAACAATTTCTCTTCCTGGTAATGACTTTCAAGTTACTGTCCTTCTTATAATTACCCAGGCACAAATTCCTGGAGTCATCCTCATTTCTTGCCAATACCTTCCTAGTTCCCCATATCAAATCAAACTGTATATTTCAATTACTTGTTTTGCAATTTTCCATATACACATCCTTTTCCTAACATCCCCAGTTCAGGAATGTATGGCAGAAAGACCTGGAGACGGACAGACAGGGGTTTTAAATTCCTGTTCTACCACCTGCTAAATTGTATGTGACCTTAAAACCTTAAGTAAATCTCTGAGTCTCAATTTTCCCTTCTGTGAAACAGGTATATTATCTCACAGGTGCTATTGTGAGAAAAAAGCACTCAGGTCAGTGTTTGGCACATGGCACACATTAGTTGCTTAACAAAGGTTGGCTTATACTTCCTCACCACCCACCCCTATTTTAGGGCCACTGTTTGGGTGCTTTTTAACATATTCACATGCTTCTAGTCCCTAAGCTAACCCATCTGACACACAATTGTCTAATATGTCACTAAAATATCATTTTTCACCAATCCACCACCCAGCTCAGGAGCCATCAGTGACCTGAAAGGGCCACTGCATCATGCCCAGATGGCTTAGGTTGCCATCTTGGTCTTGCCACAGACTGTGCGCAGCCAACCACTCCGGCCCCCACTCCTCCCCTATCCACACCCTCTGGTTCAGACAAATTCTAAGCTGACCACAATTTACATGTTTTAGCTTCACCCTTACTTCTGTGGTATTCCACTCTCCTTATTGTTTATCTTCTAGCTTATTTTTCCCATCCAGTTCCCATTAATCCTTCAGTAACTAGCTCAAATCTCACTGTCTGTATAAGTCACTTGGCAATTAATTATGGATTTCCACGTGATATTGCTTCTCCTGCTATCTGGAGCCGTTTTAAAAATAAATACTACTAAGAATGTTTCATGAAATTATTTCTAATATCTCAATAAGATCAATAAGGAAAAAAACAACAACCTAACAACCGATATCTATAAGCCTTTACCATGTGCCCAAGCGATGTGCTAGGGCTGTGCATGGGCTTCCTCACTGAACCTTTACAACATCCCTTGAGGTGAGAACTGTTATGGTACCTAGTTTGTGGATGAGGAAACTGAGGGACAGAGATGCTCAGCAATATGTCCCAGTTGCTCTGCTAATAAGATGTGGAGCCAGGGTTTGAATCTAGGCTTTCTCATTCTACACCCAGTGCTCTTAAAAAACAAAACAAAACAAAAACAGTTGCTGTGAAGTCGATTCCAACTCATGGCAACCCCATGTGTGTCAAAGTAGAATTGTGCTCCATAGGGTTTTCAATGACTGATTTTTCAGAATTAGATCACCAGGACTTTCTTTTGAGGTGCCTCTGGGTGGACTCGAACCTCCAACCTTTTGGTAGCAGCTAAGTGCATTAACCAATGACACCACCCAGAGACTCCTTTCTTAGCTTATCTAGTAATAATTCTGCAAATACCTGAGTACTGACCTTGAATGAGTATGGCCATGTTCCAATCAACATTATTTATGGATGCTGAAATTTGGATTTTGTCATGGATTGAACAGTGTCCCCCAAAAATGTGTGTCAACTTGGCTAGGCCATGATTCCCAGGATTGCGTACTTGTCCACCATTTTGTCATCTCATGTGATTTTCCTGTGTGTTGTAAATCCTACCTCTATGATGTTAATGAAGCAGGATTAGAGGCACTTACATTAATGAGACAGGACTCAATCTACAAGATTAGGTTGTGTCTTAAACCAATCTCTTTTGAGATATAAAAGAGGGAAGTGAGCAGAGAGACAAGGGGACCTCATACCACCAAGAAACAAGAGCCAGAAGAATAGCCTGTCCTTTGGACCCAGGGTCCCTGCACTGAGAAGCTCCTCTACTGGGGAAGATTGATGCCAAGGACCTTCCCTCTGAGCCAACAGAGAGAAAGCTTTCCCCTGGAGTTATCACCCTGAATTTGGACTTGTAGACTCCTAGACTGTGAAAGAATAAATTTTTCTTTGTTAAAGCCAACCACTTGTGGTATTTCTGTTATAGCAGCACTAGATAACGAAGAATTTTCACATGTTACAAAATATAATTCTTCTTTTGATTTTTTCAACCATTTAAAAATGTAAAAACCATTCTTAGCTCACAAGCTGTACAAAAACATGCAGTGGGCTGGGATGCACTCCACCGGCTCTAGTTTGCAGATCCCTGGGTTGACAGGTGACTGTAGCAGACTGGACAGGTGGTAAATTAGGGCTGGGACCACAGAAGGAGACCCAAGAGGACAGAGGACAGAAAAGTGCAAAGGCAGAGTGTAAGCAAATCAGAGGTTAGCATATCATTAAATCTGGGAGGTGAAAGAGGGGTCTGGGTGGCCCGAAGGTGAGCAGTGGTAGGACTGTTAGCAACATTAGGGGGCTCCAGAAAAGGAAAAGGTGTGGGAAGGTAAGTAATGCGTTCAACACAAACCCAGGGCACACCTGAAACCCTTAAAGGAAGTGTGGCAAGATTTGGAATAGGGATTAGGAGCCTTATGCCCTTGACTTTATTTCATCAGACCTGACGTAAGACACTCGTTGTTAAGCGATGCTCTGTAAGCCAGGCATCTCAGGGTACAGAATAATCCCCAGCACCAAATACTGCTGTCTATTCCATTTAGAGTAGAGTCACTTTAGACTTCATAAGATCAGTGGAAGAACTGAGACTAATGTTAGGTCAGTTTATTTAAGAAACTTTTTTTTTTTTTTTTGGTGGATGAACTCTTTTGGGACTTCCCTGTGGCTATTATCCCCCTAAACCCTGGTGGTGCGATGATTAAGTACTTGTCTGCCAACTGAAAGGTGAGTGGTTCCAACCCACCAGTGGCTCTGTGGGAGAAAAGACCTGGTGATCTATTCCCGTAAAGATCTCAGCCTAGGAAACCCTATAGGGCAGTTCTACTGTGTCCTATAGAGTCGCTATGAGTCAGAATCGACCTGATGGCCTATAAGAATAGCAATTATCCCCGTGGGAGCACTTGCTGCCTTAGGAGGCAGGAGTTACAATTCCTAGGATCTGGACAATAACATCTTAGTCAACTCATTCAATGCCTCAGTGCCCCGTTTCCTCTTCCGTAATATGAGGATTAGAGTACTTCTACTGATAGAAGAGTAATGTATAATTGTTGTGATTTTTTTTTTTTTTTTTTTCTTAACAGAAAGAGGCAGCATGGTAAAGGGAAATGAGCAAATCCTAAATTTCACTCTTGGCTCTGCGACTGACCAGTTACGAATCATGCACAAGTAATGACAATTCTCTAACCTCAGTCTTCTCATCTGTAAAATGGGAATAATACTACTCTCCTTGGAGGCCTGAGGGATTACAGATACTTTATTTTACGCAAATAATGTGCACCTTCTGTTTGTGTGCCAACCTTGCCCTTCCCCTACAAGGTATTTTCATTAAGTGTGTTATGCTAACTTTTCTTTACAGCAATACGTAAAAAAATTGGCATAGCAGCACTTGTGAAAATACCTTGCCGGGGTGGGGGAGGGCAGAGTTGGCACACAAACATAGAAGGTGCACGTTATTTGACTAAAAATATGGTTGTGTATGTGGAGTGCAGAGCTCCTGGGTGGTGGGAACGGTCAAGCACTCGGGTGCTAACTGAAAGGTTGGATGTTTGAACCCACCCAAAGGCACATTAGAAGAAAGTCCTGGCAATCTATTTCCAAAAAAGTAGCCATTAAAAACCCTGTGGAGCACAATTCTGCTCTTACATACGGGGGGTTGCCATGAGTCAGAGTTGACTGAACAGTACTGGTAACTGGTTGTAAGAATGCTGTGGCTGCCTGCTGTGGCTGTGTGAGCCTTGGCTGGGAGCAACGGGGCCAAGAAAGCCTTGGCTGCATGAGTCGCGAGTCTGTGTGAATGTGGGAGCCATGGCCGTGTTGGTTGTGGATGCTACACAGCAGCTGTGCGTGCCATGGCTACAGGAGCCATGGCGGCCAACAAGCCATACGAGACTCTTAGCAGTGAGTTTTTAAAAACTATATGAGTGCATGTTCTAATGATTTTTTTTTTACTCCACATAAACTCACTGCCAACAACCTGTTATTATACTATTAAGGGGTTTAATCACTTTTAATCAAGTCTTTTTGAGATGACCAGAAACAGTAACTAAAGAATCTTCAATAGTCATTCTGCCAACCAAGAGCAATATAGATTCCATTGGAGCAATCTCCTGTGCTGCAATCGTGCTAATTAAGGGCCCCCAGAAGAGTCAAGATAAAAATGTCAAATGAGATTTGTTCTGGACTTCAATGATTTACGGTCTCACGTGATCAAGTTCCAAGAAGCCTGGGAAGAAAAGCCTGTGTTGAGGGGGTTGGGGAGGTGGTGCTGGCTGCAAAAGCTGAACAGCAAGGCTCCCAGAAGTAGGGTGTTATGACGTACCGGGGTGGGGGGCGGGGGAAGAAGGCAATTCCATCAGTCCCAAAGTCTCCTCATTTTCAGGCTCTGCCTAAGTCTCCCCAGGGTATAACAAAGCTCCCATGGATGCTTTTGAAATCTTCTCTCCTCCACCCACCCATCCACTTCTTGAACTGGGTTTGAGGCATGAAGGCACTGGCTTGCCTCAAAGGATATTTAACCCAACACCCCTAAGAGATGCACCACTGAATCTACTGTGAGGATGCTGTGAGGATAATGCTGCATCCCACACTCTGCCCTTCATGAGGTCCTATGGGAGAAGCTTCTATCATGTCGCCTCACTTGGAAAAGTTATGCTTCCTCTGAACAGACACTTGTAACCTCTGATGTTTCCCTCTGTGCTTTGGCCTCTAGGATGCCAAGAGCCAAATCTGCAGGCTTCCTCTAGCAACAGACACTGAATAGCCTAATCTTGTCACTAGCTTTCATTTATTTCCTTACAGTTATTCTCCCTATTTCCAGTTATCATCTTCTCTGTAATTCACTTTGTCGCATTGCCTTGTATATTTCTGCAAACTGCCTCAAACACTTTTTGCAATGAGATCTGACATCACTGAATAAATAACAGGTAGATGTCTTCCATCCCTTGTATATTGAACCATGTTGGTATTTTCCTGCAGGGAGGTGGGATATGTTGGGCCCCATCACACAAGCAGTTGTGGGTAGGGGCGTGATGAGGGGATGAGGGCATCGCTAAACTGGGAGAGTTCACCTCCTAGACTACATCCCTGAGGTTTGGGATAGACTGGTGGGATTCTGGACTCAGGTGAGGAGGATGGAACTAGGACAGACAACTGAGGCTTTCTGGAGAATACAAATGACCCTTATCACAGAGAGAGAGAGAGAGAGAGAGAGAGAGATTTTTATATTGCATTATAATATCATTCCATAGAACTAGGTACATGTCTACTTACCTTCTGTGAGACACTACCTATAAGTATTGATTGAAATGCTGGTTTTATCAACTCCTGACATACTAACTGGGGGATCTTAAGAGTGCAGATCTCAGATTCCAGGTGTTAATGATGGTGATCTTCAAGTCATGTGTGGGGCATATATGCTTTCTGTTGCTCCCCGTGGGGGTAAGCCAGGAGCACTGAACGGAAATCACAGGATCCCAGCATAGGTAAGGGCTAACAATCAGTGGGTATATACAAGTATGTTCATGTTGTTAAAATGTTGAAATACTTCCCTGTCAATGGGTAAATAGCCCCTGCCTTGAGTACCCAGCTCTCAACACTTCACAGCTAGCCTCCAGACCCTCCTCTGGGAACAATCCAGCAACAAGGGCCCCTACTAGGTCTGATGCAGGCATTTACTTCAATAAGTCTATGCCCGTACAGCACCAGTTTTGTTTTGTTTTTAAGAATTATTTTTATTGAGTATAATTCACATATCATAAAATCCACCTTTTTAAAGTGTACGATTCAGTGGTTTTTAGTATATTCACAAAATTGTACAACTATCACCACTGTCTAATTCCAGGACATTTTCATCACCCCAACAAGAAACTCATACCCATTAGCAGTCACTCCCTACCCTCTCACTCCCCCAGGTCCTGGCAACCACTAATCTACTTTGCATCTCTGTAGATTTGCATAGTCTGGCATTTCATATAAATGGCATCATATAACATGCAGCCTTTTGTATCTGATTATTTCATATAGCATAATATTTTTAAGATTCATCCATGTAGCATGAATGATTCCTTTTTATGGCTGAATAATATTCCATTGTATAGATTGTTGTTGTCAGGTTCCATTGAGACAGTTCTGACTCTTAGTGACCCTGTGTACAACAGAATGAAACACTGTCCAGTCCTGTGCCATCCTCACAAATGTTGTTATGCTTGAGCCCATTGTTGCAGGCATTATGTCAGTCCATCTCCTTGAGGGTCCTCCTCTTTTTCAATGACCCTGTACTTTATCAAGCATGATGTCCTTCTCCAGGGACTGATCCCTCCTGATAACATGTCCAAAGTATTTGAGACGTGGTCTCACCATCCTTGCTTCTAAGGAGCATTCTGGTTGTACTTCTTCCAAGACAGATTTGGTTCATTCTTTTGGCAGTTCATGGTATATCCAATATTCTTCACCAACACCACAATTCTAAAGCATCAATTCTTCTTCAGTCTTCCTTATTCATTGTCCAGCTTTCACATGCATATGAGGCAATTGAAAACACCATGGCTTGCTTAGGCGCACCTTAGTCTTCAAGGTGACATCTTTGCTTTTTGACACTTTAAAAGGTCTTTTGCAGCAGATTTGCCCAATGCAATGCGTCTTTTGATTTCTTGACTGCTGCTTCCATGGGTGTCAGTTGTGGATTCAAGTAAAATGAAATTCTTGACAACTTCAATCTTTTCTCCATTTATCATAATGTTGCTATTGTATGGATACTTCACTTTAATTATTCCTTCATCAGCTGATCGACATTTGGATTATTTCCACTTTTTAGCTATTATGAATAACACTGCTATGAACATTCATGTAAAAGCCTTTGTTTGAATATATGTTTCAATTCTCTTGAATATATACTTAGGAGTGAAATTGCTAGGTCAGATGGTAACTCTGTGTTTAATTTTTTGAGGAACTGCCACACTGTTTTCCAAAGAAACTGCATCGTTTTACATTCCCATCATCAACAGTGTTCCAATTTTCCACATCCTTGACAATACTTGTTATTGTCTAACTTCTTATTACAGCCATCTTAGTGGGTGTGAAATGGTAGCTCATTGTCGGTTTGATCTGTATTTTCCTAACGACAAATGATGTTGAACATCTTTTCATGTGCTAATTGGTCATTTGTATATCTCCTTTGGAGAAATATCTATTCAGATCCTTACCCATTTACTAATGGGGTAAGTTGACTTTTCATTAATGAGTTGTGTTTTTTATATGCTCTAGATATTAGTCCCGTCTCAGATACGTGGTTTGCAAATATTTTCTCCTTTTTTTTCACTTTCTTGATAGTTTCCTTTGAAGCACAAATATTTTTCATTTTGATGAAGTCCAACTTATCTATTTTTTTCTTTTGTTGCTTATATTTTGGTGTTATGTCTAAGAAATCACTGCCCAATCCAAGGTCATGAAGATTTACACCCATGTTTTCTTCTAAGAGTTTTACAGTTTTAACTCTTACATTTAGGTTTTTAGTTCATTTTAAGTTAATGTTTGTATCTGGTATAAGACTGGAGTTCATTCTTTTGTATATGGGTATCTATTGTCTCAGCACTATTTGTTGAAAAGACTGTTGTTTGTCCTTTGGATTGTCTTGATACCCTTGTTAAAAATCAGTTGACCATAAATGCAAGGGTTTATTTCTGGACTGTAAAGTCTATTCTGTTGGTCTGTATGTCTATCCTTGTGCTAATACCACAATCAAGATTACTGTAGTTTTGTATTAAGTTTTGAAACTGGGAAGTGTGAGTACTCCAACTTTCTCCCTTTTTTTCAAGATTTTTCAGCTATTCTGGGTCCCTGCATTTCCACGTAAAGTTTAGCATCAGTTTGTCAATTTCTGTAAAAAAGGCAGCTTGCATTTTGATAAGGATTCGGTTGAATATGTAGATCAATTTGAGGAGTACTGACATTTTAATAATATTAAGTCTTCCAATTTAAAAACATGTACCAGTTGTTAAATGAAAATAATATTTGATAAAAAATAACATTTTAAAAAAGTATCAATATTTATGCATTGATATGATAACGGTCCATATAAGGTTGTGAGCTGCCCATCACTGGAAGTATTCAGAGAAGACTGATCATTTTGGTTAGATGTACTGTAGAAGAGGTTTCCTCTCTATGAAGGACACTGTTCTTTCAACGTGAAAATCTAGGTATTGAGCTGTTATGCATTTTCTCCACTCCTCACACTATAAAGCACTCAGGATCACACAGGAGAAGTTATCGCCATAAAATCCCAAAGGACAGTCATAAGTTCAGTCAAGGATGGATAATGGCAGACCTTGTTCAAGACATTTCCACCAGCTACCTGACCCTGGCCTCAAGAAAATGTGGAATCTGTTCATAGTATTTACATCCCCCAGCCCTTCTCCCTGAAAATTGAGGTTGTTGGAAACTAGGAGAACAGAGGGCTCCTATCTCACTCAGTGTCCTCACTGAACACCAAAGTAGGAACCGCCATTCAGGCAATGTTTGAACTCTCTGCTTTAATACTCAGCATAGGTTTTTGATCCTGCAGTAGCAAAGCAATAAACAAATAGGTGTATAATTTCACTGTTAACCTCACCTTGAAATGGAAAAAATAGTTTTAAAAGACTAAGACCCAATAGGAAACCTGCGAGGCTAGGGGGAAAGAAAATTACCAGAAGCCCAGGGAAAACAAAACTCCTGTGAATCAAAGTGCCCAGGTCCTTAAAGACCAATAGAAAATAAAAACAGGCATGGCTAACCAGGTGAATTTCAGCCTATCACAACAAGTGAGGTATATTTAAAAAAAAAAAAAAAAAAAAGTCTCCCTAAGGGAGGAGGAAAGGAAGGAAACCTGGGGAATTTGGCAAGCAATCCCAAACCAGACATTCAATGAGCCTCAGATGCTCAAGTGGCATTTTGTAAAACCCTCCAAGGACAGAAAGAAGAGGATTTTAGATCTATCAAAGGCAACACACGCCAGTACATGAATCCTCCTTATTGTTGTTAGCTATCTCCCGACTCATGGTGACCCCATGTACTAAGGAACAAAACTTTGCCCAGTCCTGCCCTATCCCCATGATCCACTGCAGATCGAACCATTGTGATCCACAGTTTCCACTAATTTTTTGAAAGTAGATCCTCAGGCCTTTCTTCCTAGTCCCTCTTAGTCTAGAAGCTCCACTGAAACCTGTTCAGCATCGCAGCAACACGCAAGCCTCTACTGACAGAGGAATGGTGGCTGCTCATGAGGTGCACTGGCCATGAATCAGAGCTGGGTCTCCAGTGTGGAAGCTGGGAATTTCTGCCACTGAACCACTATTGACTCCTGTGAATCCTTACTTCCACCCAATAATCACAGATTAAAAGGTGTACTTAGGATCACAGATTAAAAGGAGTGAGTGAAATTAAATCAATAAATTATTAGACTCATTCTTTAATGAAGAAATCAAATGCTAGTTACTCCCTTGTCTTATGAAGCAAACAGGTATGAGGCATAAACAGAATATTCTGGATCTAACTGACAACTCAGATGGAGATAAATTGGGAGACTAGAAGCTGCCCACTTCTGAGTTTTAAAGCAATGTTATGAACTTGTAGGCCTGTTGGCTAAAATATCTGTGTGCCTTCAACAGAAGGCCAAGGCCCCAAAGGTGAACCGTAGGCCAGTGTGCTTCAGAGTTCACTAGAGAAAAATCGTAGCTGAAATGTCCTGAGGGCTTACCATGTACCAAACACTGTTCTGAGTACCTGCCAGGTTTTGCTTCCTTTAAATCACATAACAACCCCATGAAGCTGGTACCGTATTGACCTGATTTTACTGAGGAGGCACAGAGAGGTTAAGCAACTTGCCCAATGTTACACAGTTACTAAGAGGCGGAGCTGAGATTTAAACCCCAGTGGGATGTCTCTAGCAGTCACACACTTAACTACTACAGTAATCTACTCCTCCAAGAAACAAGAAGACTGTGGAACAAATTTCCAACCAGGGAATCACTCATCCTTTAAGCCAATATAACATATGGGGGAATAAATACTTTCTCCATAAAAAAAGTCAAACTTGATGAAAATCCTTGAAGGAGTAAATAGACATGAGGGTGTGGGAAACCAACTGCTATAATATATTTGGATCTTTTCTTTTATTTCTTGCACTAAGATTCCACCCCAATGGCTATTTTAAAAATGGAAGTCACCATGGTAATTGAGAAGATGTAGCATCATGGATGGGAGGCTGGTCAAAGGGTCTCTTGGAAATCCTTCCCCGATCAAGAGCAGAACCTCTTGCTTCAGGGTCACACACCCATAAGGAAAGAGAGACAGGGCAGCAAGTAGCTTTCCTAAGGTTTGGCTTTCTTGTGGTCCTTAGGTTTGCTATGCTTCTGACTTGAGTTGGTCTCTGGACGTTATCCATCTTGGCTCTCAACATCAGTGCCATCCTCCACCCTAGTCTGATACGCTATACTTCATCCATGATAAGTTCCCTCACTCTTCACCTGCTCCCTCCATCTGCAACCCACCCTCCTGGCATCCTTGGTCTACAAGAGAGACAACACCAGGGTATCTATGATTTTCACATGATCAAAAGCTCTTCTAGGTAATATAATGCTAAGACAAAAGGCATTAAGTACAGGAAGATCCCAAGAGACTGTTTTTGTGTGTGCTTCAGGGGACGAGCAGGGGTGGCACAGAAAATGGGCAGATGAACTTTCATGTGCGAAAAACCAAGGGGAGTGTGTTCCATCAATGGAAAGTCCAAACCATACAGCCTAGAAAAGAGATGACAGATTGAAAAGTATTCCTTGAGGGTACAGTCTCAATACGCGCTATTTTGACCAAAAAATACCAGCATACTGCCAAGCATTATCAAAACACTATTAGAAAAAGAACACACTGTCCTACCCTTCTGTAAATTCAGGCACATTTGTATGCAGTACTGCCTTTCACAGGGCAAGAAAAATATGAAAGAGCTAGGGAAGGCTGAGGAAAGAGGGAGCATTTAAAATAATTTGGCAGGTGTGGGGAGAGTGTGAGAGGGCAAGCTTAAAAGTTCTATGCAGCTCGGCCTGGAAATACAAGATGACTGTGAACAGGATCAGAGTATGTAGAACCAGGGAAAGGGGTGGCTACAGTGACAATGATCTCACCACCATAAACCTTCCTTTGATCTGTGCCAGTGTAAGGAATGGAAGAAATGTATCAAGGCACTGGAGTACTCCACGTGCTAAATGGCACACCCTTGAATCCTTCCAATATCTACCAATATGGGCCTTTTTTTTTTTTGCTTTACAGATGAGAAAAATGAGGCCCAAGGAAGTTAAGTAATTTGTGCAAATATGCAAACAATTAAGGTGCTTGGCTGCTAACTGAAATGCTGGAGGTTCAAGTCCACCCAGAGGTACCTAAGAAGGAAGGCTTGGCAATTTATTTTTCAAAAAATCAGCCATTGAAAACCCTATGGAACACAGTTCTACACTGACACACACGGGATTGCCACGAGTGGGAACTGACTTAACATACGACAGGAGAGCTGTGATTTAAACCTCCATTTGCATAACCCCAAAGGTTTTCAACGGCATCATGCTCCTTCTATTCACCTAGCACTCCGTGCTCACTGCGATCCATCCCTGTGTGGCACTCACATGGGTCTTCCCTGATTGAAGCTCTGGATACACACCGGCATTACCAGTACAGGTCACCATGCTTCCCTGTGGAGGAAGGCACCTTATGAGGTGGGCCTCCAGGTAAGTCAAGACTTCTGACAGTTCCAGAGATGTCCAAGCTATAACGTCACCACCTAGGATGCATGCACTAAGACAAAAGTCATGTGGGGAGAGACTTCCCCTGTCAGTTGCCCCAAATAGCCATAATGATTCCTTTACTGGGTCCAGAAATGGGTCTGACCCTAAAGAAACAATATTATGAATGGAATTCCGTTCCTCCTAAAATATATGAACCCTAACCCCTATACTTGTGGATGTCATCTAATCTAAGGTAATCAACTTCCATAATGCAATCTAATGTAACATGATCGATTGGTTTAGGTCATACCAGTGTAGGCTGGATCCTTGTGGTGCAGTGAATTACTTAATATGGCCCTTCTAGACATGCATGGTCTTGTGACTCCCACAAAATGACTAGGTTGAACTATGCAAATAAAGGATTTGTGGCCCACCAAGGGGATTGGACAGCTGCTAACAATGGAAATAAGGTGCATGGAACCTTGCAGGAGCGGGACCATGCAAATAAGGTATATGGAACCCTAATAAGGAAATTGGTCAGTTTTGCCACTCTGCTAGGCTTAAAGAGAGCCAATCCCAGAAGTGGAGGGGGGACCTCACTACCATCAAGAAGAAGAGCCGGGAGCAGAGCACATCTTTTGGACCCAGAGTTCCTGTGCTGAGAACCTCCTAGACCCAGGAGACAGAGAACTGTAACACCAGAGAAGGCACAGGATGGCGAGAAGTGGCGGCAAGCATGGTGGAGTCCAGTGGGAGAGAAACAGCGGCCACAGAACCAGGAGGCCAGCACAAGACTGCGCAGTGGGCTTCCCAGACCACAGAGTCAGAGAGAATAAATTTTTGTTCTTTAAAGTCACTCACTTGTGGTATTTGTGTTACAGCAGCCCTAAGTAACTAAGACGATGGTCTTCACAGACTCCTTCACAAAGACACCCGAGTTTACCCTCCTAAGAGCCTTAAGGCAGGAGGCATGCTGGTAGAGTAGGGTGTCTCCCAGCACTTATTAGGGGAGCTAAAGAGCTTTGTAACACTTGCCAGAGCAAGACAGAGGTCAAGCCAAGGGGCCGAGGGGCCAAGGGGCCGTGGGATGAGGGAGAAGCCTACCTGTGGGCACAGCTGAGAAGAAAGTGTCTTGATCGAAGAACTGTATCCTGAGTCGTTCCTGATCCTGAACTGTAACCTGTTACTTCCCTAATAAACCCCATAACCATCAGTATGGTCTTTGAGTTCTATGCAGCCATTGCAATAAATTACTGAACCCCACAGAGAAGTAGAGAGTGCCGTGGGAGGGATGGTTGGTGTCAAAATCGGTAAGAGCTGGAGAGAGGAGGTATGTCTGACCTCCACCTCACAGGAATCAGCCTTGGCTGATGTTGATCTTGATTCTCTCTCTTTGTGAAGTTAGACAAGGAGATCTAACACCATGCTGCCATTTTTACAATCTTAAACCTAATCACTTCTGAGTTATATAAAGAGCAGCACAGACACAGACATGTGTGCAGACAAAGGTGGAAGACACTCTATCTGATGACGACGGATGCAGATGGATCTACAAGCCCAGGAACTCCAAAGATAGCTGGTTACTATTAGCTGAGATAGACAAAGAAAGACCCCTTAGAGCCACACCTTGACTTCAGACTTTTAGCCTCTTGAACTCTAAGAAAATAAATTTTGGTTCTTTAAATGCACCCACTTGTAGTATTTGTGTTATAGCAGTCCTAGATAACTAAGACAGCGGTCTTCCCAGACTCCTTCACAAAGCCACCCAAGTTTACCCTCTGCATGGGCTCGCCCACTGCAAGCTATGCAATGACCCCCTTTACCACTAAAATCTTCAGACTACATGGGTGTCACCCAAGAATTCCTCCCCTAGAAGAGGCCACTTTGAAACTTGGGTTCCAGTTAACATTTCAATTCTGAAGAGACCTCTTTGGTATTTTCCAAATTCTGGAATACCTGACATCTGTGTGTCCCACAATCTAACTGCCAGATTGAGCACCCAAAAAGAAGCCAATAGGGGACCTCCCCCTCTTACTGACATGAGTCTGGGACCCCCACATCTCCCATCACAACTACATCTTAAGGTCTGCACCTTAATCTCCATAATACCCCCATTTTCCCTCAACTATGATTTTCACCCTTGAACATTACTAACAAACTATCAGAGATAGGGTGATAATTTGAAGGGACTTATTTTCAAATAAATATGGTAAATCCAAGGTTAAATTTTACAGAGATAACTGTTTTCTCTAGGAAGGACCTCTCAGCCTTCAATATGCTAGTATGCACATGGCTGGACTCTCTAGGAGGCACATAGGATATGCAGCCTTTCCCAAACTTACTTACAGAGGAACCTTTTCTCCAAGAGCCTCTCAGGAATCAGTGATCTTCAGAACACACTTAAATTGCAGCATCTGTGGCTGTCAAAATAGCCCCTGACTTCAAGGAAGGAAATGAAAAATGCTCATTACCAAATCAAGCAGACACTGGGGCGGGAGATGGAGCAAGAATATTTCAGTCATCCAAAAAAATGTTTTCCACAACTTCTTCTAATTATTCTAAGCTTTTCTCTCTGTCTCTTTCCCACTCCCTCCACAGGAGTGTAACTCTCAGGAGAAGGATTTAAATTACACAAGGATGAAACCTCTGCAGCTATTAATATCAGGTGTCTTTCCGCATAAAGTGCTTTTCAGATTAGCCATCAAGGCGGCTTTCCCCCGAAGCACCTGGTGCCACGCTACGCCCTACCAGGAGCCCACAGAAAGAGGATTGATAGCGATCATCACAAACACCCACAGGTCACAGGAAAAGGGATTGCTGGCAGCCAGCAGCAGCCTCAGAGGAGAGGCAGCTCTGTCTAGGAGCAGCAGACCTCCGTTGGCACACAGCACATGAGGCTGAAGTGGAAAGTAGGGATGAACTGCGAAGCTCTGACCCATGAAAAGCCCTATTTGTGGGACTTGAAGAAGCAGTAAGCATCTCCTTGATGTGATAAATGGGCCAGGACATCTGTGGCTCCAACACTGAGATTTATGGGAAAACAGGCATAGGCACAGACACATGTATATGCACGGAGGGAAACATACAGAGAGTCACACCCAGACTTGTGCACACACACATACAGATGTACTCGTGCACACCCACAGAGTCACACATGCACAGCCCACGGCAGACAGTCTCTGAACTGTGGATTCTGGAATGCAGCACCTCCTCAGAGACACTAAAAGAACGCCACAGGTAATTTTTACATTCCCTTTCCCATGCATGTAAAAGGAACTCTTGAGAGTCTGCTCAGTTGGGAGAAATGCCTTGTGTCATGGATTGAATTGTGTTCCCCCAAAAGATATGTTAAAATCCTAACACCTGATACCTGTGACTGTGACCTTGTTTGGAAATAGGGTCTTTGCAAATGTTATTATTTAAGTTAACATGAGGTCATATTGCAGTAAGGTGGGTCCTAATCCAAGTGGTGTCCTTACAAAAGAGAAGAGACGCAGGGAAGACTGCCAAGTGACAACAGGATTATAGTGCTGCTGCAAGCCAAGGAACACCTGGGCTACCAGAAGGTGGGTGAGATAAGAAAGGATCTTCCTCAAGAGCCTTCAGAGAGCACAGCCCTGTTAACATCTTGAATTTGGACTCCTAGCTTCCAGAACTGTGAGACAATAAATTTCTGTTCTTATAAGCCACCCACTTTATGGTACTTGATTATGGCAGCCTTAGGAGACCAAGACACTTTCTGAGTCTGACAAAAATCACATGGGTCACTTCAACTGGGGTCACATAAGCTGCAACTGGAGCAGGTGTAAAGGTTTAGTATGAAAGGGGAAAACAGGGAGTGAGAGGAGACATGACCAGAGGCCTCCAAAATGTGGATGAGTGTGGGTCAACAGCCCTCCCTATGCTAGAATGTGTTCTGGGAACAATGCACATGACAGCCTCTGTCACATTCATAAAAACTCTCCAACATGGGCATTTGATTACCCTCAATTTACACTCAAGGAACTAAGGCAAAAAAAGGTAGCTTATCCAAGACACACAACCAGTAGTTGGTAGAGCTGAACTAAAACCCATGTCTCCTGGTGTCAAAGCCCATATCCCACTTACGACACCTCCCTGCTTGCTGAATGGCTACAGGCAGAACAACTAGAACCAGTGAGTGGGTCCCCAGGAAGCTGATTCCTGAGCCAAAATAGGGTGAACTTTCTCACAATTAGAACTGCCAGGAAGTGGACTGGACCAACCTGGAAAGAGTGAGCTTCCAGTCCCTAGAAAAATTAACTGAGATTGGATGACCACCTGCATGGGATACTGAAGAGACTCAGGCCAAGAATGATAACTGGTACCTCCTTCATTCCTAAGATTTTCTGACTTGGACTTTTTTGAGGAGCAAGAGAAGGACTTGCTCTTAGGAAACCTATTTCACCTCCTGTCTTCAGTCTCTTCCCAGATACGTGAAATTCTGTCCTTAGAGACATGCTCATTTGAATCAAGGTGGTGATGGTAGAGTAAAGATCAGGCAGAAGAAACCTGGAGACCTCTCTTATAAGCCAATGAGTGTCTTTGGATAATCCACTTGACCACTCTGTGCCTCAGTGGCTTAGTCTGTAAAATGGGACAGATGAATGTGGTCCCAAGGTTCCATGCTACCCTGTGATGCTGCATTTCCAGGAGTCTTTTGCTACCAGGCATATGTCCCTTACAGCTGTAGCTCCCTAGCACCACGAGTAGAAGGAACTTCCCAGGGACTTGTCTACAGAGATGACTTGGCCACATCTCTCTAGAGATACAGAGATCCAGGGGAGCCAAAATGCTTACCCACAATAGGAAGGAAGAGGTTCCTATACAAAAGGGAGGAGTCCCTGGGTGGCACAAATGGTTAAGCGCTTGACTACTAACAGAAAGTGTGGTGGTTCGAGTCCACCCTAAGGTATCTATAAGAAGGGCCTGGCGATTTACTTCCCAAAAATCAGCCACAGGAAACTGTATTACTATTATTGAGAAGGGATGTGTCTCCTGGGAGAAGGAAGCTAAAACCTAAATTTTCGTTGTGGTTGTACTTACCCAGGAGAAGAATTCTGAGATTAACTGAGAAGGAATATACTTCCAGAACTTGAGACAGAAAGAGAAATGGTTCTGGGAGAAGCACTATCTGTGGAAATTTTAGGAGGTAAATTTCAGTCAAAAAAGAAGGTAGGTCACCTGGGTTCTAGTTTTACCAATGCCACCAACACCACCAAGAAACTGTTGTCCTGGGACAAGCGTCTTAACCCTCAAGGCCTCAGTTTTCTTGTCTGCCAAACAACAGGATTAGACAAAATCAACAGTTGCCAAACTGGGTGTTGCATCTGAACCCTGTGAAAACCCTGTGGGCAGGCCCCACGCTCAGACCCAAGCTAGGATCTGCAGGGTGGGCACCAGGAACCAGTGGCTTTTAAAAGCCCCCAGGTGCTTCCAGTGCAGATGTGGGAGGATGGGTATCTGGTACTTGGAACAAGGTGACCTTCAAGCGTTTCATATATTAAATTCTATGAGTCCAGAAAATGAGTCTGTTTTCCAGTTCTCAGCCTCAGCCCCCGAGTACTCAAAGTTCCTACAGGCAGTGGAGTTATGATGGTGGGTTACCAGGGCTCTGCCCCCAGTGATTTTTCATATTTAAAAAATGCTACAATCCCTTTGATCCACGCTGCATTATTCATAAAGTCATATCAATTACTGACATATTATCTCTACCACTACTGGAAAATGGAATAAATAAGACCCACCTCCATGAGCATCACCTCCCTTCACTATCCCTGCTGGAAGGTTCCCTTTCCATTAGCAGGAGCTCAGATGTCCCAGACTTTACAGACCAGGCCGCCTCTTTGACCCAGAGAAGAAATAAAATAAGACTGAAGGAGAAGGATGTCAACTCTCAGCTCAAGAAGGACAGATTTCTGGTTGTGTTTTCTATCAGCCTTGCAGTGCCCTCTTTGAGGGAGAAGAGGTCAGCCTAGTGGGGAGGGAGTTGCCACTGCCCACATATTTTACAAGAGGCTTGCGTGTTGCTTTGATATTGAACAGGTTTCAGCAGAGCTTCCAGACTGAAGGCAGACTAGAAAGAAAGGTCTGGTGATCCAGTTCCAAAAATCAGCTAATGAAAACACTGTGGATCACAGTGGTCCCATCTGCAACCCATTAAGGGGATGGTGCAGAACAGGTAACATTTTGTTCCATTTTGCATGGGTCGCCATGATTGGGCCAACTCAATGGCAGCTAACAGAAAAAAACTTCCTACAGTAATGTTGCAAGATGAGAAGTTAAATGACTTATTTAAGGATTGACAGCTTGTAAGTGCTGGAGCTAGGGCTGGAAACCAAGCCCAGATTTTTCTACTAGGACATGTGATCTTTAGTGTAATATGAGGTCCTTTCACGACTATTCTCAGAGCCTCTTGGAATCCAGTTGAGAAAGAACACATGTTAGAATGCATTTCCTTCCCAACGATATTGTGGACTCCTCTGTCGTCAGATTCACAAGACTTATCCAAGCCAGAATACAAGATGTAGAAAGAGGAAGAAATCTTCCAAATGATTGGGCAGGGGACTTGGCTCCACTTTGCCTTTAATTCTAGAAGACAAAAGCTATGGGGTCTTCCACCACCATCTTGTCCATTTCTCACTGTGATTTCACTGCTCTGTGGACTCTTTCCTCACTTCCAGTCCCCACTTGATCTTGCAATCTGGGGACCACCCTCATTACTTTGCTCCAGGCTTTTGGTACCCAGCTCCTTGCCAAATCTGCCAGCCTGGTCTCTATCTCCTCCT
The DNA here is from genome assembly GCF_000243295.1 of Trichechus manatus latirostris. Classification (NCBI taxonomy): domain Eukaryota; kingdom Metazoa; phylum Chordata; class Mammalia; order Sirenia; family Trichechidae; genus Trichechus; species Trichechus manatus. The sequence continues at coordinate 1,126,032 of NW_004443945.1, forward strand.
TCTGCCTCCCACACCATCTTTATTTTGCAAACTCTTTCCACTTTTGGAAGCCAGGGCCTTCTCCAACATCCCCTCTTGTTCTCCAGACACCTTCCTTTTCTCTCCCCAAAACAAGGCCCTGACCCAGGGGTCTAGTTGGAACCTTCATCTTACTCTATACCCATTCTGTGCTGGCTCATTCTCAACACTCTACCCACCCCCTCTACCATGATTTAAGATATGAATGTCCTAGGGAAAGGAGAAAAACAATATTTAAAATAAATCAGTAGTTCTTTCTATAAAAGTAGTTATTTTAGTATTTTTTTCCTGAAAAAAAAAAAAAAAAGGCTGATAAGAATTAAACTATACTTTTTTTGTGAACAATGGAAAATATATTGCAGATACTCATATGGTACTAACAGATTTTGTTCCTAAAAGTAATTTAATAAACCTATCGAATAAGGAGAATTTTACTTTTAAAAAGTATGCATACATTTTTGTCCACTTTAAGGTCCAATTACAGAACTGGAAAACGTAAGAGCAAAATGTATTTTTACCTCCAAGGCTGCTGGAATTTACACACACCCCCACACACAAAATATCAAAAAATTGTTGCACTAGAAATAACCTGGGAAACCAGCTGGGCTAACTGTACCATTTACAAACCAGCTCCATGTGTCTAAGTCACTCACCCAATACCACATCATGGATTAATAGCAATTACCTGAATCTAGCATACTGATTTTCAGTTCTGAGTTCTTGCCATCACATACCACTGCCACCCTTATCACTACCCAAGAAGGAGAATTTTTACAAACGTTCTTCTTTTTTTGTGCCTTTCTGATCTATAGCTTGTTGCAGAATATTCCAGTCCTCCAGTATTAACTTCAAATGGTTTGGAATGAACAGGCATGGCACACAGGCCATTCATGACTCGGCTTCTGCCCATATACCTGAGACTCCACTCATCTTGAATGACTGACACGTTTCAGAACGCACCTCCATGCATTTGCACAAGTCCTTCCCTCTGCTGGGTCTGCCTACAACTCCTACTAATCACTAAGCACTCACAAACAGAAAACTCAGTCTCCAGCTTGCTTTTTAAAAAGCAGAATAGAGAGGAATTTGAGAATGTTTAGCTGGGAACTCATTAGAATGGGGCTCTACTCAGTCTTTTAAGAACTTAAAAAATATACTCATTTCTGTATAGAACAGTAAGAGGTTGGGTTATGTTGTTAGTTGCCATTGGGTCGGCTCCAACTCATGGCAACACCACGTACAATGTAACAAAACGTTACCAGGCCCAGCCATCTTCACCATAGTTGATATATTTGAGACCGTGGTTACAGCCATTAGTAAGAGGTTAAATGTATCTAAATTCAATATATTAAGCGGCCTTCACTATATTCGTATATTTTCAGAATCTTTGGAAAGCATAATTAAATTCTCACTAATTTAATGTTCTCTCCGGCAAATTTGCCTCCTCAACCTCAGTCATGAGTTGAAGTTTTGGGGTTGGTCATGCTCTGTGGCTCACTCCGAAGAGAGCTACAGCTGAAGACAGACATGCCCTAGCTGCATGCATACAAGACAGTCACAGAACTATGTTAGCAGGAAGCTGAGACTGGCTTCTACACAGGGAGACACTTCCCATTACACATGGTTCTCCGAGGGGAAGTTGTGATTTGAAAATAATGTCAAACCAAATCTGCATTGTCAACTACTCCCAGGACGACCTACTAGAGGAGCAGGGTTATCCTGACATTTGAAATGTCTTCTTTAGTGTTACTGAGGCAGACCATAATAATAGTAGTAATAACCAGAATTAAGTGATTGCTGTTCGAAGCCCCTTACGTGCATTAACTTATTTAAGACACAGAGTGACCCTGTGAGGCAGGTCCTCCCATTAGTCCCACTTTAGGATGAGTCATGGAGACTGAGACAGATGACACAGAGGCATATGGAGGCTCCAGTGTCCAAACCCAGGTCTGTCTGACCACAGAGGTCCAGCTTCTCCCTCCAAGCCACAGAGCCTCATGGGCCATGAAGGAGAAAGCACATACCATTCTCTGACAAATTCCAGATTCAGCTATCTGCCCCCCATTCCTGCTACTTCTACATCATCCACAAACTCACAAGGCGTGCACTCCTGGATGGTTTGGGACCTTCTGATGTAGCCATTCTGACAATATGGCAGCTTTGACATGATTTTGACATGGGGCAGCATTTTAACACAGCCTACAATATAAACCTTTATACTTACATCTTATTATACACAAACAACATGCAAAGTCAGCATCCTTACCCCACCTCTGGCCCCTTTCCCTACCTTATTTACACACTATTTCTTGCTCGCACAGTACTCTGACCCCCGGCTTTGGCAAAGTTCCCCATTTGGAGGAACCAGAAACAACACAGAATCACAGATGGGGTGAGGATAAAGGGATGAGGATGAGGGTTAGGGTCTCTTGGCTACAGTATTGTTACCAAAAATAGTTTTACATTTTTATATCAAAATAACCTATTAACTTGTTCATTTGTATAGAACCAACAGCCAATACAGTACCTAAAACAAACAAATAACAAAGCCTATTGCATCCAGTAGGTGCCAACTTAAGGTGACTCCATGTGTTACAGAGTATAACTACTCCACAGGGTTTTCTTGGCTGTAATCTTTATGGAAGCAGATCGCCAGGCCTTTCTTCCATGACACCACTGGGTGGGTTTGAACCACCAACCTTTAGTTAGTAGTTGAGCACAAACTGTTTATGCCACCCAGGGACACATAATACAGTAACACAGTGCCTAGATAACACACATAATATGGTACCTATAACTTAGTAAATGCTCAATAAATGTTTGCTGAAAAAGTAAAATTTAAAATAAATACTACCAATAATTGTATTGAAATACCTCTCAATTTTTTCAAATATTTTAAAAATCGGGGAAAAAAAATTAAAACCCAGCACCAAAATACACTTTAGTGTGTATCAGAATCACCTGAAGACTTATTAAAATACAGAATGCTGAACTTCACCCCCGAAGTTTCTGATTCAGTTTATCCAGGGTGAACCCTGAGAATCTGCATTTCTAATGAGTTCCCAGGTAATGCTAATGCTGCTGGTCTGGGGACCATACTTTGAGAACCAATGTCTTACAAGAACGATGATCTTCTGAAATTTCACTGTCAACAATTGAACTGGTATACTGGTAGGATGTTTTAAAATAACTAACACCATCCTTTTTTGGTCTTTACTATCACCTCATATGCATGCAAAATTTGGATAATGAAAAAGGAAGATGGAAGAAGAATTGATACATTTGAACTGCGGTGATGGCAAAGAATATTCAGTGTACTGTGGAGTGCCAAAAGAACAAACAAATCCGTGTTAGAAGAAATACAACCAGAATATTTCTTAGAAGTGAGGATGGCGAGACTTTATCTTGTTTACTTTGTACACATCATCAGGAAAGACCAATCACTAGAAAAGACATCAGGGTTGGTAAAGTAGACGGCCAACAAAAATGAAAGAAACCCTTAATGAGATGGTTGGACATAATAGCCGCAACAGTGGGCATGAAGATAGTGCAGGACTAGGTCTTGTTCAGTTGTACATAAGGTCACCATGAGTCGGCACCAACTCCACAGCAACTAACAACAGCATAACCAGGTAATGGAAGGTGTGGAATGAAACACGGAGCCCTGTCTTGCACCGGGTCCCACACAGGGTAGACCATCAGCCAGGGTTTATTGATGAACAATCTGAGGATCAGAAGCCATAATCTTGGTGATGCTATATCAACCAATTTCTTCAGAAATATGAAATGAAGGAAGAGTCCCAGGGTGGTGTTTGTCAGCTGTAAATCATGTGAAGTCATTTAGAAGTTGGGGAGTAGAAAGGAATTCGCTTTGTGAACCGACAGCATTAAGTAGCATGAAAGCTGCACAGGGCATCAGATAGACGCCTTGCCACAAGTTTGCTTGCTTTTTAATGCCATTAGGAACTCAGATGCTCTTCTGAAAGATCTATCAAATGCAAACAACATTTCAGATCACGCATGAGCCACTCCTGTAACAGTGCCTGACTTTAAGAACCCAGAGGAAATATTAAGATAGTAACACTGTATCACATCAGCAACCCAGTGGGGACAGAGTGGCAGTGTCCCTTGAAAGCTTACTAAAATAACAAAGAATCACTCCAAAGAGAGACAGCGATATTTGAGGTTCTTAAAATTTGTGGAAGTGTTGGAACAAACTGTACTTGATAAGGATGCCTTCTGAGTTCAACAACAGAATTCCCCAAAGACACTAAAACCAAATTCTGTAGCAATTACTGCACCAGAGTCAGAGAGTTCACTTTTGTCAGACATTCCTTATTAAATGGCCCAGACAAAATCAACTTCTGTTGGGGAAATGAAAAGATTGCATTTCCACTCATAGGTCGGGAGAAGCGGGAAGCATTATGAAACAACAGCTGTTGGTTCTAGACCTGCTATTGCCTCCAGATAACTATATCATCGTAATGGAGTCCCTGGGTGGTGCAAATGGTTAACATGCTCAGCTACTAACTGAAAGACTGGCAGTTTGAGTTCACCCAGAGGTGCCTTGGAAGAAAGGCCTGGCAATCTACTTCCTAAATATCAGCTGCTGAAAATCCTATGGGGCACAGTTCTACTCTGACACTCATGGGGTCGTCATGAGTCGGAGTCATCCTGACAGCAACTGGTTATGTCATCATATTATGTGTCTGCCCTTCACTTTCCTCATCTGTAAGATGAAGAGAGATAACTCAATGGATCTCTTAGGTCTTTTTCAGATTAAAAAAATTCTATGTTCTACAAGGAAGATAAATGAAAAAAAAAAAAAATTAAAGAACAGGAAAGGAAAAACTTTGCTTTCAGCCAAGTCCTGTTGCTAGAATGATTAAGGGTCCAAGATTTGAAGGCAAAAATATAAGCGAGGATCATATTGCAGCTGCAACTGGCTGGTTATAAAGCAAAGCCCAGAGACAACTTGACATTGGGTTGCCACTTTTAAACACTTTAAAATACAGGATCTCCCAGGTGCTTGAGGAATGACTGCTTCTGGGATTCTGCCCTGCATAGCTCTCCTGCAACAACAAGCAGGTTCTTCCCAGGCACATGGTCTCTGATTCCACTGCTCACCAGCTTCAGACTTTTTCTTTCCCCCAAAGCAAAAGGCATTGGTCTAGCTATGTTTAGAAACGCACACAACAAATCAAGAAATAAAATCCTATGTGAAAAGACAGAAATGCTAGTCTCCAAATCCAGGCAAACTTCCATTTTTATAAGCCTTTTAAGACAATCTAGATAAATCAGAGGGCGTAGAACATGCTGGTGGTGATTGCTAAATCTGTCTCATTTTCTAACTAACGTTCCTTGCGCTGAAAGGTATACTCAGTGAGTGTTTCATCTCAGCAACTTTCTAGAACAGCATTCCTTTTGGTGTTTGCTTGAAAACGTGGCTGTCCCTACCTCCAGAAGGAATAACCAGCAGACTTTGTTTTACCTTTCTTATTCTATTGTTGATGCTTCTTTGCTTCTCAAGTCATTACCTACTTCTAAGAAACTGATAACATTGACAAGCGTGGTAAACAAAGAACCTGTACCATTTAAGTGCAAATTCTAGGAATAAATTCATAATTATTGTCTCAGAACCTGCACTGTGTAATACGACAACAGGACAGCTTCCCTTCCTCAGGACAGCTACCCTTCCTCAGCGGCAGGCAATTCTCTAGTTACACTTGACCTCCAACTGCCCTCCTCCTAACTCTTGCCCGCTCTCTGCTTTCAACCACGGAGGCTACTGCAGCCTGGAGAGCCCTTCTGTTTCATCTCTGCCCTTCTAAATCCTCCATAGCTTTCTAGCTCAAATGTTCCCTCCTCCATAAAGGCGTCACCCAAGCCTCTGCCTCCAGAACTTAAAAGAAGTCTTTGCTCTCTCCAAGCACAACAAGCCCTTTCCTGGGGGGGGGGGGGTCTCTGTGATTTGCATCACATCACATTCTGCTCTTATCACCAGGAAGTGTTCATGACCCACCTCCCAGCTGGAGTGTGGACTCCTTCGCATGGGGATGTCGCCACTCTGTGCAGCTCCCATCCTCACTTCCCGACTCTGCAATGGAGTAGTCACTCTGGAATTATGGGGTCTAAGGGAAAGGCATCTTTTGCCCTCGTTTTTCTCCTGCAGGGTGTTTACTCGAGTTGGCAGTGTGATAGAGAACAAAGGACTGTATTTTGATCGACTGATCGCCAGCTCTTCAGTGGCACCCCTGTGACTATGGCCTGGCCATGTATACGCAGCCATTAAAAATAGCTGCATGCTTTATAATGACATGAAATAAATGTCTATGATATGTTGCTAAGTGACATATTCAGATTACAAAATCGTATGCAGAAGATGATGTCACTTTTGTCTACTATATGTTTCGTGTGTGCATGTGCACACGTGAGTGATTTGTTTGCGTGAGGTATCCATGCAAAGAGAAAAGACTGAAGGGCAATGTGTCAAGATGTTCATAGCATTTTTTTCTGGTATTTGGGGTAATCCTTATTTTCTTCTTTGTATTTTCCCAAAAGATTTACAAGGAGCATAGATTACTTTGGAAGCAGAGACAAACATTAAGTTATATTTTTTTTCCTAAGAGGCACAGGGAGACAGAGAAGAGTTGTAAGTCATGAATCACCATCAATGGAAGACCAGCTATGGAACATGCAATCCCAGCAACACATGGAGACCCAGTGGGGAACCCCGAAGGTCCTGGTCAGGATGTGTGAGGAGAAGCCACTGGCAATGTTGAATTTTACCCCAGTCCTGTGACCCCGGAAAATAGCCATGACTAAAGAAACTACCTGCAACCTTTTGTGTTCCAGAAATTGACTCTCTGCAAAGAAACACCCTTCCTCATGTGACTTAGATAAGACTCACAGATGCCTCTCTGTTTCTCTAGGACAAGGGCAGACACCAAACCAAAAACCAGCTGCTGTCAAGCTGATTCTGACTCATGGCGACCCCATGTGTTGCAGAGTAGAGCTGCGCTCCATAGGGTTTTTACGTCTGTGACCGTTTAGAAGCAGACTGCCAGGCTTTTCTTCTGAGGTGCCTCTGCCTTTGGGTGGGTGGGTTCGAACCGCCAACCTTTCAGTTAGTAGCCACACCCTAAACCATTTGCATCACCTGTTCTTTGCCCCATAAATGATTAGCTGCCTGTCCCCAGTGGTCATTCAGAACAAAATGTTTGTTAACTAAAATTTGGTGAAGATTCTCTTCTTTCCCTAGACTCCGAAACTTTTGCCCTGCCCCCCCAGAATGAGCCGGCATACACTGTTGTTGTTAGTTGCCATTTAGTCGATTCCGACTCGTAGTGACCCCATGTGACCGAGCAGAACTGCCTCCATAGTGTTTTCTATGCTGTAACATTTGCAGGCGCAGATCAATAGGTCTTTTCTCCTGTAGAGCCACTGGGTGGGCTTCTTTCTGTTAGCAGCCGAGTGCTTACCGTTTGCACCACCAGGGCTCCTTGAGCCACCATACAGCCCCTCCTTAACCACCCCTCCCCAAAACAGCCTCTCCTGTTCTTATACCTATGGAACATTCTCTGATCTACTGTCTGATAATGCCACTCTTCACCCCACTTCCCCACACTTGGCTCTTTCCGGCCTGACCTACTCCCTCTCTGTAAAAGGAAACCCTTTTTCACCTAACTCTTGAGGTGTTTGCTGAGCTTATGGTCGGAGCTTCCTCCCTATTGCTGTAGTCTCCCCCCCATAACAACAGCTGTCTTCCCGCCTCCATAATCTATTTGAATAAAGTCCCTCCTTACCAACTCAAGGGCAATGGGTTTGGTTCTTCTGGGGTTACTAAGTTCAGATTTGTTCTTTATTTGACACCATGGACAAAGTGCTTTAAGGACCGGGAATTTAAATTAATATCACGAACCACTGCGAAGTGTTCCATCTCCCTTTCCTATGACCTTTCTCCTGGACTACAAGAGTTGGAGCGATTTGGGTCACTTTGCTGAGACCAAGAGGAAGCAGTGAGCTTAACTCCAGTTTCAGAACCACACCAGCCACCCTGGCCAGCCCCTTCTCTGCCTGGGGACAGCAGGACACACCCCTCCCAGGGGCGTCTCAGTCAATGCCTCATGCCATTCACATTCCAACAATGTAAAATGACTGATACTTTTAATACAAGAGACCTGTCATTTATTTATTAGCTGGGGACAGGCTCTGTAGCCAGGAAGGATCCATTATAAATCAACTCCTTTCTCAGCCATTAAAAATTAAAACAGTTCATGGTGCAGAACGTCAGTAATTTCTTTATTACAGCAGGGTATAATTTTTTTCTTTTCTTCCAGGTTTTGCTTTTACTTCCTCCCTTCTTCAAAGATAGTGTTTTTTCTTTTAAAGAGTGACTGGGTATAAGTCACCCCAGGGAAGAGGGGTTTAGCCTTTCAGACAGAGGTTGAAATGGAGGAGTGGAAGCTCTGGAAAGAAAGCACTGTCCATTCCCCACAGAACTGTCGTCTTACTTTAAATTTCCATTTTGCCTCACAGAAGCTCATTTATGACATCCTTCGTTTGTTTCTGGCCCAGCCTGCACCAAAGACGCAAGGCATTTTATGTCCCTGATAGGCCAGAGGGGAAGAAACATAATGTCAGTAATTTTAGATGTTTCAGGAGGTCTCTTTGTATGATCTGCTGATGGCTGCTTCCTGACAGAGAAGCCCACATTAGCTCTTCTATTGTTTCCAAATGAGCTTGGCATTAATCAAAAGGGGCAAAGGCGTTAAAAGCCCAGCCTGAGGCCAGAAGCCCTTCAAACTGCTCAGCCTTTTGGGCTGGGATGCTAAATAGACATGGTTAGTGCGGGTTTTAGTAGTAGAATTCTCATCTTTCTTTTGGAAGCTCCAGGTTGGATTCCTGGCCAATACATCTCAAGTGCAGCCGTCACCCATCTGTCTGTGGAGGCTTGCAGGTTGCTATGATGCTCAACAGGTTTCAGTAGATCTTCCACACAAAGATAGACTAGGAAGAAAGGCCTGGCAATCTACTTCTAAAAATCAGCCAATGAAAACTCTATGGATCACAATGAAAATCCTACGGATCACAATGGTCTGATTAACAACAGATCATGTGGATGATACAGGATCGGGCTGCGTTTTGTTCCATTGTGCACGGGGTTGCCATGAGTAGGGAGCTGACTTGACTGCAGCTAACAGACAAGATATGGCCAGAACTGCGGGTAGGCTCACTGAAGGCTCTCCTCTGGTTCTTTCCCTGAGTGGTAGCTCCAGGAAAAGCTAAATCTTAGAAATAGGAAGCGGGCAGCTTCTGTCCTACTTGACTCCAGAGGCAGTGAAAAGAAGATTCTAGAACAAATAATTTTTCCATTTTACCTTAGCAATATCGACGAATATTGGTCAGTTCAGACATGACGACCATCTTGTGACCTCTTCCAAGGAATGTGTATCAAAGGGTAGGGGACCACTCTAAAACTGCCCACATCCCTCTCTGATGACAAGCTGTCCTGGCTTGAGCTGGACTCCATGAGGTGAATATCATGCCCTAGGTATAAGCTACCAGCATCGATGTCTTTGTCAAGCCCCCTGCGATTGAGTTAAAGCTCCCAAGTAACAAAATCCCCACAAATCCCCAACCACATATTTAAAATCTATTTTCAGCATAATTTAATCAATCAATGAGCCACTAGGAGTTTAGTCTTAACACTTCTTCATTACCGGTGGCATTAGAGCTGCCCGACTCAGCAGAATCCAACATAGAAGAGTTGCTGCATCACCAGCAATTCTAGGTCTGGGGACGGAAGCTAATACAGTGCCTGGTGAGAGGACCAGCCACAATCTGGGTGACAAATTAAGCTACACAACCACGAGGCACAGGACAAAAGTGGGCTTGGCCCAGAAAGAAGCCAGGTTGGTTCCAAGGACTTTGGTCCTTCTCCCTTAGGTGTAGCTTTTTGCATCACCTCCAACGACCACCTCTAGCTGAGCCCTGCTTCTGGAAGGCCCACCTCCCAGGCCTCTGAAGCCCCAGACAACCTCCTGGGGTAGGATTCAGGAGTCATAGAAGCTCTAGAAAGGGCTGCCTCCTGCTGCCTCACTGGTGCGTAGGTTCTTAGGCTCCTAAGAGTTGGCTTCATGGGTCGTCTATGCTGGCATCTGTCTGCAAGTCTCCAAGATCATCATCAATCCCCCAGAAGGTAGGGATGCAGGTGAAGAGGAAGCCAGCTAACAGTGAGGGGCGCAGCCCAGTCAGCGAAAGGAGTATCCTTGTAAACCGCGGAGTTTGAATCCTGGCTCCACCCTTGACCAGCAGTGACCTTGGGCAAGTACCTCAATTTCTCTGACTCTCAGTTTCCTAGTCTTTAACGTGGGGCTCACAACATTTTCATCACAGGTAATGCAACACACAGGGAAAGAATCAATGAGAGGCGGAGAGGGTGGTGGACTCCGTCATATCACAGTTTAGTCATTTTCTAGCTGTGAGACTGCAGCGAATAACTTAACCACCACCCGCTCCATGCCTCGGTTTCCTCATCTCTAAAATGGGGAAACTAACAGCACCTCCTTCATATGGGAAGGTCCCTGGATGGCACAAATGGATTGTACTTCTCTACCAACCTAAAGGTTGGTAGTTCAACCCCACATAGTGGTACCACAGAAGAAAGGCTTGGTGATCTGTTTCCATAAAGATTACAGCCAAGAAAATCCTATGGAGCAGTTCTACTCTGTAACACATGGGGTAGCCATGAGTCAGAATCGACTTGACAGCAACGGGTTTGGTTCTTTTGTACGTCATATGGCCATTATAAGGATTAAACAATTTATTACATTTAAAGTGTTTTCAGTGCCCAAAACATAGTAAGCACTATAAAATTATAACATATTATTAGTGTTCTAATGTACTTACAGAGCCTGGCCCTTAGTAGGTATTCAATAAATGTTAATTTATTCCTTTTCTCTTCAATACACCCCTTCTTTCCGCTTTCTTCACCATCCCTCCCCCACCTACTCTCCAGAAACCACAATTCCAAAGGATCACACAGCAGCTCCCAAGAATTCACAAAGCTTGCTCAACCAAGGTAATCAGATCCAGTCAAAGCCACATGAAAAAATGATCCTTTGCTTAGGCGTATAAGTAGAGCCAGGGAAATTAGCAAGACAAGTTACCAGACCAGAACAGCAATGACGACAACCACAAATTACTAGCTTGCCCTCCCTAGTTGGAGAGGTACAAGGAGTAATATGTAAATGGGATCAACATTCTCATCTTCCTTCTCCCACCCCCACCTCCACCCCAAGGTGTCTCTGCCTACTCCTAGAAGAGTAGGCCAATGACTATTTGCAAGGCTGAACGACTGGGTAAGCATGTGTATCACCCTCAGGGGAATCAGGTGGCAGACACTGTCATTTCTAACAGTCTTTTCCTCCTTGCTAACAGAACCCTGATGCTGTGGAGATATTCATACCCGTCCAGGCAGCTGTATGCCTCAGGGAAAGTGAGCTTCATCCCCAGCCCTAGGGGAAAGCTTGGCCAGCCTATGGCACTTGTGGAAACTCCAGTCCCCAGTGGGTGACTGGTGTAGGAATAAACACAGGACAGAATTCTGGCCAATGAGACAGGAGGTAAAAACTGCTGGGGGCTTTGGAGAAAAGTTTTCTCAATTTCAATCAACCTGCAGAAGAGACAACCCTATATTGCCATCAGTACATGTGCCTGGTTGTGATGCCTGGAGCCTGCAACCATTTTGTAACCATGAGGGGAGTGAGTCTGGTGGCACAGCTAAAACACTGAGGAAGGCAGAGGCAAGAGAATCACAGAAAACCAGGGCTAGATGTACCCCATCAAGAGGCTTCCCTACCTATTTACTTGCGTTATGTTTAAGCGTTTTCGTTTAAGCTCAGCAGGTCAGAATTGTCTAGTACTTTGAGCCAAAAGGATCTCAAGTGATACAATCAGTGTTCAAACATGCAACATATGCACAAATATGAATAAGACTTATATTCACGTACATTTGTGTTTGGAGGTCCAGTGTATAAGTCTGCTGAGAAAGGACGAAGAGACTGGGTACCCATGTAGAAGAACAAGCAAAAAGGAAGTCACGTGAGCAGATGAACATTGAAGTCTTAACTATGGAGGGTACAATATGGGCACAGACCTAGGAGACACTCAGAGGGATGCATGTGGGCAGATGCACAGGAGAGCAGGGGAGTTGGTGGGCACTGTCGTTTTCAACAAAGTACTGTTTGCTGACAAGCGAATCCCACTATGAATCTCTCCGCCATCCCCTAGTTGAGCCTGCAGCTTTTTGGTCTCATTAACCCAAAAGGAAATTGGCCTGAGCCCTCTGCTCATCACCATCCATCATTTCCTGACAACCAACATATTACAGTCCCGACTCCTAAGAGCATCTGGATGATAAAATGCTATGTCTTAAAAGTTGGGGGAAAGAAGTTGCTGGAGGGAAGGGTTCTTATCTTTTCAGAAATATATCAAAAGCTTTGAAGATATATTTTTTGGTACCATCAAGCTGGTTTCCCCCAAAAGCGTATTTGAATCAGGAATTGCAATGAGAGTTGCAAACACCCTGTCATAAAAGCAAGGATGATCTGGTATAAGCCCCTTACACACATTTCTAAAACACTTTAAAATTTTAAGACCACTTCATCTCAAAAACACTGGCTATGCTAGCCACTTTTTTTTTTTTTTTTTTTGCCTGAAGTTTAGAGATGGCAATTAGGCATTCATGGAGTTGGTCATCTGGGGCCAGGGTCCACTTTGCTTTCTTTCCTAGTGTAAAAGGATCCCCTAAAACCAAGGGTTATTTAAACCCTTTCCACTCAGCAGGCTAGACCCTGCCCTGGCCCACTGTGTGCCAAGAGCATTATATTCCCTTCTTGAAATAAAGAGGTGTTTTGACTTTCCACACAGTGGTTTGGAAACAGTGCTTTGGGAACGGTGGCTTGCATCTTGGGCTGTTCATTTCTCCTTAAGAACAGCTCCTTGAGACTCCAATCCTAAGTGGCATATCAGCCTGGAAAAGAAGAATGCAGTGGAAATTTGGCCATGGCCAGCCTCTTCGGATCTGGGGTTTAGAAGTGTTAGAAGCACCTGCGAGAGCTTCCAGACAGAGAACAACAGCCAAAGACCCCTGACACATTTGCATGGAGTGTACCTAGTACTCTGCCAGAAATCCTGAAGTATGCCACCACCCCAACTCTGGCACTGCCATGGAACACAGCCACATCCTGTCCCTCCTGCAGGCTCAGGAAGAAATGTGACAGTGCACATGCCAGCCGGCTTCAGGCCCATCTGGTCCTCTGCCAGAGTGAGCCACCACATCTGCCGAGGAGGCACAAACAGAACCCCAAAGTCCAGAACAGCCCAGAAGGTGACCCACTGAACATCTGTGTCCACAGAGATGCTAACTGGTAGACTTCAAAACAAAGGTTCAGTGCCCCAAGGCATTTTGGAAACGTTGCAGACCCAAGTCCCCACTTGGAAAGTTGTCCTCTAACATTAAAAGCTCCCAGAATCCCACAGTAAAAGACTTACTTAATAATCCAAGTTTTCCCAAACTTACTTGACTTTGAAACTGGCTTTTTTTTTTTTTTTTTTGCAAAATGCCTATTAACATCCCTCAGAGCACAGTTTGGGAAACACTGCATTAAAGACAGCTGGGAAGATGTAAGGACAGTTGGATGCTTGACTACTTTGCTAAGGGGCAGGTGGGGCTTTGGTTTTTAGTTATTGGTTACTAGGAATACAGCACAGTGGACCGGCCTCTTTAGCACGTCTCCCATCTGGAGTATGATTCATGTACTTATTCATAGGAAACGAGGATGCTGACCATTTTCCAAAGGGCTTCTGGGAAACGAATACTAACAGAGACCCCCGCTAATGATAGGAGCCCCCACTGTCCCTAAGGATGGATGTGTTGCGGGGTGGGGATCTTCTTGCCCTTTTCTTGCCTTTTAACCTTTGCCATAAAGTAGGAATTTCTGTCTCCTTGGGAACATGGAAGTAACCCTCAGCCCTTCCCTCAATGCCTGTTCCTGGCCCCTCCCAGCAAGAGGCGAAGTGACTTATCTGATGGGAAGATAAGCAAGGTCTTCCTCCACTGTCCAGGCTTCTCTTCTGGGCAGGGCTAATGCATCAAAGGAAGACAGGCCCTGTGTGTGTGGGCTTCCCAGTGGGCTCCTGAGCTCTCTGAGTTGCTAAAGGTGAGACAGATCGCGACCTTCCATGCCCTGGAAGGACAACGTCTGCTCTTCCAACCCAACTCCTGTCTGTCCCAAGTTCAAGACTTAGGAGTGGCATTAAGAAGCCCATTTTGCAACAATTATTGGTGATGGTGACACAGTATGATGAACGTAATTGGTATCATCAAGTTGTACACATGAAAAACACTGAATTGGCAAACATTGTGCCATATACATTTTTATAACAATAACAACAACAAAAAGCCCATTTTGGCCTTAAGTCCAAGCAACCTTCTTCCGTCCAGCAATAAAGTTCATCTATTGATTCTTACCTGACCCCTGCGGGCATTTCTCACCTGGTTCAGGTTCATCACCCTCGTTGTTGTGTTGTTAGTTGCCAGCGAGTGGATTCTGATAATGGCAACCCCCTGTGTCACAGAGTAGAATTGTTCTATAGGGTTTTGCTGGCTGTAATCTCAATGAATAATGAGCCCTGGTGGTGCAGTGGTTAAAGCACTCATCTATCAACCAAAAGGTTGGCGGTTTGAACCCACCAGCCACTCCTCGGGAGAAAGATGTGGCAGTCTGCCCCCATAAAGATTACAACCTTGGAAACCCTATGGGGCAGTTCTATTCTGTCCTATAGAGTCACTGTGAGTTGGAATCGACTTGATGGCAACAGGTTTGGTCTGGGTTTTGATAATCTTAACCAAAGCAGATTGTCAAGCCTTTTCTTCTGTCACCCTTAAAGACTCCAGTACAGATGGGAATCCAGTTGAAGGAGAAAAGAGTAAACTGATCTCTGGGAAATTTCAGGCTCTCTAGAAGGGAGTTAATCTCCTGATTCCTTGAAGACAAGACTGAGGCCAAAACATGCCAGGAAGATGAGCAGTCCTTCTGCTTCTAGGGCTCTGGGCAGGAAATGAAGGACCCCGCTCCATGTGTTACTCACTTCAGTCCTTGGGTTCAGTTTCCCCTGGGCTGGTATTCCCCTGTGAAATGACATTACTCCAGGCTGGCTGGGGATCTTGTCATTCTTCACTGGCTCCATCCTGAAGCATACGTTTATCTCCCATGTACTTTTTTAGCCAATTACCAAGTATTTACGGTGAGCATAATTACACCTAATTACTTAATTAGCATGACTGCATGCAGCTCCTAACTTTGAGTATTTGACCATGGCAGTGAAACCTGGATCAGATGAAGTCATAATTATCACCTGCAAGGCAGGTTGTCTTGGCCCAGGGGGAGGGACGTGAGTCTGTCCTTTAGGACAAGATGGTCACAGCTCCAAAGACATACTTAGGAAGGTCTAGGGTTTGCAGATAATTTAGGGCAAATAGCATCATTTGATTTTTTTCTTCCTGGGATAAGGAAAAAATGGCAAAGTGCCATGCTTGGATTGTGCCAAGGTCTGGGGGACTTGGGAGTCAGCACCCAGCTAGGGTTCATAAGGGGCAGAGACCCTCAGAACAAGCTTGTGACTATATTAGAGCTCAAACATGTAGGACCAGGACTTACTGGCTTGACTCCTAAGCTATCCCATTCTGGCATCATCTGGCTCTTTCTAGAAAGAACAGAAACTGGAAACTGATAATGCGTTCAGAGAAATCCTTCAGAGACTTTGGGCTTAACCAAATCTAGCATCACAGGACTCTCAGAGGTCTGCTACTTATTCTAATTGGATCTGAAAATAAGACTGAAGAAAAATCAGAGGGGAACAATCCTAATTGATGTTCATTGAAAATGTTCTATGGAAGATCGCACGGCAAGCTGAGCCTGGACATGCCCAATGGTGAACTGGCTAAGGCTGTGTCATTATTACCTTCACCCAAGATTCCACCTATTGTCTCCCTAAGGGAGAATGCCGAGATCCAAAAAGCAGAATAAGGAGGAGATGCCTCAGATGACCCACTCCCACATCAGTCCTATTTCTCTCTACATCAGATCTAGCCAAGCCAGCCTCCTAGGTCAACCACAGGGAGCGAACAGCAGCCCTGGTACACCAGCCTCCTCTTCTCAGCTGTACTCCCGGAGGAGGAACTCCCAGCCTAGCCTTGAAACCAGCTCCCATTCCTCAATCATGCAAGTCAGGGACTTCGGCTAGAGAACAACCTAGAGAGGCTCATTCTGCAGCAGCAGCTGCTGCCTATTCCAGGAAGGTCCCTAACCTCCCAGACAAAGGAGCCCATTTTCCATATTTCACCTGCAAGTCCATTATGCTGAACTAAGTGGCTGGGAATAAACACCCATCATTACCCTGTGCTAAGCGATGTTTGTTAGTATAGACGGTGACAGAAATCTGTATCATGCCAATGCACTATTAATACTGCATTAAGCACGCAGACTCTGTGCTCCCCATTGCAGCTGGGAAACTGGCCTTGGCAGTTCCAGTTCCAGAAAAGGCCAGCTCCATGGCTAATTAGCCCAGAAGAAGAGGAGGAGATAAGCTGTTCACTCACGTCTGGTGAAGGAGCCACTGGTCCTGGCTAAGGGGACGTAGTCCACAGATTTAGTAGTTCCAGACCTGGTTACTTCTGTGGAAGTCTTTTCCTTGTAGGATGATATGTTGGGGGTGGGAGGCTCATCAAGCAATTGCCCTGGGGAAAGCCTGAGGCCAGGACCTCCAAACAGCTGTATCATAGCCTAAGAGGTACAAGAAAGGGTAGGTTCCCCACTCTATCCCCAGGGCCCATTACAGACTGCCTGGCAGTTAACAAGGGCTCAATGGATATTTGTTCATTGACTGAAGGAATGAAGGAGAAAAGGGAGTTAGAGGGAACGATGAATGGAACAAAGATGGGATTTCAACAGCATCTTGACAGCAAGGAGCTCCAAAGAGCATCCCAGGTGTTATGGATTGAATTGTGTCCCCTAAAAATATGTGTTGTAAATCCTGACCTCTATGCCTGCGGTTACAACTCCATTTGGCAATGGGTTGTCATTTGTTATGTTAATGAGGCAGGATTAGTGTAGGGTATGTTTTAAGTCAATCTCTTACAAAATATAAAAGGATCAGATTAAGCAAGCAGAGACGGGGGAAGATAGATGCCAAGCCACATGGAGATAGATCTCCAAGAAACCAGGCAACAGAAGCTGAAGAGACAAGGATCTTCCCCCAGAACAGATAAAGCCCTTAGAGCCAGTACCCTCAATTCAAACTTCTAGTCTCCTGAACTGTGAGAAAATAAGTTTCTGTTTGTTTAAGCCATCCACTTGTGGTATTTCTTTCATAGCAGAACTAGATAACTAAGACACTAGGATATAGCTACCAGGTCAGCCAGGGCAGGATGAATGACAGATCCAGGGAGGAAGCATGGGAAGTGACTGCCGTAAGTGGTCACATCCATGGTTCCAAACTGCAGAGACTCGTGTGGAAAAGTGGAATCAGCGTGGGAGGCCTGACAGGCCAGAGGCAAATTGCAAAATGACACATGGGAAAAGAGAAGGCATTAGTGAGACTTCAGAGAAACCAAGAACAAGGATTCGGATGCCTGAAAAAGTGAGGACAAACGAGGGCTTTCTGGGAAGACTCACTCTCACCATTTACCTCTGAGATGCTGTGAAAGCATGAGCACATCAGTCAGTGATTAAAGGGGCCAGTTTTGCAGTGAACATGGCCATTGGCCTCTGACCACCAACAAGTTAGAAGGGAAATATCCTCACTGTTAGTCTGTATGAATGATACAATCACCAGGTGCTCATAGAGTTTAAAGTAGAAGAGAGAAAGGTTTATCAAGAACACACGTGTGCACGCACGTGTACAGATGTGCATATGCATACCACACATACACTACAGAGAGTACTCTAAGAAGGGGGGTCTGTAACTACAAGTGCCAGGTGACCCTTGGGCAGGAGCTGATTAGGGTAAGCCAGTCTAATAAGAGATGAAAAGAAGCTGGCTCAACCCCAGGACCAGATATCACCTTTTCTGAAGGGAACCATGGTCCCTTAGGAAGTTGATGGCATAGAGAATTCTGAGAAGGATAGTGCCAACAGCCAGACCAAGGCTGACCCATCCTCATGACTACAAGAACCTTCGGTCGAGGATATCCTGGGAATCCCAACCCCAAATAGCTCATACATAGGGTTGTCCTTATCCTGGAAAAGCTAGCCACCACAAAATACCAAATCTGTCCCCATTCTTCAGAAGTCTGCTTCCCTGAGTCCAAGAGTCTAGAGTCAGTGCTTGTCTAGGCAATGTGATTTGATAGGGAAAGAATGGATGCTGGGCTCAGCAGTTCCGGGCTTTAATCTCAGCCCCTCTCTACAGCTGTATGATCTGGAACAAGATACTTAAGCTAACTGAGCCTCTGTTTCTTTATCTATAAAATGGTGGTAGTAACCCCTCCCTCAAAGATCTGGTTAAAGCACAATGCTTGGTCGACAGGAGACTATCCAGGCAGATCAACAACTCTGCCTCTCTGTAACATCCCTCAAAAGCCTGGGCTGGCCATGGAGTAAGGATACCTTCATCCAGGCATCGCTCGATGTGGAGTTAGCCGCATCTTCTTGACCCTAGCACCATGGTGTGTTTCCTATAGGAGATTAAGAATTATGACACAACAAAGCTACTTCTTAGAATAAACTCAAAGTCAAACTTGGGAAACTGGGCACATATATTTGAGAAGTGACAGGATGACCTAGGCCACCCAAGGCGTGGCATCTACTACAAACCATGAGTTCCAAGGAAGGAAAGATCACCTTGGGGTAGCCTGGACCTAGGAAGAATTCACAAGATGTGAATTAAAAGGCATTAAAAGAAGAAAAGGGTGTAGAAGGGAAGAAAAGGGTATGGGAAGTGGGGAAGAGAGATGGGCATTTAAAACAGAAATTGTACTAAGGTATCAGCTGGACACGTTGGACTGGAGATCAGGAGAGAAGAGACTAAGGAAAAATGTTGGGAAGGCACAGCATAAAGGTAAGAGTTGGAAGCACAAGGCCCCGTGAGTTGTCCCAAGAGAGCAAAGAGCACAATTCTGCATCCTGGGGACAGCTCTGGTCAGCAGCACATGTTGGAGGGGAGGAGCAGCGTGTTTCTTGCCCATCGATGTTTCTAGAGCTGAACAGAAAGCCCGACACAAGCCTCCAATAATTATTCATTGAATAGATGAAAGGGTGAAAAATCAGCACAGAGCAAGTGACTCTGATGTTAATGAAGAAAAGGAGACTCAAGGGACCATGGTCAAGTTCTGCGAAGAGATCAAGGATGGAGAACTCAGGGGTTCCTGGGGAAATGGACATGGAAATGGAGCTGCAGGACAGGGAACATCAAGAGGTTCGGTGATGAGCAGAAGGAGGGAACAGCAATATCTCCAGGGAGAGATGAGAGGGAGAGACCAGCTGTTCAGAAGAGGGGACACTGTCCTGTTTGCAGGCCCATGAACAGAGAGACAGGAGAGGCTGGGAGGGGTTGATCTGGGGAGGTGAGAACACGGGTTCCTCGGAGACACAGATGACCTGTGAACAAAGGCTGATACCTGACCTGAGGAGTAAAGAAGGGAAAGTTTACTTTCCCCAGATGGCCGCCACCTTCTCAACCAAGAGCGAAGTTGTCTTCTGAGAACGGGTTTTGGAAAAGGAGTTGAACAGAGAATCCCTGAACCTTTAAGAGAGCAGAAGAGCCTCCCCGTTGGACCCTATGAGAAAGAGCGACTCCTAAGACATCAGCAAGCAGTCTGGCCCAGCCACAGGAACTTCATTGAAGCTCTGTGCTGCCACACAAGTGACAACGGTAACCAAAGTCCCCTCATAGCTACAAATACTTTTTAACTTCTCCCCAGTGACCAATCTGGACTGGCCTTTTGATCTGGCCCCTAGTTCATACTCCGTAGGACCTAGCCCAAAGTCTAGGCCCCTCAGCTTTGTGACAGAGATGACTGTATCCATTTCCCGATGCTGTTGAGAATCAGGGGGCTCTAAAGAAATACTGAGGGGGGCCTTGTCAGGCTTCCAATTCCATTTCCACTGCTAAGTAGAAGCATCTTTATTCAGCTCTTCCAGAAGCCCTGGAAAGGCTGAATACATTCTGAATGCAGACAATGCCAAACGCAAATCACTTGTTTGGAACGTCGGGGAGGGGAGGCCAGCATCTGATAAGGGATTGTACTGGTTAATCTCGAAATATTCTTGCAGCCATGACACGCAATGAAAAATGCCACGGACCAGATTGAAGACAGATAGAAAGTAAGAGGCAAGGAGAGAAGCAGCATCGTAATCATTCTGGTCAGAAAGGTCCCACCGTTTATGATAAACACTTGTGTAAAGAGAGAACGGCGCTTTGTGCTAAATCCATCACTGTGGTGCTTTGGGGAGGAGGTGGAGAAATGATGTCTGAAGTCAGGGAGCGCTGCGTTCCTGCCATGTCTTCCCATATTACACATTCCAAAATGAGATGAGAAGGGAGTCTGGAGGGGAGAGCCCCTGGGGATCTACAGTATGAGCATTTCTCCTCTCTTAATACCCCTGTTTCTTGCTATCCCCCCAAAGTAGTGACCCTGGCCTTGCTGGCAGCACCATAAATGGTCTCCGCATATTTATCTGCCAAGACGCATGGGGTTTTAGCTGTTTATGATAGCGCCTCATCACTCGGGGTGCATCTCAAGTCAGTTTCCCAGACTGATCAAGCCTTTCTTATCAGAGCCCTTGCTGCCCTTGTCTTGGCTGGTAAATCTCCACCTAGGAGTGGGTGGTGCTCCCGTTTGTCGTCAGTGTGAGTCAGCCACGGATTCGCAGAGGAGGATTAGCCAAATCTGGTTACAAGCCTCCTGCACTTTGTTTATAGCGCCGCTGTGTTTTCTGAAAGCAATCAGGAGCCATCCGCTGCCTAGTGATAGGACCAAATGCACCACTTCCCTGAAAAGGAACCTTTTTCTAATGTCAGAGGGTGTTGACAATCTGGAGTCATCTCATGATTGCTCTGATAAGGCACTGTTGCCCCTACTCCTTCAATAATTTATTTGTTCATAAATCTACTTCCCCACCATCTTCATATTTCCTCCTTGTTTGCACAGAATTACTGCCTGGAGTTTTAGAAGGACCATTTTGTATCATAAACCCAAAGACTTGTAGAAGGAAGGCTTTTCCCCCACATGGCTGTTCTAGTGCCACAGCTCCTTGGTGTGTGCCCCTGCTTGTCCTAACAGCAAAAGACACTCACTCAGATCCTGTACGTGTCTCTACGCCGCCAGAGTGACACTTACTCTCATGGCCCAAGGAAGTCTCCTCCTTATATATGGCACAGCAGTTAAGCGCTCGGCTGCTAACCAAAAGGTCAGCGGTTCGAACCTACCAACCACTCCACAAGAGAAAGATGTGACAATCTGCTTCCGTAAAGATACAGCCTTGGAAACTCTATGGGGCAGTTCTACTCTGTCCTATAGGGTCTCTATGAGTCAGAATGGACTAGACAGCAACGGGTTACATACTGGATCCATTCTGGTTGACCATTGTGTCAATAAGCTGGTATCAGAAGCTCAAGCCGGCATAGATATGACTCTGAGTTCAGTTCTGTACCAGGAGCTCAGGGCTTTTATGAAAGGGAATATATTCAACACAGCAATGCCTAAACCTCTGTTCAAACATCAACAGCTCCTTAGAAAACTCAGCAACATCAACCCTAGACCAAAAAGCTCAGAACTCTGCTATCACCACAGAAGAGCTTTTCACCCAACTATGCCTAGCTCAGTCCAGGAATGGACCTGATCTTAGGCATGAGTGGTAGTCAGCACAGAACTATTCTCTGTGCTGTGCTTCCCACTGTTTATGTGAACACATGGGTACCTTTCCTCCTTGCCCAGCCCTGGTCTGGAACCAGGTATCCTTCCTCTAAACTGACAGATACTAAGACAGACTCTGGAGTACACCTAAGTTTGGGAGGCAACTGATGACCTTATGCTGACCCAAGTCCAGTCCCTCCCACCATGGCACTGAAAACCAGAGTCAGAAAAACTGAAGTAAAGACCGGTGGGGCAGCCAAATGCCCACTCTGCTGTGAGATGAACCAGGGAGAGCAGAGCAGTTCTATGGGGTTTTGTAGGGGTGTAGCCCAAGTACAGGGGGCTCAGCACAGGAGAGGAGCAAGACCAGAACACACTTCTCCTAGCCCTGCAGGGGACCAATTGAGAGATGAAGAGAACCTCCTGGTGGTATGCCTGGGTCAGGGCTAGGTACTCCCCAGCCTCCAGAACCTCAGTGTTTGTTCCTGCCTGTAAAGCAGATCTCAGACTAGCCAATGGCTGCTGTCCCTCCAGCTCTAAAGAAGTCATTAGTGTCCCTGCTCTCCAGGGGCCTCTATGGCCTCTCTGGAAGCAGCTGACAATTTCTTGGGAGCAGGAGCAGTAGGTGGGGAAGGGGTGCACATCGGTGTTGCCAGGCTTACATTGAACCTGCAGACACAGCAAGAGGACAACCTGCTAGATGAAGGGCCAAGCCAGTGAGGGTCCAAGGGCTGAGAGAGGATCAAGCAGAGTTCACCCAGAAAGCCAAAGAAGGGAGCTAGAACCCACAGGAGATGAGCAATGAGGAGGAAATAGGTACCCTGAGCTCTGATCTGAAGGGAGATGTCTGCAGTGGGAGGTGAGGGTTCCTAGCGCTTGGGCTGGGCTCTGATTCTCAGAAAGTGCACACTTCGGGGCACTGGAGGGGCAGCTAGAGAGATGTTTCCATTTAAATGGTACTCACCACCCTTCATTCCCTTCCCCTAGCTTGGAGGCTTGGGCTGAGGTTCTGATTACATAGGCTGGGTCCACAGAGAACACCAGTCTTGTTTGTGTGGCCCCTCCTTATTTGTAGTATGTCTCCATATGAAGCTGGGCCTCCTGCCTCTGGGCTGCTCCCTGCCTTGAGCCCTTTCTACTCAGGGTCCCATTGATCCCGGGTGAAGAAAGAGGGAACCCGATTCTGGCCTGCAGACCTCCCCTCCCAGCACTCTGCCCCGATGGAGACTCCTCACACAGGTTAGTCTTCCAGTTTTGAGACAAACAGGAGGGTCTGTTAGAGAGTGGGAGATTGACAGGTGGTAGGCCACCCCAGAAGGTTCAAGAACCCCAAACTACCTGGTCTATTGCCTCCCCTCCCCAGAAGGGATAACATTCCATTCCAGTACTCACATGTGTCTGGCTTATGGCAGTTGTGTCCCTGACGGAAGTACTGGGGGTTCTCAATGACTGGGATGCGAGTCATGCCGATGACCACCGTGTCGGGCCCGGCATCCAGCGACGAGGGTGTGGTGATGCCATGGTTGATGTGGTGCAATGGGCTGGCAGAGTCCTCCTCACCACTGATGACAGCCACGGGACCTGCGCACACCACAGGAGACACAAAACCTGGTGAAGCCTCATCCGGCCAGTTCAGACCCCCAACCACAGACCCAAGGGCCGCCATATTGTCCACAGGAGCAAAATCCATTGCGAAAGTATTCCCTGAATGCTCCGAATTCTAAATTCAGAGAGAAAAAAACAAAAGGAAACCAAACCAGTTGTCATCAAGTCGATTTCAACTTATGGTGACACCATGTGTGCAGAGTAGAACTGTGCTCCATAGGGTTTTCATGGCTGTGACCTTCCAAAAGCAGATTGCCAAGCCGTTCTTCCGAGGCACCTCTGGGTGGATTCAAACCACCAACCTTTCAGTTAATAGCCTAGGCCTTAATTGGTTGCGCCATTCAGGGAGTCTCTCTTGAGAAAGAGAAAAACCCACCCCTCCACACCATGGAAATAGCTGCAAAATAAACTACTGAATCCAAATGACTATGACATGAATTATTTTCACCTTCCTCCAAATCCAAATTAGTTCAAAGTAATGAAATTTTTAAATAAGTTTCTTGGCTTCTGTAGCAACAACAGAATCAAATATATGACCTAGCAGTGGTTCACACCCTTGTCCTTCTTCCCCTGAGGAGCTTTAAAGACTACCGATGCTGGGGTCTCACCTTTAGAGGTTCTGATGTCATCGGTCTGAGGGTACAACCTGGGCATCAAGACTGTCAAAGCTCTCCATGTGATTGCCATGTACCACCAGGATAGAGAACTTTTCATTAGGGCCTCGGAGGCTGAGAGCCTTTACAGTGATGCTGTTAGATTTTGAGATGAGAGTGACACAGCCTTCCCTGGATTCTGCTGCCAACCCTCACTGGTCCACAGGGAGACAATTCCCATCTAAGCCTGGATCTAACCTGAGCAGGCTCCACAGGAGACAACACAGCAATTAAGAGGCACCACTATTAGCCCACGAACAGCTGGGTCAGTTTGGTTACTCTTGAAAGATCCATCTTTCCCCAATGGCTTCAAAGAACCTCACATGTGCCTTCACCATCCCCAACTCCCACAATTTCAAACCCAAAGAAGCCCAACAAATAAAGTTATTCAGAACCTAAGTTGGCAAAGACAATTAATGCTGCAGTCTTCGTAGAACAGGGATTCTGTCTGGCGGTGCGACTGTCCCACACACACAAATAAAACTCCTGTAAAGTGAACTAGCTGTGACTGTGGTTTCATACAGCTGGGGTTTTAAATGGCTGCTTTGTGAGACACATGGTCCCCAGACAAAGCGTCTGCTATGATTTGGTTTTTTGGCTTGAACAAAATTTCCACTGTAGAAATTCATCGCATCTTTCTCAAGTTTATGGAGGGAATATTTCCCATCAAATAGCAAGGTGAAGCACCAATGAGGCGGGACTAAATGGGAGAGTGGTAAATGCAAACTAAGGACCCTAGGTTCCAGTCAGCATAGGCAGGCTTATACAATCCACAACAAATGTCTGACTTTGTTGGAGACCATGTGAAAAAGCAGCAATAAGTGGTAGCCCAAATACTTGCAGTCATCACTTGCCCTGAAAAAGGGAGCCAGCTCCTTAAAACACTTCATAAACTTTTTGAAAAACTTCACAGTGACTTCCAGTTAAACAGGGAAAGCTGAGCACTGGTCTTTACCTTCCTTCTCTCCCCCAAGCTGCTAAAATACAAAGGAATTAAAAACATATCTATGCACAAAAAGAAAGAAGAAAAGAGAGGACAATAGCAAATAAGATATTTCGACAACATTTTGGAAGGAGAAAAGCTGAGGGAGGAAAGTGGACTTATAGAGTGGAGAAAGGGACAGCCACTGGGATGGCCAAAAACCATTTTTGTTGTTGAGTTGCCTACATCAACAACAAAAAGGCAAACAATCCAATTAAACAATGAGCAAAGGACATGAACAGGCACTTCACCAAAGAAGATATTCAGGAAGAGATGCTTGTGATCATTAGCCACTAACCAAAAAAAAAAAAAAAAACCAACCTCATTGCCATAGAGTGGAATACGACTCATAGTTGACTCACAACGACCCTGTAGGACAGAGTGGAGATGCCCCACAGGGTTTCCAAGGAGTGACTGGTGGATTCGAACTTTGACCTTTTGGTTAGTAGCCATAGCACTTAACCACTTCACCACGAGGGCTCCCATTAGAGAGATGCAAATCAAAACTAAAATGAGATATGATCTCACCCCTGCAAGAATGGCACTGATCCAAAAATCTGAAAAAAACAAATGTTGGCTAGGTTGTGGGGAGACTGGAACTCTTATACACTGTTGGCAAGAATGTAAAATGGTATAACCACTATAAAAAATGGTATGGTGCTTCCTTAAAAAGCCAGAAATAGAAATACCACATTACCCAGCAATCTCACTCCTAGGTATATATCCTAGAGAAATAAGAGCTGTGACAAGAATAGACATATGCACACCATGTTCACTACAGCATTATTCACAATAGCAAAAAGATGGAAACAACTTAAATGCCCATCAATGGATGAATGAATTAAAAAACTGTGGTACATACACATAATGGGATACTATGCAATGATAAAGAATAATGATGAACCCATGAAACACCTCACGACATGGATGAATTTGGAGGACATTATGCTGAGTGAAATAAGCCAAACACAAAAGGAGAAATACTGTATGAAACCACTACTATAAAAAGTTATAAAAAAAAAAAAAAAGAAGTTAACACATAGAAAGTAACATTTTTTGGTGGCTACCAGGGATGAGAGGGGGAGGGAGGGAAAACCACCAGCTAGATAGTAGACACATGTTAACTTTGGTGAAGGGAAAGGAAGTACACAATATGGAGGAAGTCGGCACAACATGACCAACGCAAAGAAAGACACGGAGAGATACACAAGAGTAAAAGACAACTGTGCTAAATACTACAACATATACAACTCTGCAACAACAATAATAACAAACGAACAAACGAAAACTTAAGAGTGGATTCATAGGCAGATATGTATGCTAAATAGGTATGGGAGGGTGTATGGGAGTACATCCACATGCATATATAGACTAAGCTGTGGATATTTTTACATACATATTCATATGTGCTACATGTATAGTCATATATACAATAGAGCACACACGGAGCACAGTCAGAGAAACTTCTTAGACATAACCAAACCTATGAGAAACTGAGTTACTGGGCTTGAGGTCTGGAGACCACAGTCTCCAGAGATACCTAGGTCAACTGGCATAACATAGCTCATAAAGTCATTGTTCTACGTATGACTTTGGTGAGTGGTGTCTGGCGTCTTAAAAGCTTGTCTCTTCCCACCTGAACATAGGAGAGTGAAGAAAACCAAAGACACAAGGAAGCAATTAGTCCAAAGGACTAATGGCCTACATGAACCAAAGCCTCCACTAGCCGGAGACCAGAAGCACTAGATGGTGCCCAGCTGCCACTACTGACCCACTCTGACCAGGATCACAATAGAGGGTCCTGGACAGAGAGGGAGAAAAATGTAGAACAAAATCCAAATTCATAAAAAAAGACCAGACTTACTGGTCTGATAGAAACTGGAGTAAACCCTTAGTCAGCCTTCTAACTTGGATCTGAAGCCACTCCCGGAGATCACCTTTTGGCCAAATAATAGACAAGACTATACAATAAACAGTAACACCCCGGAGGAAAGTGCTCCTTAGAACAATCAACTATATGAGACCAAAAGGGCAACATTTGTCCAAAAGCAAAGATGAGAAGGCAGGAAGGGGCAGGAAAACCGGACAAATGGAAACGGTGAACTCAGGATGGAAATGGGAAGAGGGTGACACATTGCATGGATTGCAACCAATGCCATGGAACACTCTGTGTACAAATTATTGGATGGGAAATTAATTTACTCTGTAAACTTTCACCTAAAGCACAATTAAAAGAAAAGAAAAAGAGTTGCCATAAAGTGGATTCTGGCCTATGGTGATCCCACGTGTTGCAGAGTAGAACAGCTCCATAGGGTTTTCATAGCTGTGACCTTTCAGAAGGAGACTGCCAGGTCTGTCTTCTAAGGCACCTCTGGGTGGGTTTGAACCACCAATCTTTTGGTTAGTGGTTGAGGCTTTAACCATTTGGGCCACCCAGGGACTCCACATCCAGATGGCAGGAGGATATTTATGGAAAGTCAGTTGTGCTGGGGAGGCTCCGTCTTTGAAGGGACAGGATACCTGGGAAGGCTGGGGGAAGGATGGGGGCTGGAAACAAGGCACGCAGGCTGCAGCCGTGCCCCATCCCTCACGAGTTAGTGATTTATTCCACTAGAAATTGAACCTGAAAGGCTCAGGAGAGGGCTAGGGTGAAGCACAAAGCTGAGTCCCTTCTTCCTGCTCCTAGAACATCAGAAACCAGAAATAATCCTGCCTATCCTACCACCTCCCAGCCTCACCTCATGTCACCACCATGCAGGAGATGAGAGGATACTTCTCCAGAGAAACTGAGTATCTAAATAAAAGACTTCTAGATTTTGACATTTGGGAATCTCCTCTTGAAAAGTCAAGTTTACACTGTGATGATGTCCCTGGGAAGCCTGCCAGGTGACAAGCCCCACCTATGCCCACAAGGAGGATCTTACTAGCTTTCCAGTGCTCAATCCCTAAATATGAAGGAATAGTCAAGGATCATCAGACACATCAGCAAAGCTTTCAGCATAAAATAGAGAGTGCAAGACTAACAGAAAATCAGGGACCTGCAAGAAACAGAGGCCAGGCAGGAAGCAGAAAAAAGCTTTTTAAAAAATCATTAATATCCTTAAAAGATAAACAAAGACATTGCATCCATGAAACAAGATGCTTAAAACGTGAACAATTAGAAAGTAAGAAGAGCCCTTGGGAATTTTAAAAAATAGGATAATCAAATTTTAAAAGTCAAAAGGTAAGTAGAAGATAAAGCCAATGAAATTTTCTAAAAAGTCGAACAAGAAGCTAACAGGTGGTAAACAGGAAAGAAAACATAAAAAAACTAAAGACTCAATGCAGAGATCCAACACAGATTAAAAGAAGCTCCAGGGAAAGGGAGAGAATAAATAGAAAAGACAGAGGAAAGAATTGAAAGTTTATGAAAAAATTTCCCCAAATTACCTACCCAGTTCCCAGAACAATTAACACGTGTGTGCACACACACACACACATCAAGGCAAAGAATTATGAAATGTCAGAACTCTAGGAATAAAGAGAGGATACTAAGAGCTTCCAGGAGGGAGGGATAAAACACATTTACAAAGGAACAGTAATCAGAAAAACAACACAGTTCTCCATAATAACACTACTATAGTACTTGAGCATTTGTACAGGAGTGTTGTTATGGAGAATTCCATTGTTTTTCTGATTACTATGCCCATCAAAATTTCAAAGGAACTGTTATTGTACTGAGCAATTTCTTCAAAACTTTGACGGACAAATTTTCAGCCTAGAATTCTACATTAAAAAAAAAAAAAAAAGATGAATCCTCCTGTAAGGGCAAAAGAAAGATATTTGCAGACATGTAAAAATTTCCCACACATGCCCACTTTCTTAGGAAGCCACGGGCTTTAGCAAAACAAGAGGACAAACCAGGAAAGAGGAAGCCAGGGATCCAGTACCAGAAAGAGGCAGTCTGTCCAGGTGGAAGGAGGTCTCATAGGGGAAAGAGTTTATGGGATATGGTGATAAAAGCAGGATTCATGCCAGGCTGTCTCACTCCAAAGCCCAGATGCAACTGTAACAGACCTCTTCCAAACCCACTGCCGTTGATTCAGTTCCGACTCATAGCAACACTATAGGACAGAGTAGAACTGTCCCATAGAGTTTCCAAAGCTCTAAATCTTTAAGGAAATGGACTGCCATATCCTTCTCCCTCAGAGCTGCTGATGGGTTTGGACACCTTTCAGCTAGCAGACGAGCACTTAACCACTGCACCTCCAGGGCTCCTAACAGACTGCTTTATCAGAATTGTAGACCACGGACTGGAAGAAGAGTAAAAGAACAAACAATAGAAGGTCCTCCTTACCCTTCTGTTCTCATCATTATGGGATATGCATTGTTATGATGACAAGGAGGAAGGGCATCGAATTGGGGGGAATTTGGAGATGATTTAACATTGGGACTTACAACTTTTGTGAAGGGGTTTCATTTGAATCTGCTCCCACAAAGTCAATGGACAGAGTGGTCCATTGTTCTCAGGAGTCTGAGATCTATAATGGCATGTGCCTTCTCTATGTTCTTCTGGGATCTGAAAGGGCTGCAGTAAGAGCTAGGGGGAGAAGGGCCCTGCCATAGGCTCCCAAGCCATGGGACGGAATGGGGTCAACCAGGAAAAACTGCATAGATAAAAGAATAAAGCTGAGGGTCAGAACCCTGGAGAACTCCAGTGTTTAAAATGTGGGCAATGGAAGGGGAGCAAAGAAAAGAAGAATGAGAAGAAATAACCAGAAATGTGGAGGAGAAGCAGAAAACGATAGTATTGTCTTAGAAGTCGAAGAAGGAGAATTTCTAGAAATTCAAGAGCACCATATACTGAGGCCAAGTAGGATGAAGAATAAAAATAGTCCGCTGTATTTGACAATGAGGAGGTAACATTAATGACAGCAGTTTCCCAAGAGTGATAGAAGGAATGTCAAATTATAATGGGCTGAGGAGTTAGGTGGAGAAATCAGCATCACCATCATCACTGCCATCACCACCATCATCATCACCATCACCATCGCCAGCATCATCATCATTTTCATTGAGTGCTTCCTATGATACAGGCTCTGTAAACATAACTTTCTTTAATCTTATAATGACTCTATGAGGTTGGTACTATTATTTTCTCCATTTTTTTGAGAGTGTTGAAGCATAAAGCAGCAGCCTACCCAAGGACACACAGCTAGTAAAGAAGTGGTGACACTGGAATTGAAGCCAGGCCATCCGGCCCCAGAGCCTGTGCTGCCTCCCTGAAAGTGCAGATTGTAGGGGAAAGGATTTGTTCAAAGGGACATTGATCAATTCTGGTAAGTTAACCTCCTCCTGAGGAGCTGCCTGCAATTGCAGGTCCCTGAGACCCCCTTTCAAGTGCTCCCCTTGACCCTTGATAATGGGGACCCGAGTGAGTCACCTCATTAGACTCACCCATAGAGATTATGGATAATCCATCATCTCCTCTCCCCAGTGCTGCTAATGCTCTTAGTAAACTACAGCCCCATCAGAAGAGCACTGTGCTCTCAGACCACTGTCCAACCCCCAGGGCACTCTTACCCATCTCCTCTCTATCACATTCTTAAAACAACAACGACAACGACAAAAAAAAAAAAAACAGATGCCATAGAGTCAATTCCGACTCATGACAACTCCACGTGTGCAGAGTAGAACTGTGCTTCATAAGACTTTCAAGACTGTGAACTTTAATTTTTTTTTTTTTACTGTACTTTAGATGAAGGTTTACAGAACCAATAGTTTCTCATTAAACAGTACACATGTTGTTTTATGACATTGGTTAACAACCCCACGACATGTCAACGCTCTCCCTTCTCGACCTTGGGTTCCCTATTACCAGCTTTCCTGTCCCCTCCTGCCTTCTAAGGACTGTTAACTTGTGGAAGCAAATCACCAGGTCTTTCCTCCGAGGTGCCTCTGGGTAGGTTCAAACCACCAATATGTTTTGGTTAGTAGTCGAGCGCTTAACTGTTTGCTCTACCCAGAAGACCCTCCACACTCTGTTGTGTGCTGTTGAGTCGATTCCGACTTATAGCAACCCTATATGACAGAGTACAACTGCCCCATAGTGTTTCCAAGGCTGTAATCTTTATAGGAACAGATCGCCAGGTCTTTTCTCCTTCGGAATGGCTGGTGAGCTCAACCCGCTGACCTTTAGTGCTTAACCACTACACCACCGGAACTCCTTTAGGAAGGCCACAGAAGTCATGAAACAAATATACTCTACGTTCCTTAAAAGTCAACAAAGCATCTATAGACCCATCAACACAAAGGATATAAGAGGAGACCCCTGAAGCTGCCCCACCTGCCTGAGGCACCTGTTCCTCCATAGGGCTGTGACTGGCATTGGGGCAAGACAAGACTTACTTAAAAGGACTGTTCTGGATATGGCGAGATACTCAGCATCCCTGAGCCTTTGCATTAAAAGCCAGTCCTCCCTGCCTCCACTGTCCCACACAGAGTTACAAATACCCCTTGAGGGAGATGGGACTGCCCCATGTTGAGCACTACTGGCAGAGACACCAGCACTTCTCTCTAAAAACCAATTTCCCTTTCCACTCTGGCCATTCCTCAGGTCCCTCGTCTCAGGGAAAAGCCCGCAGAACTGGGACCCCTCTGCAGGAAGAAGCATTGCTTCTCATCTTAATACCCACAGGAGAGAACAAAGACAACAAAGAAGGACAAGTAATGGGAAAAACAAGAAACCCTCAGCTGTCTGGGGAGCATTCTTGTATTTTCTGGAAGCTGCCAAGGTCCAAGGCCGGTCAGGAGAATGAGTCAAGCTTACTGTGTCCTGAGCCGGCAACACACACACAGACTGTCTTGTACCTGCGATAGGCCTTTCGCTGTCACTAATCTGCTCCTAATTACACGATTACTTTGTTAGGCTGCACTAATAAACAAAAAACAAGAGAAATATCCTTGCAGCCTTTTTGGTAAGTTCAAGCTTTTGAGAGAGACTGGCGAGGGAATACAGGTCTGTTCAGACAGTCGTATCACATTCGTCTCTTCCCAAATTGTTGTCTTTAGTTTCTTGCTCAGACCTGCAGTGGATTTTGCGCTCCCAACCATGCCGTACTAGAACAACTGTGCAATTAGAGATAGCTTGATGGCCCTGACAAGTGTCTTGCCCAGCAAGATGGTCCAGACTGACTTTCCAGAATTATTCTCTTTCCCCTCCTGCCTTCAGTAAAAAACTCAAACCAAACCCATTGCCATCAAGTAGAGTCCTACTCATAGCGACTCTACAGGACAGAGTACAACTGCCCCATAGAGCTTCCAAGGAGCGCTTGGTGGAAATAAAAGGGAGTAGGATGACCAGTGCCTGACTTTCACAAGTGGTCAATTCCAATTTGGGGTTTGGGTTCCCAGAGAAAGCAACGTCTCCGATGAGAATGCTGGGGACCAGCCCTGCCTGCTCTGAGTGCTTGGTTTGAGTGCTGGCCAAGTGGGCTGCAAGAAGTCCCTGGTGACTCAAAAGGAAATGTTTCTTGAGGCAAAGAGCAGTGACCTCACTTTTTCTCAGGGTCCACAGTGCAAAAGGGAAGGAGAGAAGAGGGTGTCACACACAATGAAGAGGGGGTAAGCAGGAACCTCCCAAGTAAGACCTTGTTGTTGTTGTTAGGTGCCATTGAGTCAGTTCCAACTCGTAGTGACCCTGTGTACAACAGAACAAAACACTGCCCAGTCCTGTGCCATCCTCACAATCATTGCTACATTTGAGCCAATTGTTGCAGCCACCGTGTCAATCCATCTTGTAGAGGATCTTCCTCTTTTTTGCTGACCTTCTACTTTATCAAGCATGATGTTCTTCTCCAGGGACTGGTGGCTCCTGATAAGACCTTAACACATAAATACTTGTTCTGCCTCACAGATCCCGGGATGGACTTCCTTGGAATCAGTTCCCTAGTGTCCTGTCTTTGTTTTGGGGGGAAAGGGTAATGGTCACTGTTATGGATTGAATTGTATCCCCCCCAAAATACGTGTTGTGAATCCTAA
This sequence comes from Trichechus manatus latirostris, assembly GCF_000243295.1. Lineage (NCBI taxonomy): Eukaryota > Metazoa > Chordata > Mammalia > Sirenia > Trichechidae > Trichechus > Trichechus manatus. Next base: position 1,159,231 of record NW_004443945.1, read on the forward strand.
CCTTTATGCCTGTAGGTATAATCCCATTTGGGAATGGGCTGTCTTCGTTATGTTACTGAGGCAGGATTTATGTAGTGTTTTATATCTTAAATCAATCTCTTTTATATCACAAAGAGATTGACTCTTTGCGTTAGAAAGAGATTAAACAAGCAAGCAAAAGAAGCAGAGATGGGGGGAAGACAGAGGCCAAGCCACATGAAGATCACCCAGGAGCAGAAGCTCAAAGAGTCAGGGACCTTGCTCCAGAGCTGACAGAGAGAGAAAGCCTTCCCCTAGAGCCAGCACCCTGAATTCAGACTTCTAGCCTCCTAAACTGTGAGAAAATAAATTTCTGTTTGTTAACGTTACCCATTTGTGGTATTTCTGTTATAGCAGCATAGATAACTAAGGTAGTCACTAAAACTCCCTTTTGTTCTACCAACTCTCTGACTGAAGATCATTGACAATTCTCAGACATCTGGCTCTAAGAAGATCCAGTCATTGGCTCAACACTAGGACATCTGCCTAGCCAATCTGTAGAAGTGATTCCTTTCCAATTTCCAAAGGGACTCAGAGTCTCAGTGATGCTGGGTCCCTATGGTTTATAACAGAACAAAAAGGGGAGAGAAAATAAACAATTATTAAATACTTCCTATGTGCCAGATGGAGTCCCTCCACGGTGCGTAGGGTTAACACACTTGGTTGCTAACCAAAAGGTTGGTGGTTCGAGTCCACCCAGAGGTGCCTTGAAAGACAGGCATGGCAGTCTACTTCCAAAAATGCAGCCATGGAAAACCCTATGGAGCATAGTTCTACCCTGACACACGAGGTCATCATGATTCAGAACTGACTTAATGGCAACTGATTATGTGCCATATATGTTGATGAGCATTTGGTACTCATGTCATTTGATCTTTAAAAAATACTCTTATTCCCATTTGACTGACTAGAAAACTGAGCCTCAAGTAGGTTTAATTTTCCAAAAACTACCTAGCCGAGAAGTGATGGAATTTGTATTTGAACCCAGATCCATTGGTCTCCAAAGTTCTTGCTCTTTCCACCAAAATATCCATTTTCTCAAAAGTGTGGCTGACACCAAGTATTTCTCACAAACAGATGGAACTTGGTATGAATCTATGAGCCCATGTTAAAAAAATGTGGGCCATCTGAGCCAATGCATTTAGAGACAGATCACCAAATATTTGCAAAGTTGGACCAATCTATATAAAACAACATTGGGCAGTTACCACAGAATCATATCCTGCTGGGTGTGTGCACAAATATAAGTCCATTTAGACGGCCAATATTTACAGCTAAATTATAAAATCCTGGAGCTGAAACCATACATCTCGGCACTCTTTCGTTTATCCTTATACTTTCTTCCAAGGAGGAAAGGATTCTCACCTCTCGAGTCAGAAAGCCCTCTTAGGAACTGTGGTTGTCATAACTACTGTTCACCAAGTATCTCCCATTCTCCTTCCAGACACATAATTGGATTGAAGCTTTCCACACCTCCTGAAGTTAGGTGGTGCCCTAGAACTTGCTTTCGCTAATGAAAAGAGAGTAGAAGTAATATGTGTCACTTCCACGTGGAACCTATAAGAGCCAGTGTGTGATAGCCATATTCCTTTTTCCTGCCTTGGAAATTATGGAAGCAGGAGACAAAGCCCCAAGTGAGGCCGACAGAGCAGAGGCCCCAGCCAATACCTGGTGGACTTGTGGCATAAGTGAGAAAGACAGCTTTGTTGTTTTCAGCCACTGAGATTCACGGGGAGGGTGATTGTTATCTCAGCATAATCTAGTCCATCCTGACGAACACAGGAATGAAGCCATTTCCACATTTAACAGTGTCTCCTTAATCTTTTCATTCAGACATTGTGTGTGCCTCACACCACCTTCAACAAATCTCTACAAAAAAGCACCTAATGTAAGAGATGGGCATGTTGTCCTCAATGACAGGATTCATCCTAAAATGCCTCTGTCCACTCTCTGCCCCCAAGTGGAACTTTAATCTTCAGTTCCACAAAGAGCAGGGCTATGACCTCCACTGGTGAAAGAGGTCCCCCGACCTAGATCTGACTCAAGAAGGGAAAGCAAACTAGCCTGGACGGGTCTCATGGTTTTTTAATGTGTCAGAATGAGGCATGCGAGCTAACCTTTGGATTAAAGAAAATGATTTTTTAAAAACCTCAACCTTTTCCCACTGACAGAAATCAAACATCGACGTGTCCCTGGTGGGCGAGAGCTTCACATCAACAAATCTGAGAGCAGGAACTCATAAAATGGAATAAGTGAAAGCACGACAAACACAATTAAAAATCCAGCCATGCTCAGAGAGGGATTCCATTTACTGTCTCATGAAAAGAGCCTGGTCCTCAGAGGCAAACAAAAGAAAATCAATTTCTTAATTTTTATTGGCAGATGTGGGACAGAGGCCAAGTGAACACACATGGGCTGTGGCCAAGAGCAAACATGGGGACAAGTCACCGCCTCTGTTCCTGGACCAGCTGCTCCGGTCCCTCCCTTCCCACCTCCACCGGCTTCCAGACAGGCAGTGCCACTGTGACCTAGGGATGGGGGGGGTGGGGCAGGAAACACGGGGTCCTGAGGGCAGCCGAACAAGGCAAGCCCTCCTCCTCACTTCTCCGCTCCTCTCCCTGAGTATTTCCCAAAAGATGTGCTTGATTCTCTGGCTTGAATTTCCTCCCAGCCTTTTACAGGAACCAGAGATATTCCTGCCATAGCTCGGAGGTATTGCTTGGTGATTGAAAACGATGCTGCTGATCAACCAGACCAAGAACACACACTCAAGGGAAGGGAAGGGAAGGCTGGACAGAAGCTGTGAACACTTGGCTTCCCTTGTGTCACTTAATCATCACGACAACCCTGGGGGTGGACACTGTTATCCCCGGTGTTGGAGTTGAGGAAACTGAAGCTCAAGGTTTCATAATGTGCCCAAGGTCACACAGTTAAGAAATGGTAGACCCACGTCTATCTGCCTTCAGAGTTTGGGTTCTTTTCCATGCACCATGCTACCTAACCCTCCAGCATGGTTTTTCTGATCACAGGTCTTCATGGGTCAGCCACAATCTCCCTCCCATGTCCAATCCTCACTCCCTTGAGACTCACTTGTAAGGGAATTAGCTAAGAATACTGAATATATCATAGATTTCCACAAAAAAAACAAATCAGTCTTAGAAGAAATACAATCAGAATGCCTCTTAGAAGTGTGGATGGTGAGACTTTGGCTCACTTACTTTGGACATCACTAGAAAAGGATATCATGTTTGGTAGAGGGTCAGAAAAAATGAGGGAAACCTTCAGCGAGAAGGTTTGACACAAAAATGGACTCAAACATACCAAGGACATGAAGATGGTGCAGGGCTGGGCAGCATTTCATTCTGTTATATATACGGTTGCCGTAAGTCACAGCCAACTTGACAGCAGCTAAAGACAACAACAGGGTTGAAGCCCATGACATTTCCAGGGAACTCTAGACCCATAACGTGAGGCATCAGGTTGTAGCTAAAAGGGAGGACCTGAATTACAGGCAGAGGAGTGGCAGGCAGCAAGGGGCCTAGGAATGTAGAAATATGCAGCCTGGAGGGAAGGCGTAAGTTTTCAACTTTCTCTGAAGACTTTTTGTATTTCAGAACGTCCTAGGCATAAACAGGAAGTGAGTAATTACCTTCCGATTGCATATGCAGAACAACTAGAGTACAAAATGTTGATGTTTTTGTCCAAAGCCCCATAAAGGGATTATAGATAGCTCAAAGTCTCAACGGTTCTAAATTCAGCTCTAGCCACTGTCCTGTGACTAGCCAATGTTACCCAAAATAGAGGCATTTATTTCCCCTAAAGATTTATCCGTAACGTTTCCCCCAACCACTTGGGGACATCTGGGGAACGGAAGGAAACATTGTTTTGGATGACGCTGTACTAGGTGCTGCTATATTGAATCACTGACGTCTCCATGTCCTTCACCTATTGACTCATGTCACCTTCTGCACTCATTAAACTGTGCGGCATTATCTGATTTCAATACCAAGACCAAGAGAACAAGAGCCCCAAGTCCCTGAGGTCTAAGCCCAAATGCCTCCAATTTTACTTAGTTCACAAGTGAGAAACCCATTATCTAAGTCCGGAAGTTGACCTCTGGATGATTTAAATGTGAGGTTCTTTAAATTAGAGTGCAACATAACTGGTTAGAAGATACACAGCCAACTGATGCCTGAGGAGAAGTAAACCCTTTTCAGGAGAAAATTGAGGGCAGACAAGCACTGGCTGATACGGGACTTCCCAACAAGGAAACCATCCACATTTGCATGGGTTTACATACTGCTTTCCAGGTTTAGCCAGGTTGTTGTTGTTAGATGCCATCAAGTCAGTTCTGACTCAGAGCGACCTTATGTGCAACAGAATGAAACACTGTCCTGTCCTGCGTCATCCTCTACAATTGTTATGCTTGAGCCCACTGTTGCAGCCACTGAGTCAATCCATCTCATTGAGGGTCTTCCTCTTTTTCACTGACCCTCTAGGGTCTGTCTGGAGGAAACCTCTTCATGGTGTTTCCAAGTAATACATGTGAAATAACGCCATGTCGTACTGCCACGAGCAGAGAACCCACCTAATAGCTAATATCTGTTGAGCACTACTTATTGACAAGCAGGCACTGTGCTAGATTTTATATACATGAGATCTCATCTTCTATCAAGCACAGAAGAAAAGCAATTTCTATACACCTTGCTCACAGTGGCTCAGTGAGGTGCATCCTGTAGTTAGAGTCACTTAAGTAGATGCCCCAAGATCACACAACTAGTAAGCGGCAGAACCAAGATTCTAGCTGGAGCTGTAGGACTCCAGAGTCTGTTTTCTTAATCACTCCCCTACCTGCCTCATGGTATATAATCTTATGGCTTCAAGTCAGTGAAGTCTAGAGTAAAAAAACTTCTGAACTACAATGTCCTCAAACCTAAGACGCCTAAACGAGGCCTGGATTTATAGTTGGAGAGAAAGCATGACATCCAGTGGCTTCTGCCAGGCCATTCTGAGATCTTAAACTCAACCCCAAGACCTGAGAATCTTGAATCTTCACACTCAGCTCACCCGAGCCTCCTTTCCTCCCAGACAGACAAACATGGGATAGGTTCCCCTGCCCTTGGCTTGGCACAGATCCCATCACCTAATGGCAGACAAAAAGACACTATCCCTTTCTTAAGAAAGGCTCTCTGGAAAGGTATGAGCCCCCCTGGAAGTTTCAAGTAGGGAGGGTAATGAGAGTTACAGACCATTGAGCCTTTTAGCATGAGAGATCCTATAATTTGGTGCATTAAAACCCATAATCTATTCACAGTGGAAACCGCTCAGTTCTGTATGACACATTATTGTTCACAAGGCACATGCATATCTATGGACTCTCTCAATCACCACAGAACCCTAGAAGATATTCAAGATAAAATTATGTTCCTCATTTCACAGATGAAGAAACTGAGGCACAGAGTTGTTAAAGTGACACAGTCAGGGAAAGCTGTGACTTGAACTTGAGTCTTCTGACTCTCAATCCAGTGCTCTTTTGAGCTCACACCAAACTTCCTCTAGAAAACTCAAGGATGGCCATGCAAATCAACTCCCTACCAGAGGAGTGACATCCAAAGTGGCATTTCTGAGAGTTGCAAGATCTTTCCACCAAAGGAGTCCTTTCTCCTTTTGGTGAACACCCTGGAGACTCACTTTCTGGATGTTGGTTGGAGGTGGGTTTGGTCTCCTCAACATTTCATGAGTTTGGCTGTGAACCCTTGAACTAGAAACTCAGAAGGAGCAACTTGGGGCCAATACACACGAAAATAGGTGGATAATAAATCAGGGAAAGGGAAAGCATGCCTCTGAAAAGGCTGTGCAAGGCCAGAGTCAGCCCTGCGAGTGTCCAGAGAAACCATCCGCAGAAAGAAGATTCCTGTGATTGCCCTGGAAGAGATGATAGGGCTGTCAAGGCTTCTCTGGTCTCCAGACAGGGATCTAGAGTTCTCTGTTGGCACCCACAGAGTTCAATAGGCCCCAAAGGCACCTGTGCTGAGGGCTGTGAATGCCCTGAACCACACACCCTAGCACTGCAGGAGCATACCCTTGCCCTTGCAGAGGGGATGGACTGTTGCAGGTGCTTCCTGGACTCTGTGGCCTCTCGCCTACTGCTACCTGCACTAGGTTTGGCACCTGCCCATCTTGGCTGTCACATCTCCTGGGCCCAGCTCTCTCTTAAGGTGCAATGGTGTCTCCAACCAGGATTGCACAACCAGGTCTCTGGGTCTCTGGGCCTGTGACAGGAGCCCTCCCCACTGGGTCCATGCAAGGATAGCTCTGTGGATGAGTCACATAGCAATTCTATGAAATTTTGCTTCAGAATTTGAAGTTACACCATTAGCAAGGATTATGATTTTTCATCAGCAAAGCTACTTAGAAAACAGTGAAGAAATCACATCTATATTTGACTCCTACATCTGAATCTTTCCTGATCATTTTGGTCACTGGATTGTCCTGGGGTCAACACTGGCCCATCTCCCCCAGTCTAAGCTCCTCAGCTGGTCATGGAAGTCTCTAGATCATAAATCCCTAAAGGTTAAGGACTCTATCCTATATATCTCTGCATTTTTTTGGTACTCCTAGTTGTTGTTATTTGTCCTTGAGTCAGCTCCAACTCATGTACAACAGATTGAAACGCTGTTGGGTACCATGCCATCTTCACAATCATCGGTGTGCTCGAGTCCACTGCTGTAGCCACTATGTATTCTGAGCGCCTTCCAACCTAGGGGGCTCATCTTCCAGCACTATATAGGATGATATTCTTTTGTGATCCACAGGATTTTCACTGACAAATTTTCAGAAGTAGATCACCAGATCTTTCTTCCTAGTCTGTCTTAGTCAGGAAGCTCTGCTGAAACCTGTTCTCCATGGGTGACCCTGCTGGTATTGAAACACCGGTGGCATAGCTTCCAGCATCACAGCAACACACAAGCCACCACAGCACGACAAACTGACAGATTGCTGGCGGCACTCATAGCAAAATGTCTTTAATGAAGCAGGCCATTTAGAAAAAAGGCTTTACCAAAGTGTTGTCACAGATACAGGCAAGCACTGCCTCCCCAAGTCTCCCATCTATCTGTCTCAGCCTGAACACCAGGTCTAAATGGCAGCGGCAGGCACAGGGGATCAAACAGCATTGTTAGGATGGGGATAAATAAATTCGGAGAAGACTCGACTCTCGGGTAAGTTGTGACTTCACTTTGCAGGCATTTACCTCAGAGGGGCAACTTCCCTGGAACTGTAGCAGAATTCTCCTCCAAAGTAACCCAAACAATATAGTCCATCTCACATCGTCCAAATCAGCCCTTCCAATCCCACGTGTTCATCAAACACTGCCTGAACACCTCCCAGGGGCCTGAGCTAGGCAATGGGAAGGGAGAGGAGAAGACACAACCCTGGCCCTGAAGAGGCCCCCAGTCCAACAGGTGTGACACACAGATAAACCAATAGAGATGGTGCCTGTGATGAGGGCCAGGTTACAGGTGTGCCAGCGCCTGAGGCAGCACAGAAGAGACACTCAGCCAGGCAAGGAGAGACAGGAAGGCAACTCCAAGCACCATCATCAGCCCAGAAAACACTCAAACCACTGGGAGGCTTACCTGCCCCGCCCTTCATTCCGGCACACAGCACATGCCCCACCCTAGAGGACCAGCCTTCCCTCCTGCCCCATAGATCCTACTTCCGCTTACTCGCGACTGTCACATCCAGGGGCTGTCACCTTCAGGCACTTTGAACCTTGTCCACTACCTCTTCTGCCCACGCATCTGGACAGCAGTTGGGCCAGGGCCTCGGCAGCATCAATTAATCTCTTGGCTTACTCACCCCTTTCACAGACTCGCCGTAAAAATGATCTAAGCATTTCACTCGAAGCGCACTGTGGCAGGATAGGGAGGGTGCAGAGGGTCGATTGATTTCCAGCAAGTGAAGGTATGAATACAACACCAGAATCAATCAAAATAACACCGTATCAGCTCTGGGATCTCTCCCCTTGTCAGGCACGCTTTATATACTGTAGTACCTGCTCCTGTTTGCACACCTTCCCCCACTCCCCGGCCAGGCCAGCACCCACTGCACCATGTTCTCAGAGAAGCCCCTTCCATCGCACAGGACAATGATGTCATAGGCTTGCTCACAGGGGCAGATTATCCAATAGGCAAGGTAAGCATAGGCTTACTTTTGCTTACTTACTAATCTACAGTGAACAATTTCACATGAGTTTCACCACATCAAAAATTGTTCACTACAGATTAGTAAGTAAGCACAAGTAAGCCTGTGCTTACCTTGCTTACTGGCTCATCCACCCCTGTCAGGGGTTGTAAATTTGAAAAGAGGCTTTGATTCTGTAGGGAGGCATTGTAGGGTTGGGGAAGAGACAGACACCAGGCATACCTAGAAGCAGAATCTTTGATGTGGTGAAAAATGTGAAATCGTTCACTACAGATGATCTGGTAAGCAGGATTAGCACCGTGCTTACCTTGCTTATTGAAATAATCCGTCCCTGCATGGTCACTACCGCAACCTCATAAACGTGCCAGAACTCCCTTGTGTGTGCTCACACAGGTGTGCTCCTGAGCAAGAATGCATAGGAACTCACATGTGAACTAGCACCAGCTTATTGCTCATGAAACAGCTGTGTGCTGAGACTTACTGATGTGGGTTTCTTTACTATTTCACCCCTTCCTCCATCTCACCAAACTATTGCCATGGGTAATGCATATAATCTACTTAAGTGTGATATACTCAAGGATATTGACACCCCAACAGAATATCCCAAGAAGGGTGATGAGGTGAATGGAGGACTACATGGTCACAAGTTAGCCGTTTACTTTTCTGGCGATAGGTACATGGCCCAGATTGACACGGGGAGAAAGGGAAAGATCCAAAGATCTAACCCTCTCATCTAAAACGTACATTCTCTTTCAATCTCCTTGTGACTTCCTGCAATCACTACTAAGGTGTTACCCCTGTTCCGACTTCCAGATCAGGTAGTATCACGGCAACCCTGCCAATTCATTAAAAACCCCTCTTCTTCATGGGTTTTCCTCATCAAAAGCCTGTTTCCTCATGCATCGGACAACCTAAAAGAGGTTCAGATAAGAAATTAAGCCCTGCCAAAAGGGGGCGTCTCCTAAGACATCGCTGGTTCTATTAAAAGGAGGGGCTACCTGGCGATCTACTTCTGAAAGGTCACAGCCATTGAAAAACCTATGGAGCAGTTCTACTCTTACACACATGGGGTTACCACGAGTCAGAATCAACTTGATGGTAACTGGTTTGGTTTTTGGTTTATTAAAACGAGGGTGATCATACATCCTGATTTGTCCAGGACAGTCCTTCTTTATACCTGTTGTTCCAGCATAATTAATAATGTCTCCTTCGGTTTGGATGAAAAATAATATAATAAAAACAGCAAACCCCAAGGTTGAGTAAGCATATTGTTGATGTGTTGTGAGATTGTTAACCATTGTCATAGGGCAACATTTGTAGTAATTGTTAAATGAGAAACTATTTTGTTCTGTAAGCCTTCATCTTAAGTGAGAATAACAGCACAATTGAAAGAGCATAGTCAATGTCACTGAACTGTGCATGTAGAAATTTTTCAAATGGTGTATCTTTGGCCATGTGTATTTTCACCAAAAAAAAAAAAAAGGTTGAGAAGTTAGAGGGTTGACATGTTGTGGGGTTGTTAACCAATGTCATAAAATAATATGTGTACTACTGTTTCATGAGAAACTATTTGTTCTGTAAGCCTTCACCTGAAGTACAATTAAAAAAAATAATAAAGAAATCAAAATAAAAAAAAAAAAACAGCAAACCCATTGTCGTCTGGTCGATTCCAACTCATAGTGACCCTAAAGGACAGAGAAGAACTGCTCCATAGGGTTTCCAAGGCTATAGATCTTTTCCAAAGCCAACTGCCACATCTTTTCTCCAGCAGAGCAGCTGGTGGTTTCGAACCACCGACCTTTCAGTTTGCAGCCAAGCACTTAACCACTGTGCCACCAGGGCCCCTAGAAAAATGATACAGTCACCCTTAAAAAAAAAAAATTAGGCCTCCTGTGTGTCAGAGTGGGAGGTGGAGAAAAGATGGTCATGATTAGAATCAATTGCTGTTTTGGACTCCAGACACTAGGGGGCAATATCACCAATGAGGCAGTGAACTACTCTAGCCAACATGCTTCTATCTTGATCTTCTAAACTCCCTTTGATGTAGTCTATGGAGGGGTCTGGACTGTACCTTCAGCATATCCACATAGGACATTGTCCTTCTTGGGCAGTCAATAAATATCACTTGATGATGATGATGCAGCCACTGATTTTCCATTCCCTCTTCTCCCTCTGTTCCCTTCTCCTTCCCCCTTCCTCTGGGTGCAGGTCAATCAATCTTAGGGCATCTTGATCTACTTGGAAAGCTTAACTGCCATGACGCTAAACCACTTGTCCTCTGGCTCCAATCTCTTAGAGAAATTAGTGCCAATGGAAGTGTCAGCATCAATTTCATAATGTTATTGGATGAAGGCAAGGCTGGGCCAAGTCCCATATTCCTGACAGGCTATCAAAGTGATGAGGATTATGGGTAAGGAGACAGACAGCTCTGACAGGAAAGGCAATGACTCAAGATCAATTAGACTGACAAGACTATCTTTAAGCCACATCACTTAATGCTGACACTGGTACGTTCCCCATGGAGATTTGGAATACGGGATACAGATTTTTCCTGGTGTCTCCAGGGGTAACTGGAGAGCCTGGAGGCTTGCAAAGCAGGCCTTGGCCCTCCATCTCTCCCAAGAGGATCTGAACAAAGGCTTCTCTTGAAAGAGAAGGATTTTGCTTTCGTGATGGGACGACTCAGTATCTGCCCCCTCCTTTCCTTTTCCGTCTTCTTCCCGCCTTCTAAAGAAAATGTCAAGATAAAATTTAGGCTATGTATTTAAATTTAATGCCTTTGCAGAGTCAAGGGAAGGCCTGGGATTATTAAAATGGAAATCAAGATCTTGTAAAAGTCAAACCATCATAGCAGGAGAGGAGGCTTGTCATGGGGGGCAAGAAAAACAGATGGATGCCACAAGGGTCCTGAGTTCTAATCCAAGTTCAAACCCCAGCATTACTGTGAATACAGCTGTGTGCAATCCGGAAAGAGTCATTTTATCTCTTTGGGGCTTCAAATTCCTTATGCAAGGTCAACTATAACCTCCTGCTGCCCTGCAACACTGGGCCGGGCGGCGGGGGGTGGG
>NW_004443945.1:1170621-1202834 GCF_000243295.1 Trichechus manatus latirostris
CTAGAAAGATATATAATGATTGCTTTTAGTCATAAACCTCACTGAAAGTTCATCTGGATATTGGTCTAGAAAATGGCGGCGGGGGGTGGGAGGTGGGGGTATTTAAGTATGAAATGCCAGCAGCCGCCAATGCTAACAGAGGGATCAGAGGATGTTTTCTAAAGACCTAGCAAGGTGTATAGAAATTGCTTTTCTTCTACGCTTGATGGAAGATGCACAGAAGCAACCCTGGAGCTGAGGATGCAGTGCAGAGTGGGACTGAAGAGGGAAAAGCAAGTCTTCTCTCCTTCTCACATGTACTGCATGCAAGGGGCGTGGAAGTGGGACTCACACCATTTCTATAGAATGCTTAGTCTATTTTAAATCCTCTAGCTTAACAGTTCATTTCCCCTAGTTCTCCTGAGTTTGTGTTCCCAGGGCAGCAGGTGTAATTTTGAGCCTGTGAGGTTACAGTTATTTAAGCAGGTTTGCTTTATTATGTTTTAATTGCTTAACAATATTGTTTGTTGGCATTCTATTAAAAACCCTGCAGCGTTTTCTAAACGGAATTTAAAATTCTTCTTATTTTAAAATGTCCATTTCAGAGTGGGGGGAGGGGGGAGGTGGTATGTGTGTGGGTGTTTATAGGGTTAGCTACCACCAATATTAATTAGCTGATGTTGACATTGAGCTAAGCAGTTAAGACAAGCAAAATGATATATGGAAAGCATCAGTATGTAGCAAGACTTAGCTGGGTAATGTCAACCCTGGCCAAGAGGCTGTTGTCAATATTATCTGGAACTGCTGACTTCCTAAATACACTCAGAACATTGGTCTAATACGCAAATGATCAGGGGAGTCCTCCCATGGTGCCTTTAAATAGCAGACCCTTTAAAGTCACTGTCTTGTAGCTGAGTATACTTTACTTAGCTACATTGACCAATTAAAAGAGAGGTTGGGGGGCAGAGACTCTTGAAGCATTAGAAGTTACTGCTACTAATCAAAGATGGTTCTGAATCAATGATGAAGCATCTCGGGACTTTCTGGAGAAAGCTAGCAAAAAGCATTATACAATAAACTACTTGTGAGGTACGTGTGGCATTGTTCTCCTCATTGTCTTAGATGCAAATGTGAGTTAATTTACACTTTAGAATTTGGAAGCACATCTGTTGGGAAGCCTCAAATAGGTTATCAGTTATTTTCACATAATTGTATCTTGTTGAAGGCAGTAAGACTTCATTAAATTAATAATTTTCCCTCAGAACAAAAAAAGACTGCAATTAAGCAGCATAAAGATAAACAGGAGAACTTTCAAAGAAAAGAAAAGGAAGTGTCAATGTAACATCAGGAATTCTCTTCTTTGTCCTTCTCTATTGTTGGCATAAACTCAAAAGTACCCGTGCTGTAGTCTATACAGTGAACACTGGATCATCACAGGTGGGAGGAACTCATGGTTCCCAAACAAAACGTTTCTCAATTTCACCACATCACCATCCTTAAGCTAAGAAGTGGCATTTGCACTTCTATCAGATCCATTTCAGTGTATTTTTTACCTCTTGGTTGACTTCTACTGGGCCGATATATCATTCCCATCCTGGCCTGGGTTCACAGAGGATCTACGTGTGGAATGTTTACTTCTTCAGATATTACACATGCTTCCTCTAAAGTTCAGCTAAGTTGACTGACTGCTTCATAGAGTGTGTATGTACATACATGTACAGGCATATGTCGTTTTACTGTGCTTCATTGTATTGCACCTGATAGATATTGCATGTTTTATAAATTGAAGTTTTGTGGCAATCCTGCGTCGAGTAAGTCTATTGGCACCACTTTTTCAACACCATGTGCTCACTTCATGTCTCGGTGTCATATTTTGGTAATTCTTGCAATATTTCAAACTTTTTCACATTATAGCTGTTATGGTGATCTGTGATCAGTGATCCTTGATGTTACTATTGTAATTGTTTTGAGGTGCCATGAACCACGCCCGTATAAGATGGCACACGTAATCAATAAATGTCGTGTGTGTTCTGACTGCTCTACTGATTGGCTGTTCCCCATCTCTCTCCCTTTCGTCAGGCCTCCCTATTCCCTGAGACAGGACAACATTGAAATTAGGCCAGTTAATAACCCTACAATGGCTTCTAAGTGTTCAAGTGAAAGGAAGAGTCGGACATCTCTCATTTTAAATCAAAGGCTAGAAATTATTAAGCTTAGCGAGGAAGGCATGTCGAAAGCCGAGAAAGTCCAAAAGCTAGGTCTCTTGGCCAGTTAGTCAAGTTGTGAATGCAAAGTAAAAGTTCTTGAAGGAAATTAAAAGTGCTACTCCAGTGAACTCATGAATGATAAGAAAGTGAAATAGCCTTATTGCTGACATGGAGAACATTTTAGTGGTCTGGATAGAAGATCAAGCCAGCCACAACATTCCCTTATGCCAAAGCCTAATCCAGAGCAAGGCCCTAACTCTCTTCAATTCTATGAAGGCTGAGAGAGGTGAGGAAGCCGCAGAAGAAAAGTTTGAAGCGAGCAGAGGTTGGTTCATGAGGTCTAAGGAAAGACGCCAGCTCTATAACATAAAAGTGCAAAGTGAGCAGCAAGTGCTGAGGCAGAAGCTGCAGCAAGTTATCCAGAAGATCTAGCCAAGATAATTGATGAAGGTGGCTACACTAAACAACAGATTTTCAATGTAGATGAAACAGCCTTATATTGGAAGAAGATGCCATCTAGGACTTTCACAGCCCGAGAGGAGAAGTCAATGTCTGGCTTCAAAGGACAAGCTGACTCTCTTGTTAGGGGCTAAGGCAGCTGGTGATTTTAAGTTGAAGCCAATGCTCATTTACCATTCCAAATATTCCGGGGCCCTTAAGAAGTATGCTAAATCTACTCTGCCTGTGCTCTATAAACGGAACAACAAAATCTGGATGACAGCGTATCTGTTTACAACATGGCGTACTGAAAATTTTAAGCTCACTGTTGAGACCTGATGCCCAGAAAAAAGATTCCTTTTAAAATATTAGTGCTCACTGACAATGCAACTGGTCCCCCAAGAGCTCTGATGGTGATGTACTGGGAGATTGATGTTGTTTTCATGCCTGCTAACACAACCACCATTCTGCGTTTCTCCTTTCTCCATTCTTCTTTCTCCCTACCCCACCCACCCAGTCATTTTCTTCTCTAAATCCTTGCAGCACTTCTGAAGACCAGGGCTTCCCTGTCACTTGCTTGTTTCTTTCTACTGATCTTCATTCTCTCCAATCCAAGAATACGATGGAATCCCTACGAGGGAAGGCAATGCTTCTGATTCCATTTTTTTATCCCTCCTGACTATGAACAGGGAGCAGTTCTTTCACAATAAGAAGAATATCTAGGTCACAAGCATAGCTCCACCGTTCTGGTAACTACTATGATCTGATTTAAGCTACTTAACCTCTCCAAGTGTTCATTTCCTCATTTGTAAAGCGGGGTTAATAACAGTAACTGCCTCATCAGGCTATTGTTAGGGTTAAATAATTATGTAAAGCACTTGGCATAGGACAAGTGCTCAGTAAATGTTAACTAATAATAATACTAAAAAGAAAAAGAAAAAAAAAAAAAACCCAGCAGTTGGCTAACTTAAGAATTTTGCTGTTGACACCTTTAACCCCAACACTAATTACTGCTTAAGTGAGAGCTTCTTACTTTAATATGACCACTAATGACAGCATTTGTATTTCTGCAAGGTCTCCATTTCATGCTAGGGATCTAGAGTTAGCCAGTGCGTCCCATCGCTGATCAAACAAGAAGGGCTTAATGATACTAATAAGAAATCACCTTTGTTAGAAGTCGAAAGAGAACATTCGGTGATAGATGTGCTAACTCCTTTTGGCTTCCATGGACTTCTGTCCAATTCTTCGCTTATCCAGGCATTTAGTACCAGTTGCTATCAAGTCAATTCCGACCCATGGCGACCCCATGAGTGTCAGAGTAGAGCTGTGCTCCACAGGGTTTTCAGTGGTTGATGCTTCAGGATTACATCACCAGCCTTTCTCCTGAGACACCTCTGGGTGGATGTGAACCTCTATCCTTTCGGTTAGCAGCCAAGTGCTCAACGGTTTGCACCAACCAGGGACTCCTAGGCATTTAGTAGGGACTCAATAAATGTTAAAAGGCAGTGATGTTGAGTCTACTGGATAGATATAGTCCGCTCTTTTCCATATATGTGTAAAGGGGAAACGCAGAATAAATCATGTAAAAAAATATTTCCAGGTGTTCAGCTGAGATAGCTAGAAGAAGAGTAAGGGAAATACACAGCACTTGACACAGCTAGCCCTCACCTGGGATCACTCACTCCAGACAGAGGCTGGGAGAGGAGCTAGCGTGGGCGGATGCTATAGCTTAACCTCCCAATAGCAGGTGAAGCTGGGAAAACGTGGCTCAAAGAGGCTATGTGACTTGCTTCAGCACACATGGCTAGAAGGTGGAAAGGTCAATTTGAACCCAAGTCTGCTGGACATAAAAGCCACTTCTCCAGTCTTTGGGCAGGCACACTACTGCTGTAGCCCCAACATATGAAAGTCCATGGGTATCTTCCAAAGGGGCATCAGAATTTCTGGTACCAGAGGTCTCAAGGGCTGCCACGCAACAGCTGAGTGTCCCCTTCAGCCATGCATTATGTGATACTCTAAGGTTACACGTAATTCATGCTGATTGTAATCACTAGGAATTAATAGATTTATTATAATAGCGAGCTAAAAATGGCTCATGCTAATAGATCAATGAGGAATGAGTTGGGAAAGTGAAGTCTTTGGGTAATAGAGTAGGGGGGAAGAGAGTGTGTGCAGAAAGTTGCCACTAGACATAACAGGTCAAGAAATAACAGCAACAGAAGCCCTCGCTCATGGAACAGGGTGGGGAGGCTCTGGGTATTTTAGGAACAAGGAGCTAAAAATTAAAGAGACTTTGGACCCAAGAGAAAGCAGCTGGTAAGTATAGGGGCCTCGTTAACTGTGTGACTTTAGATAAGTTGCTCGACTTCTCTGAGCCTTGGTTTCCTCATCAGCAAAACTGGGATAATAAGACTGTCCATTCACCAAATTCAACAAACTATGTGCCACCAGGCACTGTTCTAGGGAACAAAACAAAGTCCCTGCCCTCGTGGAGTTAACATTTCAGGAGGAGGCAACAGACTATGGATAAATAAACTAAAGAGATGGACAGCAGGTTAAGGGGACTAGAGAGGTATGGGGTTAACTTTATACAGGGTGGTCGTAAGTGTACAGGAGCTAATAGGTTCTAAGAGCCAGGCACAGAGCTGGCACACGTTGCTCCACGTGGTAGACAGTCAGGAGACATCTGACTTAGTAAGCCGTGGAAGTACTGAAGACAATGCTGGGCATCCTGGAAATGATATGCACTATCCTTGTAAAGGGTACTTTTCAGGAACAGTCCTCAAAACTTACATCCTTGGGTGCCTACAACTGACCCTGAGCTTCACAAGAGCCAGCTAACCATGGCTCCAACCCCCAACATATAATAAGACCATAAGGTATATTGGTTAAGGGTAAGGTCTATGGTGGAAGGCTCTTCAAGTTCAAATCCAGGCTCTTTGTGACTTCAGCTGGGCAAATTATTTGCCCTCTCTGTGCCTCAGTTTCCTCATCTGAATAATGGGGAAAATAATAGCACCTACCTTATAAAACTGTTGTGAGATTTACATGAAGAAATGTATCTAAAATACTCAGCACAGCACCTAGTACATAGTAAGGGCAAAATAAATGTTAGCTATTATAAAGAGTGTTATTAAGTTCGGATATGTGTATGAATACCTTGTCAAGAAGAAACGCTGTGATTCACGGAACTGCTAAGAATCGGAATTTAATGTCCCTTGGCAACTGGCCACGAGTTCTCTTCCCTGAGATCATACTCTGCAAAAAGGCACTGATGCTTTAATTTGACACTACAGAAAGTTAATGGAAGGAAGGTTTTCTCCCTTCTGTGCCAAGGTAAGAGGGGAAATAAGGCTGATAAATCAGCTTGTGGTAATATCACGGGCCCCCGGCCCCATGACGGATGGAACATTGAGCCCAGCTCAGTACAAGCCCGAGGCCCTTCTGGTTAAAAAGAAATGGGAATAATAAAACCTGCCTCATTTGTTTGTACTGCCAGTTAGGCAGTCAGTCAATCCAAAAAATAAATTGAACGCCCGTTGTGAGCAAAGCATTAAATAATAACATAAATAGCCACCATTTGTTGAGAACTTAATATAAGCTGGGCATGGCATTCTATGTACCCTACTGACCCAGCTCTGAGCTAGGAAGCCTGGTCTGAGTGCCTCTCACCTTCCCCCACCCCTGCCCAGCCGGAAGGGATCCCTCCTTCCCAGGCATCCAACCCCACCCACAGCACCGTGTGCAGTCCACCTTGCACCGCAGATGGTTACTGTGTCTTAGGTGCCCTACCAGACAGTCCTCAAGAGCAAGGACATGTTAGAGTCATGTTGGTGTGCTGAAAAATGAGGGGTGCATCAAGAGGCATCCAGTACAGTTAGAACGAAGACATGATTGAATGAATGGAGGCAGCAAAATAGTACAGCACCTTGCATTTCAGTCCTGGAGTTTCTGAAGACTACTTGGTAGCTAACATTATGGTGGCAACCCCAGGGATCCAGGCCAGAATGTTCCAGGGGCTCCGTTTCCACTCACTATGCCCCTAGTTTTAGAAAATAATGATAATAATAATAATAATAGCAGCAAACACTTAGCAAGTGCTTATTATGTTCCAGGCCTTGTATGCTTTGCATACATTTTTTTTTTCCATTTGATTCTCACAGTCTATGAGGCAGGCACTATTAATATCATCATTTTTCAGACGAGGAAACTGAGGCTCAAAGAGATGTGGCCCCTTGCCCAACATCAACCAGGTAAAAATTAACAGAGCTGGGATTTCTATCTGTATATGCCTGACCTCAGAGTCCAAACCCCTGCCTATGCTTTATGGAGCCAGGAGATGGCAGAGGGTAGAGAGAGGTGGTCAATCGGGAGGGTGTGCTGTGTTCTGTGAGGTTGAATTCTGGCTCTGGATGCAAATTCTGAGCCCCGTGGTAGAGCCCCAGAGCCTCAGCATCCTTTAGAGGAACTTAAAGCTCTTTGTCAACAATCCCTCTCCAGCCCTCCCCACCTCTCTGTAGGAAAGAGATTAAGGAGATCTGTGCCGCTTAAGAAAATTAATGCAGGAGGAGTAGGCAGATGGGGACATGCAGCGTCTTCGTGACCACATCCAACCAACGCCACTAGCGAACTGGTGGCAGTTCTAGAAGACAAAGCACTTCCCAGTTTTTGGAAAGAGCTCAAGCTGAGATTCAGATAATGCAATTTTAGAAGAACAACCAAATAACCTATTTCCTGGAAATATAAAATAAATTAATCCAATGACTCTTGCAAACTTCATCATCATCATTATGATCATCATCATCACAGTATCTCCTTAAATTTGCACAGGACTTTATGATTCTAAGCACTTTCACATTCCCTGGCACATCTGCTTCCCTCTCACAATTACCCTCTGACATAGATAGGGGCAGGTAACATTCCGCCTTTCCAAACAGGGAAGGAATGAAGGCTAAGTGACTTGCCCAAGATTGCTCAGTCAACCAGCCAATACATCTACCATACCACACCAGTTACTGTCGAGTCGATTCCAACTCATGGCGACCCCATGTGTGCAGAGTAGCACTGTGCTCTGTAGGGTTATCGTGGCTGTGAACTTCGGAAGTAGATCACCAGGCCTTTCTTCCAAAGCACCTCTTGGTGGATTTGAACTGCCAACCTTTCAGTCAGCAACTGAGTGCTTAACTACGTGTGCCACTCAGGAACTCCCAGCCAATACGAGAGCCGGAGACTTCCGATTTAGCAGTCCAGTGCTATGGGTCCACTCTACTCTGATACCGTAAAGAATAAGATATTTAAATGGGACAGCTACAAGGTTTGTAAAACCCAAAGTCAACGTTTTCCCCTCCTAGCAGCTGGAGCAGACTCACAGTTCAGGTTGCCTTGATAAGGAAGGGAGAATCAGATTGGAAGGGACTCTCAACTTATCTCCCCCATCATCACTGAAATGAACCAACCAAGTGCGGTAAGCCTGCAATAAGCAAAGAAAAGTGCCCCAGTGACAGAATGGCTTTGAATGTAGGTTAGGGCAAGGCTTGCAGTCAATATGGAGGGAAAGCAGTCAGGAGAGGAAAAAGCAGAGTGGCAGGGCCTTGGGTCCCCTTGGTTAGTATGTTTCCGAGAGCTCTACGCTGAACAAATCCATTATGGCAACGTGGGGGAGGCACTGCAAGCACAGGCTCTTTTCATATATGTGTATATTTAACCTGCAACCTTGGTCACATGGTAGAGAGTTAAAGTGTATAAAATGGAAATGGAGCAAAATGTATGTCTTTTTATAGCCAGTGATTCATACAGTGATAGATCTGAAATATTAAGTAAATTTTTAGAGCATAAAGTTAGAGATGAAGGGAGATGATAATTTTTTTTTTTTTTTTGGTTCATGGTCCAGAATAAGAAAAAATAAATACAGTAAGTATTCTACCTATAGGTGGCAATACTTTATATAGTTCAATATCTGCCTCAGGGCCTTGGTTCTGCTTGGGAGCAAATACAGTGCTTCAACTTGACATTGAGATCATAATTTGGAGCTGGGAAGTAACCTGTTTCAAGAATTAAAACAACCTCATCCGAATTTCAAATATGACAAAGAGGCCATACTTTCATAAAAATATGCAGCTCACTCATCACTTGCTTCCATTAAACTTAAGCATGTGTCCTCATGGTTTGAAAATCTCCGAACTAAGAGAGTCTACAGGAAATACAGGTTCTTGGGTGGCGCAAATGGTTTGTGCTCAGTTGATAACCTACAGGTTGGTGGTTCAAACCCACCCAGCTGCTCCTTGAAAGAAAGGCCTGGCGATCTGCTTTCATAAAGATTACCGCCAAGAAAAGGCTATGGAACTCAGTTCTAATCTGTAACACGTGGGGTTGTCATGAGCTGGAACTGACTAGATGGTAACAGGGTTTTTACTTTATTTTTTTGGTAGGAGAAATCCCTTCCTCCATTCCCCTAGAAACTCCCCGCTGAAATGACTGGAGAGGGGACAGAGAGCTTGCCCTTTCTGGCTGGCACTAGTTGACAGGCTTAGGGTACAAGGTCCCTCACTTGAGCGATGAGCTCTTTCAGATGGTATCAGAAGTAGAAAGAAAAAAATGTGTCCTGCCCAAGGGCAGTTATTGGCGTAGTGGTTAAGAGCTACGGCTGCTAACCAAAAGGTCGGCAGTTTCAATTCATCAGGTGCTCCTTGGAAACCCCGTAGGGCAGTTCTACTCCGTCCTATAGGGTAGCTGTGAGTTGGAATCCACTCGATGGCAATGGGTTTGTTTGTTTGTTTGTTTGTTTTGTCAATCCCAGAAGGTAGAAGAATAGGAAGTTCTTGGTGATCTTCAAGGAAAGGGGAAGATGCTTCTGAGTTTCTGTCAACTACAATTTAAGGAGAGTGTCTCCCCGCTGCACTGAGCGCTGCCCCAGATGTCTGTGAGATACTGATGCAACCCCTGGCTTCCACTTCCCCAGGAAACTGGGGTGATAGATTAAATTGTGTCCTCCCAAATTAGGTGTTGTAAATCCTAACCCCTTTACCTGGGGCTCTATGAGCTGGAATCATAGACTCCGACTATGATCATAGATTCCTATGGCAACTGGTTTGGTTTTTTTTCTTGTTTTTTTTATTTTTTTTTATTTTACCTGCGGATGTAATTGCATTTGGAAATAGGGTTTTCCTTATTATGTTAATGAGGGTGCTGCTTAAACCTAACCACTTTTGAGATATAAAAAGAGCACATTACACACAGAGAGAAGCAAGCACAAATGGGGGGAAAGACAGATGCCACATGGATATCTCCAAGGAACCAAGGAACCCTGGGACTAGAGAAGCTGAGACAAAGATTTTCCCCCAGAGCAGACAGAGAAAGCTTTCTCTTCGAGACCACCCTGAATTCAGGCTTCTAGCCTCCTACACTGTGAGAGAATACATTTCTGTTAGTTAAAGACACCCACTCGTGGTATTTCTGTTACAGCAGCACTAGATAACTAAGACAATGGGGCTGCATCCGTGCCTGTTCAGATAACAGACATCAACAGCTGCGTTTTCCAGCCCTTTCTCAAGCCCACTGAAAATTGCTCCCAGTATCTTTCTGGAGGAAAAGGGCTGTCCTCTTCTGTCTTGCTCTTCCTCTGCCTTTGTTAACATGGTTGGGAGAAGGCTGCTGCCAGCGTGGGGGTGACACACCACTGACACCGTGAATCACCTGTAAAGGGAAGGAAAGGGCCAGGGACAAATGGCAGAGCAGATGCTCGACCGCAGAAGCCACATGGTGGCAAAGCTGGCTCGTCCTGGTGAGATCTCACAGGCTCTCCAAGCCCATTCCCCTCCCTCCAAGTGGAAGGTGAGAGCCAATGGCAGGGAGCACAACCCTGTGCCTTGGGCCTGGAAAAGGTCAAGGAGAGATTGCCAGAACTCAGACTGCTTTGGCCAAGAGCAGAGCCTGGGTGTTCTGCATTGTCGCTAAGCACAAGGACTCTGGCATCACATAGGTCCTGGGTTCAAATCCCAGCTTATCTATTCACTAGTTGAGGGCCCTTGGGGAGGTTTCTTAATGTCTCTCCCTGGTTTCTTCATATATAAAATGGTAGTGATAAGACTACCAAAATCATAAGGCTGTAGTGAGGGTTAAATGAATTAATATATGAAAAGCATTTGGTTAAGTTACTATTAAGTTACTATTGTCATAAGTAGAACTGAACATCTTCCCTCCAAAGGTCAAAGGTTAATGAAAGTCTTAGGTCAAATGGGAAGTTCTGTCTTTAGGCCTCTCTCTTTTTTCCTGAAGGTACCTGGGTGGCACAAATGGTTTGCACTGGACTACTAACCTAAAGGTTGGTAGTTAGAACCTACCCAGAGATGCTGCAGAAAAAAGGCCTGGTGAACTGCTTTCATAAAGACTGCAGTCAAGAAAACCCTATGGAGCAATTCTACTCTGTAACACGGAGTCACCATGAGTTGGAATCAACTAGACTGCAACTGGCTTCTGTTTCTTTTTTTCTTTTCCTGAAAGACCCCTAGTAAAACCATTTTCTCTCTCTCTTTCCAAAATGCTGTTCCAAATCTCTGTCACCCTCTACCATGCCCCCATGTCCCCTTCCTGAGAAAAGGACTCTCCAGATAACCCAACAGAAGATCTCCTGCATATGTCAACACAAGTGTCCCTAACTATTACTATGTCCTTCTCCCCATCTGACCAAAAGCCACATGGCTGGACAAAAGCTGAAGCAGGGCCATGTTCAAGAAGAGCAACTCAAGATCCATGTATTAGATTCTGGAAATATCAGTGTCATCAAACACGGGATGACGCTGGTGATGGCAAGAGGGTCTAGTTGTCAGGGCAGTGCCCCCTTCATTGTCCTCGGGGCCAGCAGAGAGAGATGTGGGACTCTGGCTTCTTCCCAGAAGGAACCCTGATAGTGCAGTGGTTAAGAACTCAGCTGCTAACTGAAAGGTCAGCAGTTCAAACCCACCAGTTCCTCCACAGGAGAAAGATGTGGCAGTCTGCTTCCATAAAGATTACAGCCTTGGAAACCCTATGGGACAGCTCTACTCTATCCTATAGGGTCACTATGAGTCAGAATTGACTCGATGGCAATGAGTCGGGCTTCTTCCCAATGAATTAGACATTGGTCATGAGTAGCAAGCTAAAGGCTGATCTACAAGAAGGTGTGTGGCTTCTTTATTTCACACATGCACAGCGCTGTCTGAGGCCTGGTAGAGCTCTCCTGGAAAAGATAAAATATTTCAGCAGCAACAGGTCAGAGGGCAGGGGAGGGACTCATGCCATTCTAAGAATTTGACGAGCGCCTGCTACCAGCAGCATAAATAAGCCCTTCAATAAATTAGAGAACGATTCATTTAAATGGATTCCTCTGGCCCTTCAGTGCCACTTAATCTGTAATTCAGATAGATCAGGATGGCTCTGCTGGGAGACCAGAGTCCAGAATACAGAAGGATTTTGTCCCCAGGAGCCAGCGATTTCACTTGGCAGGCAGCACACACGTCCTGGGTCTTCATGTCATCATCGCTCCTCTCTCTCTATCCCCTACAAACCCCAGTTACAGGCACAGATCTGGGACAAAGCACACACTATTCCAGACCCAGAGGAACGTTCCCCACGGGCACCCCACCGCTGCCAGGCCTCGGGCACACTGTGTGCACAGCTCTCAGCATGTGTACGGACTCCCCAGGCACGTACCCGAGGCACCACAACCAACACAGGCAGATGAGATGCCAGCAGGGGCTTGCGCCCTTGTCCAGCAAGCCTTCCATGGCCCCGGCAAGGGCTGCTCTCACCCTAGACTACAGCAGGGTGCTGGGGACACTCAGCCAGGAGGGTGTTGAAGCTTGGCCTGTTATCAGTGACTACTACGTGTTATGGACTGAATTGTGTGCCTCCAAAATATGTGTTGAATTCCTGGCCCTTGTACCTGTGAATGGAGTCCCTGAGAGGCACAAATGGTTAAAACACTCAGCTTCTGACCAAAAGGTTGGAGGTCTGAGTTCACCCTGAGGTGCCTCAGAAGAAAGGTCTGGAAATCTACTACCCAAAAATCAGCCATTGAAAACCTTATGGAGCACAGTTCTACTCTGACATACAGGGGGTCACCATGAGTCGAAGTAGACTCAATGGCAACTGGTTTTGGCACCTATGAATGTGATCCTGTTTGGAAACGGGTTTTCTTTTGTTATGTTAATGAGTCCATACCAGTGTAGGGTGGATCCTAAACCTAATCACTTCTGAGTTATAAAAAGTCCAGAATAGACACAGAGATACACCTGGGGGAAGACAGATGCCATGTGAGGATCGTCTACAAGCAGCCAAGGAACACCCAGGGCTACCGACAAGGATGGAATCGACATGGCCAAGACCCTGATTTGGACTTTTAGCCTCCAGAACATTTTACAGCAGCACTAGTTAACTAAGACACTAGTCAATCTCTACGCAAGGAAATCTGTCTATAGGAGCCTTCTAGGGAAGCTTGGGAATGGTCTGAGATGGAGTTGTCTTAGTTACCTAGTGCTGCTATAACAGAAATACCACTAGTGGGTGGCTTTAACAAACAGAAATTTATTTTCTCACAGTTAGGAGATTAGAAGTCCAAATTCAGGGTGCCAGATCTAGGGGAAGGCTTTCTCTCTCTGTCGGCTCTTGGGGGAGGTCCTTGTCTCTTCAGCTTCTACTCCTTGGCTCCTTACTGATCTTCACGTGGATACAGCATCTATCCTATGCTATCTCTGCTTGCTCGCTTAAGCTCTTTTATATCTCAAAAGAAGGAGCCCTGGTGGCGCACTGGTTACGCACTCTGCTGGTAACCAAAAGGTCAGCAGTTCAAACCTACCAGCCGCTCCACAGGAGAAGGATATGGCAGTCTGCTTCTGTAAAGATTACAGCCTTGGAAACTCTACACTCTGTCCTATAGGGTTGCTATGAGTCAGAATTGACTCAATGGCAACGGTTTATACCTCAAAAGAGACCAACTTAAAACAGACCCTACACTAATACTGTCTCATTAACATAACACAGAAAACCCATTCCCAAGCGGGATTATATCCACGACAGGGGTTAAGATTTGCAACACATATTTTTGGAGGACACAATTCAATCCATAACAGTGGTGTAATGTTCAAAGTCCAGGACAGATGTGAAAGGTTTGTCAACTAGGCCATACTGTCAAAGGTTTCCTGTTGTTGCTGATGCTGCCGCCACTGCTATGATAGAGGTAAACCCAACTCAGCATCAAGCTATAAGCCTCTCCAGTGTGTCCAAAGACCATGGCCTAACAATAACAATTACAGCAATAAATCATTCGACAAAATCAGTGATAAAACATTCTTGAGTAGTTAAATGTGCTAGGCCTGTGCTAAGCACTTTCAGCCCGTTATCCCACTTAATACCCTCAACAATTGTATCTATATAAGGCAAGTGCAATTATTACCCTTACGTTAAACCAGTTGCCACCGAGTTGACCCTGACTCATGATGACCCCATGTGTGTCAGAGTAGAATTGTGCTTCATAAGGTTTTCAATAACTGGTTTTTAGGAAGTGGATCGCCAGGCCTTTCTTCCGAGGTGCCTCTCGGTGGACTCCAACCTCCAACCTTTCAGTTAGCAGTGAGTGCGTTAACTGTCTGCACTACACAGTTGTGGAAACTGAAGTTTAGAGAGATTTAAGGGATGTATGTGAGCGAAGAGCTAGGACAAAAGCTCATGACTTAGTCAGTACAATAACTTAGGTTGTATTTGGTTTGCAAACATTAACTCAGTTTGTTTTCTATTCCAGGCCGCATGCTGGAAGGCACTGGGAAGTGCCTGGTCCATTAGATCAGAGGTCTGCTAGTTCCCTCCAGTTCAAGGTGTGGCCTTGCAAGACAACCTCCCCCTGGAGCTGCTGCTGGAGACACATCAAAAATTTTGAGTGTCTGCAGCAGTCCAGGGACAAGGACTAGAAGGCAGAAGGGGACAGGAAAGCTGGTGAAAGGGAACCCAAGGTTGAGTAAGGACAGTGTTGACGTGTAGTGGGGTTGTTAACCATTGTCACAGGGCAACACGTATACTAACTGTTTAATGAGAAACTATTTTGTTCTGTAAACCTTCATCTAAAGTGAGAATAGGAGCACAACTGGAAGAACGTAATCGATGTCACTGAACTGTGCATGTAGAAATTTTTGAAATGGTGTATCTTTGGCTATGTATATTTTTCACCAAAAATAAAAAAAAGGTTGAGAACGGAGAGGGTTGACACGTCGTGGGGTTGTTAACCAATGTCATAAAACAATATCTGTACTGACTGTTTAATGAGAAACTATTTGTTGTGTAAACAATCACCTAAGGTACAATTTAAAAAAAAAAAA
Source organism: Trichechus manatus latirostris (assembly GCF_000243295.1). NCBI lineage: Eukaryota > Metazoa > Chordata > Mammalia > Sirenia > Trichechidae > Trichechus > Trichechus manatus. Next base: position 1,185,590 of record NW_004443945.1, read on the forward strand.
AGTAAAAGGGATTAAAAAAAATTTTTTTTGAGTGTCTGCAAGGGAAAGATTAGTCCAAAGGACTAATGGACCACAACTACCACGGCCTCCACCAGACTGAGTCCAGCACGGCTACTAGCACCGACTGCTCTGACAGGGATCACAGTAGAGCGTCCCAGACAGAGCTGGAAAAAGATGTAGAACAAAATTCTAACTCATAAAAAAAGAACAGGCTTACTGGCCTGACAGAGACTGGAGAAACCCGGAGAGTATGGCCCCCGGACACCCTTTTAGCTCAGTAATGAAGTCACTCCTGAGGTTCACCCTTCAGCCAAAGATTAGACAGGCCCATAAAACAAAAAGAGACTAACGAGGCACACCAGCCCAGGGGCAAGGACCAGAAGGCAGGAAGGAACAGGAAAGCTGGTAATACGGAACCCAAGGTCGAGAAGGGAGAGTATTGACATGTCGTGGGGTTGGTAAGCAATGTTGCAAAACGATAGGTGTACTAACTGTTTAATGAAAACCTAGTTTGTTCTGTAAACCTTTATCTAAACTAGAATTGAAAAAAAAAAAAAAATCTGGGTGTCTGGTGTGACTTCCCAAGCAGAGGGTGAAGGAAGAGAATTGGCTGAGAGTCAGTGACCTAGGGCTGGTCCCAGGCTGCCCGGCTGGTGACCTTAAATGCCCTCAGCTCAGTTTCCTAATCTGCAAGCAGGGTCACTGGGAGCCCTGAAGGTGATAAGAAAATGAGGACAAGTATATGCTGGTCAGGTTATCAGGCTTCCATGCTCGCATTTAACAACTGCCAGCTGAGCCCCTGCCAGGTGCCAGGGACTGCTCTGGGCACCGGGGAGATGGCAGTGCCCACAGCTGCCCAAGCCCCTACCCTCACTGAGCTTACATTTCTGTAAGTGAGACTAGAAAGTAAGAGGAAACCTTAAATACATAATATAATGTTAGGAGTGGGGGCAGTGGTGGGTCAGTGGTAGAATTCTCGCCTTCCATGTGTAAGACCCAGGTTTGATTCCCGGCCAATGCACCTCATGCGCAGCCACCACCCATCTTTCAGTGGAGGCTTGTGTGTTGCTGTGATGCTGAACAGGTTTCTGCAGAACTTCCAGACTAAGACAGACTAGGAAGAAAGGCCTGGCAATCTACTTCCAAAAATCAGTCACTGAAAATCCTATGGATCACAGTGATCTGATCCACAACTAATCACCTCGATGGTGCAGGACTAGAGAGTGTTTTGTTCCACTGTGCATGGACTCACCATGAGTCCAGGTTACTCAACAGCAAAAGTGGACGATTTTTGCACCTTGGTGTGAGACAATGGGTGCAATGCATCTCTTTCTTTTCTTCCATATTTTTTTAACTTGCAAAATGATCTTCCTTAAGAAAAAAAAAAGTTGTTTTTAATTTGCTCATCCATTCCAATTTTTTCATGTACCTTTATTGATTTTTATATTAAAATATTTCTTTCAATACTTCAGAAATAGACTCCTTGTTTAGCATCATTCAAACCTGGCATCAGGTAATATCTTGCTTGCCAAGAAAGTAAGCTCCCCCCTCCCAACTAATAAAAAAATCAATAATTTATTAGAGATGCCTTTAATAAAGATTAAATAAATGAATACATTTAACTTCTACCTGACCATGAAATTTGTACTTACAACAATAAAATAGCGTGGTCAAGTCTGAATGCTTAATGATCAAACTGAACTCTGAGAATGGCACCCTACCTCATTCTCCATCACTGATCGACCCATCTAATCAACCTCACTGGTCTTGCCCCCAACTGCCCAATGGTCAAAAGGGACACAGAATGCTCATGCTACCCTCCCCATGTCCCCATCAATTTAGCCCATGAAGTGGCATGGTAAGGGTAGTGGAGTAGCAAGATAGAAGGATCAGCCTGTGGCTGCTAAGAGCACCCTGAATGCAGGCCCACAACAGGTCGGAATAGGTTGCAATTACTAAAGAGAAGCAGCCCCTAGCAGGCAAAGCAGCCCAATCCACAGGGCATGCCTGGCTGGAGAGGACGGGGCCTCACTCCCCAAAGTGCTGGGCGTTACAAGGCTAGCCGTCCAGCTTCCTGCTTCTTCACCTGGTGCTTAACAGGGGGAGTCCTTGGGTGGTGCCAAGGTTAACATGCTCCGCTGCTTGTAAAGCTTGGAGGTTCAAGTCCATCCAAAGGCACCTCAGAAGAAAGGCCTTGCAATCTACTTCTGAAAAATCAGCCATTGAAAAAACTATGGAGCACTGTTCTTTCCTGACACACACGGGGGGGTCACCATGAGTCAAAATCGACTCAACAGCAACTGATGGTGGTGGTGCCTGGCAGGGTGGTGAAGCCAGGCCAAGCTGATGTTAGAGAGGCAGGGCTGGTTCCAGGGCTTCAGGGCCCCATATCAGAACCTCTCTCTTGGAGATGGCTGCAAGGCTTAATGGAGAAGAGTGTGGTCTTTAGAGCCACTCAGAGCTGGGTTGAGAGCCAAGAATCTCACTCCCCGTGGGACCTCTCTTTCCTTTCTGAGCCTCAGGTTCTTCATCAGTAAAATGGGGGTGATGATAATAGTACCTCCCACAGAGATGTACTGTAAGAATTAAAATGCATTGCACAGAAAATACTCCGTAAATAATGTTTCCAGCACTGACTAATATTTGCCTACTCTATTCCGAGTCCCTGAGTGAAGCAAACACTTAACATGTTTAGCTGTTAACCAAAAGGATGAAAGTTCGAGTCCACCCAGAGGCATCTCAGAAAAAAGGTCTAGCAATCTGCTTCCTAAAAATCAGCCAGTGAAACCCCATGGAGCACAGTTCTATTCTGACACACATCAGGTCGCCAGGAGTCGGGATCAACTTGATGGCAACTGGTATTCTTTATCCCATTTTCAGCCGGGCATATGTCCTCCCAAAGGGGCCCTGGTGATACAGTGGTTAAGCGCTCAACTGCAACCCAAAAGGTCAGCGAACCCAGCAGCCACTTCGTGAAAGAAAGATGTGGCAATCTGCTTCCGTAAAGATGAAGCCTTGGGGACCCATGAGGCAGTTCTACTCTGTCCTACAGGGTCTCTATGAGTTGGAAATCAGTTGATAAGAACAGGTATGTGCCCTCCCAACATAAAGACTATATTTCCCAGCCCCCTCCCCCGCCCCTTGTAGCTAGATATAACCATGTGACTCGATTTTGGCCAATGGGATATAAACAGAAGTGTTGCACGATAACTTCCAGGAAGTCTCCTTAAAAATGGTGGGGTAGGCTTTTCTTCTGCCCTTCCTCCCTCCTGACCCTGACATGCTGATGTGGTGGCTGGAGCTCTAGCCACCAACTCAGCCCTTGAAGCACCATCCAAACACCTTGAGGGACCGAGTTGCTAGGGCTGAGGACTGGGGACCATGGTCTCAAGAGACATCTGGGTCAACTGGCATAACACAGTTCATAAAGAAAATGTTCTACATCCTACTTTGGTAAGTAGCATCTGTGGTCTTAAAAGCTTGCGAGCAGCCATTTAAGATATATCTATTGGTTTCATCCTATCCAGAGCAAAGAAGAATGAAGAAAACCAAAGACACAAGGAAACTATAAGTCCAAAGGACTAATGCACCACATGAACCACAACCTCCACCAGACTGAGCCCAGAAGAACTAGATGGTGCCCAGCTGCCACCACCTACTGCTCTCACAGGGATCACAAAAGAGGGTCCCGACAGAGCAGGAGAAAAATGTAGAACAAAATTCAAATTCACAAAAAAACAAAAAAAAGAACAGGCTTACTGGTCTGACAGAGACTAGAGAAACCCCCGAGACTATGGCCCCCAGACACCCTGCTAACTCAGAACTGAAGCCACTCCTGAAGTCCACCTTTCAGCCTAAGATTAGACAGGCCTATAAAACAATAACGCACATGAGGAATGTGTTTCTTAGTTCAGCCATGTATACGAGACCAAATGGGCACCATCTGCCCAAAAGTAAGACGAGAAGGCAGGAAGGGACAGGAATCGGACGAACGGACATGGGGAACCCAGGGCGGAAAAGGGGAGAGTGCTGATACAATGCAGGGATTGCAACTAACTAATGTCACAAAACAATTTGTGCATAAATTTTTGAATAAGAAATGAATTTGCACCGTGAACTTTACCTAAAGCACAATAAAATTAAAAAAAAAAAGATGGTGGAATAGCAAGATAGAAGGACGCTGGTGATTACAGAACCGAAACATAAAAACCTCAACTCCCTATCTCCAGACATCTTTTCCACAAGATAGAAGTAAATATCTACTTTTAAGCCTTTGTTATTTGAGTTTTTTCTGCTACTTACAGCCCAACTAATTTTAACAGATAACCAGTTGTTGCCATTATTATTTTTGTCAGGGGTGAGGAACCTCCTTTCCTTGGGCTACTCAAGAGTTGGCCCTTGGTTTCCTTCTCCAATGTGCCCACTCTGTTGGCCTCCCCGAGGCCAAAGGCCAAAGACCCCCATTATCCTCCAACTCCAGAATCCCAGGCATTTAGAACTTCTGGTTGTCTTGTTTCCGCCACATAAAGGTGTTTGGGGAAGGAGACACCTTCCCATCCCCCTCACATCCAGACTTCCAGTGTCTTTTGGGGAAAGGGCCAAATTCTTTAGACTGGGATTAAAAGCCTGGCTCCACCCCTTACTAGCTGTACAAGGCAGGGTGAATTACTGACTTCATCTCATCTATAAACCTGGGATATTAACAACACCGACCTCAAGTGCTTGCTATGACAATGAATTTGGTGATGGTTTAGAAGAGTGTCTGTGTTCCATAGGTGCGGACAGTAGGTGGTCCAGGAATGTTAGTGATGTTGTTGACGATGGCAAGGGATGAATAATAAAAAAGTGCAATGTCTTTTAGAATAATAGCTCCTTTAGTGCAAAGACCCCATCTTCATATTCTTTGTGTCTCCAGGGCCCACACAGCCACTGGCATGTATACTTGATAACACACCTTTTTAACTGAATCAAAAGGCTATGAAAACTATGTGACTATAACTACCATTGCTATGGCTCACAGCGTCCGTGAATTTTACAGGCACAGACTCAAGCTCCATCATGCTATTTTCTCTATCATCTTTACCCTTTAGAGAGAGGAGGCAGAGAGCAAATTAAACTCTCACTCCTGATAAGCAGCCATCTGACACTAAAGCCTGGTTTCCCCAGCGCTGGCCCTCTCCTTCGTCCATAGGATCACTGCCCTCCCCACCAGCATGACCATTCCATTGCCAAGGCAAAAAGCCATGGTGATCAGAGCTTCTGGCTCTCTAGCAGAACACGTTCTCCTTAGTCCCCTTTCCAGTTCAGAAAACTTTAAGATTAAAGTCAAAAGTAAGCAAGGTAGAGCCTTGGGAAGCCCATATGGTTCCTGTCCTCAAATCAGGTGGTGTGAGGCTCTGCCTGCTGACCAGATGGCTGCTTAGGGCTGTCCATTCTCTGGGACACCCCCCTGCCTGGAGTGGAGGTGGGAGGGTTTCCAGACAGCCAGGGCTGGGCAGATACCCCAGAATATCGCTGGAGCAGACCGACTCCTCTACCAGATACCATCTGGGAGCCTATCTCCTCGATTTTTATTCTCTTAAATCCTCTGGGGACAAGTTCAGCTGGAGATTTGATTAGCCATATTCCTACCGGAAAGTTCTCCTTGGAACAGTTCCACCTCTTCTTTACGGAAACGTCTCTTGTCAATAACAGGGCAGGAATTTTAGCCCAACAGAGGTTCTGCACACCAAGTTCTCTGTTGAACTCCTTCTAAATCTCTCTAATAAAACAGGATTAGAAATTCTTGAATTTCTCCTGTGTACCCCTTGCCTGACTGTCTCCAAGTCAGTGAGGGTCAGTCTGCCGTAATTCTTGTCAGAGGGCGAAAGAACTTGGTTCAGAGATAAAAGATGGCTTTGCCAAAATGGCCTGCTGTCAGGGCTACTAAGTCCAGAAAAGCACATCTGGGTTTTATGACATCTGAAATACCCCAGAGCAGCTGAAGCATGTGTAGAAGGCAAAATCCTTGGTATAAAATAAGCAATGACCTTGGCTTTTTCTCCTCAGTGGACAGAAAACCTAGGTTGGATTTTTGGCCTAAACTATGGGGGCAATGGTGATATAGTGGTAGAATTCTCATCTCCCATGTGAGAGACCTAAGTCTGATTCCTGACCAATGCACCTCAAGCTCAGCCACCACCCATTTGTCAGTGGAGGCTTGTGTGTTGCTATGATGCAGAACAGGTTTCAGCAGAGCTTCCAAACTAAGACAGACTAGGAAAAAAGGTCTGGCAATCTACTTCTGAAAAATCAGCCAATGACTACCCTATGGATCACAATCCCATTGTGCCTGGGGTCACCATGAATCAGGGCCAACTTGACAGCAGCGAACAACAACAATTCTAATGTCAAACTGCTTGAAGATAAAAACATTGCCATGCCTATGTGCCCTTAACCCAGCCCAGGACACAGCAAGATATTCAGTGGGCTCTCCAGAAATATACGGAGGGAATGACGGATAGTTGTTCAGCAAATACAAGCTCCATAGCAGTGACAAGGACATGTTCCCCTTTCACCTGGGAGGAGGAGGACAGGATATAAAGGTAGGATCACTATCCTGGATGAAAGGCCATATGTAATCATTGCAGACCTCCTTCCTACCCAATCATTCAAAGAAATGACAGAAGGCCCACAGAGGATGGACACACTGCTTGCCGTCCTGAATCACAGCCCCTTCCTGCCCATTTTGTGTGCCCCTGAATGGAAAATTCTGCAGCCAAACTGTACAGTCAGGAACATTTGTCCAGCTGAACTACAAAGTCCTCCAAGCTGGGGAGGAAAAGGCAGAGACCAGGGAAAGGAGAAGAAAGGCATGTGAGTGGCTGCCTGTCCCAGGCTCACGCCAGATGTCCACAATTCTCCCTGGCTACCTACAGGCAGACCCTTGCCCAATCCCATAGCCAGCCACAACAGAGCCACAGCCATCAAAGACTGGAAAAGTGCAACACTGGGATGGATTTTTCTCTCTGTGGCTATGATATTGGGCTGCAGCCTCCCAACAGAGTGTTCCCACTCTTGGGAAGATAGCCTGCACTCCCTTCGGAGTGCCCACAAGGACTAGCCCTGAGCCTCACTCAGTAGGTTGGTTTGAAGGGCATGATCTTCATGCCTCTTTCCAGCTAGTACCTTCTCTGCAGGGCTCCCCTCTGCCTTTTGCATCCCTTGTGTCAGCTTAGAAGGGCCACCCCTGCTCCATATTCCAGGTCTGTCTTCATTGTCCCCCCTCCCCATCCAGAGCAGCTTCAATTAATCCCACTCATTCACTCTGCTCAGCATGCTGCATGGCTTCTGGAAGTCTGTAGTCCGCCTACGTATTTCAGGCCTTCCCTTGGATCAACTCCATTGAATGCGCGGCACGGAAGGGCCCAGTCCCATTCAACACAGCCCCTCAGAGTTGTAAAGCCTCCCACGTGCTGTTCTTATTTCACTTCCTCTATATTATTCTCCTATCCCTGAAGTCTATACATGTATCTGTATAGCCTCCTATTGAGCATAACTCCCTACAATAATTATCTATGGTTTCCATGTATTTATCTCGTATCTATTCAGATAGAGTATCTACCATCCCTCCTGGATCTATTTTCATGTCTCTCTCTCTCTCTGTCTATAGTATTTATCTCTATTTTAACATGACTGCATTTTTTTTTTTTTATCCTTAAACTGGGACAGTTCCCACGGGGATGGGTTTTTGCCTGCAGTTAAAGGCACAATGTGATTCTACACGTGCTCAGCAGCTAAATTTGTGGTGGGTCAGATCAGCAGAGCACTTGTTCAGCAGAAATGGATGGACTTGGGAAAGCCAAAGGGGCAGTGAGGATGGGAGGGGGCTGGAGGCACTCTACAGCTCCTCCCTGGGTGAATCCATCCATGAGGGAAGAGGGTAGGAAAGAAGAGGGTAAGGACTGAAGGATCTAGAAGTACATTCTAGGTTCAAATCCTGACTCTACCTCTTATTGAAAATCTCAGCCTCAGTTTTCCCTTTTACAACATGTCAATCTTATGAGTCCCTAACTCATAGGACTGGTGTCAGGAATAAGTGAAATATTGCATAAAAGGTCCTTGACACAGGGTTTAATGAAGAGTAAGCGTTCCTTAATAATAACTACCAATCCTATCATTATTGCTATTATTCTCATTATGTTGTTATACCTTGTATGATAGTTTTAACAATACTCAACACCCTCCAGGCTGTGACAGTCTTAGAACAAAGACTTATTGATATATATATATTCCTAACTCCAGGACACAGTACCTAATGGACAAATGTTTAATGAATGAACTTCCCTATTTAGCTTGCATGTTGCCATGATGCTGAATAGCTTTCAATGGAACTTCCAGATTAAGACAGACTAGGAAGAAAAGCCTGGTGAGCCACTTCCAAAAATCAGTCATTGAAAACCCTATGGATCACAGCAGTCCAATCCACAACCAATCATGGGGATGGCACAGGGCCAGGCAATGTTTTGTTCGATTGTGCATGGGGTCATCATGGGTCAGGGGCCGTCTCAACCGCAGTTCACAACCACAACCACAAAATATATCTAGACTCCAAGTGCTACAGGACAGGGAAGGTGAGGATACAGAACAATATTGAAGTTTACAAGGGGAAATACTGCAAGTGCCAGCACTGGGCAGCTTCAAGTTGAGCCAGGTTTGCAAGATATTGAACTGAGAGTTAAAAAGCTGAACTATGGGGCTTAAAAGGGACAGACCAGGCCTGGAACAGATGCTATGGAATCAACAGGAGCTAATAATGAAAGGCCTGCCAAAAAGCAGTAAAGGTCCTGCTGGGGTCTGAATGCCAGATCTGTAGTGGGCCTACTTAGCACGGGTTTATGGCTTTCTTGCTCAGTAACTCAGGACTGAAACAAGCTCATGATGGGAACCAGCAGAGCAAGAGTTGTCAAAGCAAGCAGAGCAAGAAGAGCAAGGAGGTGGGGAGTCCAGGGCTCCAGGGAGACACCACTGAATAGCGAACAATAGGAGTGGCTTGGATTGGCGAAGCAAATGGAGCTAAGAGGATCCAGGTCAGAGGGGGCCAAAAGGCTGGAGGTCAAGGCAGGTTATAAAGAGAAGGTATGATAGGAAGAAGGAAGAGAGAGAGGTGGAAATTTCTGGACCTTACAGAAATTCTAAGCCATACAGCAAGCCAAGGAGTAGCGAGCCAAGCGTGGCTAAAGTGAATTCGAAGCGGAGGTCACCAGTAAAGAAGGGGTCAATGACCTAGGCGATGAGCAGTGTGAAGACTCATCGGCATGGATTCAGATCTCAGAACTTCAGGCCAGCTCTCAAATTCAAAAGCCAAAGAATGGCCCTTTAGAATAATCTTGCAGTAAAAGATCCATGAAAACTACCTCCAGGCAAGTTCCTCTTGCCTTCTCAATCCAAAATGACACTATCATGTAAGATGTGGTCAGGAAGGAGGCTATTTGAGCTCATTGTAGAGCACCCTGGAGATATGTGCTATTACTCCAAGTCCTGTTGCTGCTACAATCCTTATGAGTCACAGTCAGCTTTCCACAAGTTTTCCAAAGTGTGAAAAAAATGAAAAGGTGCCAAGTAAATCTGTAAGGGGCCCAAGTGGCATAGTGGTTAAGCACTCAGCTGCTAACCAAAAGCTCGGTGGTTGGAACCCATCAGTCGCTCCATGGGAGAAAGATGTGGCAGTCTGCTTCTGTAACGATTTACAACCTTGGAAACCCTGTGGGGCAGTTCTACTCTATCCTACGTGGTTGCTATGAGTTTGAATCAACTCAACAGCATTGGGTTTGGTTTTGTTTGTTAGTTTTTTAAGCAAATCTATCACCCCTAGGTAGAGGACCGAGGTACCATGCAAACATCTGGGATTTCAATGACTAAGCAATTGTGTCAGTGGAGACAAGGTATGTGGGGAGCCTGGGTGCAGACAGAGCCACAATGGCACATCCCAGGAAGAAGCATGGTCCCTGTAATGACAATGGAAAGTCAGAAGTACTAAGAAGTATTCAAGATCTAGAGACACCCAGGTCTGTGTGAAGAGGGCTGGCAGACAGATGGGGCCACAACATGGAAGAAGCTGGCACAGAACATGCAGGACTCTGCTTCCAAATAGCCAGATGCCAGCTACAGCTTTCCATCTGCCTCTCCTCATCCTCTCCTTCAGTGTTTGACTGTTTACATGGTATAAGTCCAAATACATTCATTGACCTCATATAGGGAGGCTGGCTTGGTGAAAAGGCCAAGGACCTGAGCACCCATGAACACAAGGGGCCTCCTCTCTGGCATGTATCCAGGAAGCCAGAATTCACAGGTCACTGTTTCGAGTTTAGAGAGATCTCAGAAAAATCCAGCATGCCATAGCAATAGCCACACTTGCTACTACAGAGTATGCGTTAGCAGCCCATTGGCTTTAGCTGCCACTAACCCACCTTCCAGCCTTTTCTGTCCTGCTCCCTTCTCCATGAGCCTTTAGTACTACCATGTGATATGTAGTCAATGATAGGAAAAATGAATAACCCATCTGTGAAGTCAACAGAAAACTGGTCTCCATGAGCAGCCCTGTTCCAAAAAAGAGTTGGAAGGATTAGAAGAAGAAAAGGTTCATACTGAAAGGAGATCTGGGAAGTGCCCAGGAGCAAGGAGCCATGGACAGCTTCCTTCGTCTCACCTATGCAGGTCTGATGGACAGCAAGTGTCCTCCCCTTTCCCTTCATCTCCTGCCTTGATCCCAAATTGAGCCCAGAGGAAGGCAAGCAGGGGTGTGGCTGCCGCTGAGAGGATGAGAGGGGCACTGAGAAGGCTGTGGGTGCTTTGAGCCTCAAGTGGGTTAGGACATACAGGACCACAAGCCCAGATGTGGTGAGACAGGCAGAGAAAATGACGGGGGTGTAGAGCGAGAACTTCAGCCCTTCTTCCTTCAACTGGAGAAGGTCGTGTGTAGAGGGCTCCTTAAATTCAGATGGTCAAAAATCAGCCCTAGCCCTTTTCTGTCCAAGATTCTTTTCTCCTTCTATCCTAATACCCACTCTCATATTTATTCTCCCTCCACTCTCTGATCACCAGTATCCTCTCTCTTGCCCCCATCACTCCCCTAACCCAGTGAAGCATAAACCCACTCATCCATTTACTCAGTGACCATTTGAGGTCTGTAGGGCTGCTCAGGGAACAAGATCCCAAGTTGAGGCCACAGCAAAATGCCTCTTCTGTCTTGAACTGAAAGTCAGTGAATGATGTTCTTAGCATCCAGGGCCTTAGGGACCATTTTTAACCAGCACCCAAGAAGATACATAATAACTGAAAGCGAAGAAGAGAGAAAAGGAGAAGGAGAAAGAAAATAAATAAAGCCTATTAGGGAATAAATAAAAGATACAAAAAGAGACATCAGCCTGGGCCTGGCATGGTTCTTTCTCTTGCTGCAGTAATGATCTGATTAGGGCTCGATCCTACCACATTCTTCATGTCAAGCTCATCTTCACTGAGTCTCAACTGCTTCGGGAAGATGGATGTCAGTGATGTAGGAGGCGGCCCTGATTAAACCCCAAGCCCGATGAGCTGGGGATTGCACACACCTCCCTGCACCTGAGCCTGGGCCTACCACATCCTAGGGATGGGGCGAGGGGTGGGTGCCACCTGCCTGCTGACGGGTTCTGCAGAGGGTAGCCTGCCTCGGAGGCCCCCTTCCAGCTCGCCTGCCTTCCTGCGTGAGCACATGACGCAAGCAGAAATGAGGAAGCTGCAGGGCTCGCTGCTTTGAAGATTCTAACCTACTGTTGTGCTTGGTTTCTCTTCCACTGTGTATGCCCAGGAAGGCCAAGGCCAGAATCCCTGGGAGGTACACAGGTTGGCACAAGGCAATGAATTCAAGACCACTGCTTTCATCTTTGAACATCTAGGTCAGTCCTTGGACTATAACTGAGATAAGGAGGAAGGACAGATATTCATCAAGCACCTACTATAAGGGGAGCCCTAGTGGCACAGTAGTTAAGAGCTCGGCTACTAACCCAAAGTTCGGCAGTTCGAATCCACCAGCTGCTCCTTAGAAACCCTATGGGGCAGCTCTACTCGGTCTTATAGGTTGTATGAGTCAGAATCGACCTGACCGCAGCGGGTTTTGATTTATGTTGTTTGACCACCACCCACCTGCCCGTTTATAGTACTGTGGTGACCTGCGTGTTGCTGTGATGCTGGAAGGTATGCCATCAGTATTTCAAATACCAGCAGGGTCACCCATGGTGGACAGGCTTCAGCAGAGCTTCCAGACTAAGACAGACTAGGATGAAAGGTCTGGCTATCTACTTCTGAAAATCAGCCAATGAAAACCCTATGGATCACAATAGAATATTGTCTGATACGGTGCTGGAAGATAAGTCCCCTAGCTTGGAAGGCACTCAAAATACAAAGTGGCCGCAGCAATGGACTTGAGTATACCAACGATCATGAAGATGGGGTAGCACCAGGCACCGTGTGGTTGTATTGTACACGGGGTCGCCATGGTCAGAGACAACTCAACAACAGCTAACAATAACAACATGCTGTTGAATTTAATGAATGTCATTTAATCCGAACAACAACCCTATGAGATCAGATGTCATTATTCCCATTTTATAGCAAGGAAAACTTAAGCTCGGGGAGACTAAATAACATAGTCCAAGTCACATAGCTGAAAAGGTCCGATGCTCCTGATGGGAGAACGCTGGAGAAAATACATTGACTAGCTAGGCTAAAAGCGCCAGGATTGTGCTGGAAGCAGAATTAGCAGGCGTATGATTTTTGCTTTTGTATTTGCTGTTCCACAGAGCCCCAGACTTCTAGCCTCTGTCCAGCTCTGGGGTCCTGCTTCTGTCCTCAATGCTTGCCAGTTCCTGCTCCACAGAGTAGCTCAATCCGTGAAAAATCCTGGGAAGTTTACCTCGGTTCTCACAGACCCTGGGACAAAACCAACGCTCCTCCTCACATTCCCTTCGGGGGGCTTGCAGAGGTCCCCAGAGGAAGGTGACCTGCCCCAGACCAGCTCCGGCCCAGGACTGGTCCAAGTTCTCTGGGTCAGACACAGTGTACCACACTGAAAGGACAGAGGTGATTAATGTGGGAGGGCTCCATCCTCCCAACTTGCATCAGGCTAAAGAAGTTGTCCTTGACTTCCTGTTATTCTTTCTCCTTTTCTTTTCACTGCTTTTAGTTACATTGAGGCAAGGCAGCCAAAAGCTCCAGGTCATCAAGAAATAAACACAGTTTATTCTTATTGTGACAGAGTTAACCCGCAATTTGAGGAGATACATAATTTGTCTGGGAAATTTGGGGAAGTGGTAGCGAGAGGGTGGAGGTGGGGTGGGCACCAGAAGCTGAGAGATAGGGCAGCCCGGCTGTGGGGAGAGACGGCTGATGAGGACAGCCAGGCTTCGGGGGGCGGGCAGCGAGGGTGCATGCTGACCAGGGGGTGGGGGAGTGGAAGGGGGGAGTGGGAAGCCAGAGAATGCAAATCCAGAGCTATGGATGCTCTGCGTCCTGGCAGTCTCATAACAGCCCAGTCAGAATGACTCATGTTTAGAGGAAAAGAAATGAGGCATTTACTAAGCATCTAGTATTAGTTTCATCTGTCACTTTGTTGTACTGTGACTTGCATGTTGCTGTGATGCTGGAAGCTATACCACCAGCATTTCAAATACCAGCAGGGGCGCCCATGGTGGATGGGTTTCAGTGGAGTTTCCAGACTAAGACACAGTAGGAAGAAAGGCCTGGCAATCTACCTCCAGGAATCAGCCAATGAAGGCCCTATGGATCATGACAGAACATTTTCCAATATAGTGCTGGGAGATGAGCCCCTAGGTTCAAAGGCACTCAGAATGCACAGAGGCCACAACAATGGACTCCAGTATACCCACTATTGTGAAGGCACTGCAGGACCAGGCAATGTTTTGTTTTGTTGCACATGGCGTCACCAGGAGTCGGAGGTCCACTCTATGGCAACTAACAACAACAACAGTATTCCTTTATTCATTTTCACAACAACCTCGGGAGCCCTCACCCAGAGCTCTGAGTTAGAAACTTTGGGGGTGGGCCCAGCGATCTGTATTTTAACAAGCCTTCCAGGTGGTGCTGTTACAGATAATTCTTCAATGACATTTCAGCTGACAGGTGCAAGCATGGATTAAAATAGTGATTCTCAGTGTGTGCATTTGTTAGAAATGCAAATTCTGGGGCCTCCCCCCAGATGTACTGGATCCAGAACTCAGGATCAGTGTTTTACAAGTTCGCCAGGTGATTCTGTGCTTGGTCAAGTTATAGAATCACTGCTTGACACCCTGCCAGGGATGGGCCCATAAGGAAAGAAAATAGCAAGTGCTTTCTAGTGGGATGTTAAAGACGCCTTCTGCTTACCCAACTGCAAAAAGATGGGGATTCTGTCACTAATTAGCAGGCTCCAGGAATGAAATATTTCAATTTGTTACACATGCATGAAGGACAGAGGAGGAGAAGGTAAGAGGAGAAATCTGAAGAAAGACCCAGGGGAGGGCTCAGCGTGTTGTAGCCTCCCGGGAGGAGGAAAAGAGGGGCTCCAAGTTATGGCAAGAGGGAGGCTTTTACAGGAGCGCTCCAAGGAAAAAGCAGGTATGTGGCATGTTTGTTTTTTCCTTTTAATTCAACCCTCAGAAAGATGACGTTGTTGTTGTTGTTAGCTACCAAGTCGGCTCCAAACACGTGGCAAGCCCATGTACAATGGAATGAAACGCTGCCCAGTCTCGTACCATCCCCATGATTGCTTGTAGAGTGGACTGTTCTGATCCACAGGGTCTTCACTGGCTGATTTTTCAGGAGTAGATCGCCAGGCCTTTCTTCCTACTCCATCTTAGTCTGGAAGCTCCACTGAAACCTGTTCAGCATAACAGCAACCTGCAAGCCTCTAATGACAGATAGGTGGTGGCTACATATGAGGTGCACTGACCGGGAATCAAACCCCACATGGAAGGCAAGAATCCTACCACTGTCTCCCAGAAAGACCATAACAAGGATTAAATGGCCAGGAAGACGGGGGCTTCAGGAAAAATGACCAATTATAAACCAATCTGAAAAGGAAATGTGCCAGCCCAAGGGGCTTGTATTTGTCTTTTGTGGACCCAAAGCTGGTGTCTGCATCTGATGAACACCTACTGTGTGCCAGACACCATGAAGCATGCTTTACGCACATCACCTCGTTAAATTTTCACAATAGCCCCACCTTCCAATTTTCAAAGAAATTAACTATTTTAGTCAGTCCACACAGGTTGGGAGTGGTGCAGCAGGATTCACAAGCCAAAGGATTGCCGCTCCAGCACTGTCCCTGGGTGGCACAATCAGTTAAGCACTTGACTACTAGCCAAAAGATTGGCGGTTCGAACCTACCCAGGGGTGGCTTGGAAGACAGGACTGGCGATCTACTTCTGAACAGTCACAGCCTTGAAAACCCAATGGAGCACAGTTCTACTCTGCACACATGGGTCACCATGAGCTGGAAGTGACTTAGTAGATACTAAACACAATAACAAATGATGGGGAAAATGTTGGACGCTATCCAGCATAACCATTTGCCACGTGAGGTTGCTAAGCACTTCACATGTGGCTAGTGCTATTGAACAGCTGATCTTAAAATTTTATTTCATTTTAAACCAAACCAAATCCATTGGCGTCAAGGTGATTCTGACTCATGGAGTCAGTTCAGACTCATAGCGACCCTATGTACAACAGAATGAAACACTGCCTCGTCCTGCGCCATCCTCACAATCATTGCTACGTTTGAGCCCATTGCTGCAGCCACTATGTCAGTGCTCTGGTTTAGGGTCTTCCTCTTTATCACGGACCCTCTACTCTACCAAGCATGATGTCCTTCTCCAGGGACTGGTCCCTCCTGATAACATGTCCAAAGTACATGAGATGAGGAATTCTTTCCCATCTCCCTTCTCAGGAGCATTCTGGCTATACTTTTTCTAAGACATATTTCTTTGTTCTTCTGGCAGTCGGTGGTATATTCAATATTCTTCACCAACACCATAATTCAAAGGCATCAGTTCTTCTTCGGTCTTCCTTAATTATTGTCCAGCTTTCACATGCATATGAGGTGACTGAAAATATCATGGCTTGGGTCGGGGCACCTTAGTCCCCAAAGTGACATCTTTGCTTTTTAACACTTTAAAGAGGTCTCTTGCAGCAGATTTGCCCAATGCACTACATCATTTGATTTCTTAACTGCTGCTACCATGGCGTTGACTATGAATACAAGTAAAATGAAATCCTTGACAACTTCAATATTTTCTCCACTTATCATAATGCTGCTTGTTGGTACAGTTGTGAGGATTTTTGTTTTCTTTATGTTGAGGTGTAATCCATATTGAAGGCTATTGTCTTTGATCTTCATCTGTAAGTGCTTCAAGTCCTCTTCACTTTTCAGCAAGCAAGGTTGTGTCATCTGTATAATACAGGCTGTTAATGAGTCTTCCTCCAATCCTGATGCTGCATTATTCTTCATATTGACCATTTTCTCATATTATTTGCTCAGCATACAGACTGAATAAGTCTGGGGAAAAAATACAACATTGACACACATCTTTCCTGATTTCAAACCACACAGTATCCCCTGTTCTCTTCAAACGACTGCCTCTTGGGTCTATGTACAGGTTCCACATGAGCACAGCTAAGTGTTCTGGAATTCCCATTCTTCACAATGTTATCCATAACTTGTCATGATCCACACAGTGGAATGCCTTTGCATAGTCAATAATACACAAGAAAGCATATTTCTGGTATTCTCTGCTTTCAGCCAAGAGCCATCTGACATCAGCAATGATATCCCTTGTTCCAAATCCCCTTCAGAATCCAGATTGGATTTCTGGCAGTTCCCTGTTGATGCACTGCTGCAACCATTTTTGAATTATCTTCAGCAAAATTTTACTGCATGTGATACTAATGATAGTGTTCGATTCTGTTGAACCACCTTTCTTTGGAATAGGCACAAATATGGATCTCTTCCAGGCAGTTGGCCAGGTAGCTGTCTTCCAAATTTCCTGTAATACATCAGTGAGCACTTTTCAGTGTTGCATCCATTTGTTGAAACATCTCAATTGGTATGCTATCAATTCCTAGAGCCTTGCTTTCACCAATGCCTTTACTGCAGCTGAGACTTCTTCCTTCGGTACCATCAGTTCTTGATGATATGCTGCCTCCTGAAATGGTTGAACATCGACCAACTTTTTTT
>NW_004443945.1:1203129-1297420 GCF_000243295.1 Trichechus manatus latirostris
TCCTTGTAGAAGTTGTGCTGGCTTCCCCAGTAATCACCAAGGTAGAATGTAGAACATTGTCTTTATAAACTGTGTTATGCCAATTGAGCTAGATGTTCCCCGAGACCATGGTCCTCACAGCCATCTGCCCAGCAATTCAGACCCTCAGGGAGTTTGGATGTGTCTATGGAGTGTCCATGACCTTTCCTTGTACAAGTTGTGCTGGCTTCCCCAGTATTGTGTACTGTCTTACCCTTCACCAGAGTTACCACTTATCTATTTTCTATTTAGTATTTCCCCCCACCCCCATCCCTCGTAACCAACAAAGATTGTTTCTTTTTGTGTGTAAACCTTTTCATGAGTTTTTACAGTAGTGGTCTCATACAATATTTGTCCTTTTTTGATTGACTTATTTCACTCAGCATAATGTCCTCCAGTTTCATCCATGTTATGAGATGCTTCACAGATTCATCATTGTTCTTTACCATTGCATAATACGCCACTGTGTATATTTACCATAGTTTGTTTATCTATTCATCTGTTGATGGGCATCTAGGTTGTTTCCATCCTTTTGCTATTGTGAACAATGTTGCAATGAACATGGGTGTGCATATGTCTATTCACCTGACGGCTCTTATTTCTCTAGGATATAGTCCTAGGAGTGGGATTGCTGGATTGTAGGTATTTCTATTTCTAGCTTTCTAAGGAAGTGCCATATCATTTTCCAAAATGGTTATATCATTTTGCATTCCAACCAGCAGTGCATAAGTGTTCTGATCTCCCGGCAGCCTCTCCAACATTTGTTATTTCCAGTGTTTTTGATTCATGCCAATAATGCTGGGGTGAGATGGTATCTCATTGTGGTTTTAATTTGCATTTCTCTAATGGCTAGTGATCGTGAGCATTTCCTCATGTGTCTGTTGGCTGCCTGAATGTCTTCTTTGGTGAAGTGCCTGTTCATTTCCTTTGCCCATTTTTTAATTGGATTATTTGTCTTTTTTTTGTAGAGGGGTTGGATTTTCTTGTAGATTTTAGAGATTAGACCTTTGTCTGACTTGTAGTGTCCAAATTTTTTTCCAGTCTATAGGTTCTTCTTTTACTCTTTTGGTGAATTCTTTTGATGAGGATAAGTGTTTAATTTTTAGAAGATCCCAGTTATCTAGCTTATCTTCTGGAGTTTGTGTGTTGTCTGTTATGTTTATATCCTGTTAATGCCGTGTATTAGGGTCTTTTCTTTCTTTTCTGTCTTTTTAATGACCTTTTGCCTTCTTCATGTATGATGTCCTTGATGTCACCCCACAACTCAGCTGGTCTTTGGTCATTAGTGTTCAGTGCATCAAATCTATTGTTGAGATGGTCTCTAAATTCAGGAGGGATATACTCAAGGTCATGCTTTGTTTTAATTTTCTTCAACTTCAACTGGAACTTGCTTATGAGCAATTGATGGTCTGTTCTGCAGTTACCCCCTGGCCTTGTTCTGACTGATGATATTGAGCTTCTCCATCATCTCTTTCCACAGATGCAGTTGATTTGATTCCTGTGTATTCCATCTGGCAAGGTCCCCATGTATAGCTATTTATGTTGCTGAAAAAAGGTATGTGCAACGAATAAGTCATTGGTCTTGCAAAATTCTATCATGCCGTTTTTATCACCAAGGCCATATTTTCCAACTATTGATGCTTCTTTATTTCCAACTTTCATATTTCAATAACCAGATTGAAATTATCAATGCATCTTGATTGGATGTTTGATCAATTTCAGACTGCAGAACTTGATAAAAATCTCCAAATTTCTTCATCTTTGGCCTTAATGGTTGGTGCACAAATTTGAATAATAGTCATATTAACTGGTCTTCCTTGTAGGCATATGGATATTGCCCTATCACTGACAGCATTGTATTTCAGGACAGATCCTGAAATGTTATTTTTGATGATGAATGCCACACCGTTTGTCTTCAATTTGTCATTACCTGCGTAGTAGACTGATTCAATGAATGTCTGATTCAAAATGTCCAATACCAGTCCATTTCAGCTCACTAATGCCTGGGCTATCGATCTTAACGCATTCCATTTCATTTTTGATGACTTCCAATTTTCCTAGATTCATACTTCGTACATTCCACATTCTGGTCATTAATGGATGTCTGCAGCTGTTTCCTCTCATTTTGAGCCGTGCCACGTCAGCAACTGAAGGTCTCAAAAGCTTTACTTCTAGCCACATCATTAAGGTCAATTCTACTTTGAGGAGGCAGCTCTTCCCCAGTCATATTTTCAGTGTCTTCCCACCTAAGGGGTTCATCTTCTGGCACTAAATCAAACAATGTTCTGCTGCTATTCATAAAGTTTTCACTGGTCAATTTTTTTAGAAGTAGATTGCCAGGTCCTTCTTCCTAGTCTGTCTTAGTCTGGAAGCTCCACTGAAACCTGTCCACCATGGGTGATACTGCTGTATTGGAAATACTGGTAGCATAGCTTCCAGCATCACAGCAACATGCAAGCCACCATAGTATGACAAACTAACAGGTGAGTTTTTAAATGTTATTTCATTTTAAATTTAAAAAATTTTTTAATTTTTAAATTTTATTTTATTTAAATGAAACCAAACCAAACCCACCGCCTTCAAGTCAATTCCAACTCAGAGCAACCCTGTATTTCATTTTAGACCCATTATAAATTTGGAGAGCCATTCTGGCTAGCGGCCACTGTATTAGACAGTGAGGGTCTAGACAAATGGTGAGTCTCGTCTCTCGTTTCCAGGAGATTTTTGTAACCTGGATGACGCAAGCTCTGAGAGAAGTGGAGACATAATTCTAGCCCAGGACCTTGTCATAGAAAAGAGCAGCAACCCCCCTTTCTCCAGGGTCACCCTCTCCCGGCATCCTCCTGCTGGTAAATGGTGGTGCCAATGCCATGCATGGCCTGGCTTTCGTGTGGCTTTGCCAGCGCCAATCTCTCTTGTCCTGGGGCATTCCCATTCCATCAACAAGCTAGAGAAGGCTTCCCAGGTCACAGCCTTGAGAGCTCTAGAGTTGTCAGACATGGTCAGAAAGTAACTTTGGCCATAAATAGTGATGTGGCCTTGAGCAACTTACTTGAGTTCCCCAAACCTGTATTACTCCATCTATAAAATGGGAATAAAATTATTGCTTTTGATGGTTATTGGAATTAAATGTGGTAATATATGATATAAGGGACCTCCTACATTGCCTGGCGCCCTTTCTTCCTCACCTCATATCCCAGTACACAATTTTTCTCTGATCTGGAAGCTTCCCACCTTTCAGGGAGTTATTTTGGTGATTCAGGAATGATGAGGCACCTCATGTCTCTGCCTCAAAAAACATTTCCCCAAACTCCTTCTAGAGGCAATATCTGGATACCACAAGCAGATGGTATAGTTTAGGATGCAGCCAAACCCCAACAGCAAGTGCACACCTCAGCTGCCCCAATCAGCTGGGTCTCACTTCAATAGGCTTGGACGCATGGGCTCCTTCATGCTTGACCTCAGCTGAGGCCACATGAGAGGCTCACCACTGTGCACAGGACCAACAACTCTATTCAGATAATGCTGGCCCCTGTCCAGCCAAGTCCGTGCCTAGGATGTCTAAAATCAAATTACTTTTGCCTTCACCAGTATGATTGTCAATAAAAAGTTATTATTCAGTCCATGGATATTTTAATTACCCAAATGTCAAGCACTGTCACATTCCATTAGCAGTTTAATGGTCCTAATAGAAAGTGCCCTGAGAGGGACCCTAGGAAGATCCTGAGCCCTACTCTGTCCCAGAGGACTCCACCAGAACCACTCTGCACTAATCCGCATCCCCCTCCTAAAAGTCCGCAAAGGGGAAAAGTCTCCCTCTCTTTTGAACAGCATCCTGTGTACCCCAAAGTTCTCCCTTCCCAGCTGGAATCTCTTTTGCTTCAATCCTGTGACAGTTCTTTGCAAGAACAGTAGACATCAGTTTGCAAGGAACAAAGTACAGAGATTCTAAGCACCACTGTGGGGTTCTATGAGAATGCCAGCTTTGCTACTTGTTGACTGTGTGCCCATGGGCAAATGATTCCACTTCTCTGGGCCTCAGTTTCCTCATCTACAAAATGGGATAGTCATACTTATTTTAAGGATTATATATGTGAAGCATTTAGCTTAGAAGCTGGCATAGGGTCAGCATTTGGAGTATGGTAGACACTTGTTCTGTTTTTGGTAGTACTATTGTTATTACTTAGGGGGCATCAGAGAACAAATTAAGCAGGATTTCTCGCATTGAGTCCTTTCCTTACTCCCCACAATATCCTCCTTTATTCCTCCTAAAGCATAATGCAAGGCTTCCTTTACTTCATTCATTCACGGTTTCATTGATTCAACTGATATTTACTGAATGCCTCAGTGGTAGAATTCCTGCCTTCCGTGCAGGAGACCCAGCTTCAATTCCCAGCCAATGCACCTCATGCGCAGCCACCACCTGTCTCTCAGTGAAGACCTGTGTGTTGCTATGATGCCGAACAGGTTTCAGTGGAGCTTCCCAACTAAAATGGACTAAAAAGAAAGGCCAGGTGATGTACTTCCAAAAATCAGTCAGTGAAAACCTTACGGATCACCAAAGTCTGAGCCACAACCAATCATGGGATGGCACAGGACCAGGAAATGTTTCATTCGGTTGTGCTTGGGATCGCAGTGAGTCAGAGACTGCCTTGAGGGCGGCTAACGACAACAACAGCCATGTGCCAGAAACTGCTCTCTGGCATGAAGGGGATGCATGAAGAAGATGGAGCTGGTCTTCTCCTTATTCTCATGAAGATTATAGGAGGGGAGCAAAATATTTAACAAATAAGTACATTCCCCCTCCCCCACAGACACACACGTATTTGAAATTGTGACGAGTGTGATGAAGGAAGAACACAAAGTATGAGGAGTGGGAATCATTGAGGAGACGTAACACAACCTAGGAAGTCAGGGAACCACAGGTTTTAAAATACTTAAAGGAAGAAATTGCATCTCTCCAAAAATGTAGAACAAAATTCTAACTCACCAAAAAAGACCAGACTTACTGGCCTGACAGAGACTGGAGAAACCCTGAGAGTACAGCCCCCGGACACCCTTTCAGCTCAGTAGTGAAGTCACTCCACAGGTTCACCGTTCAGCCAAAGATTAGACAGGCCCATAAAAGAAAATGAGACTAATGGGGCACAACAGTCCAGGACAAGGACTAGAAGGCAGGAGGGGACAGGAAAGCTGGTAATAGGGAACCCATGGTCGAGAAGGGACAGTGTTGACATGTTGTGGGGTTGTTAACCATTGCCATAAAACAATATGTGTACTAACTGTTTAATGAGAAACTATTTGTTCTGTAAACCTTCATCTAAAGTACAATTAAAAAAAATAAAGAAATTTCATCTCTCCAACTAGACTATGAGTTCCTAGAGGGCAGGCAGAGAAACAGTCCCCAAAATGGAGCGGAGTTCCCAGGTGAGAAGGAATATTTACTAAAGAAGAGTTAAATTAATAAAGGAATGGATGGTTTGATGGACGTAAACATTGTTGCTATACCTTCAGTTAATGAACTCGCTCCTGCCTTCTGGTCCCGCGCTCCTGCATCTGCCTCCATTCACTGCATCTCTGTCTTCATTTTCTCTGCTTCTCAGCATCCTCTGGGCCCCGGCCCAATGCTACGTCTCGAGTCACAAACTGCATGCCTCCGAATCGCCTCCTGGAATGCCATTTCTTCTCAAAACCCTTGCATAGCCAACACTTTCCACTCTGCCCTGCCAGCCCTGCCCCCAACCCTTGCCATCACCCCAAAGCGGTCTCCACTTCTTCCAAGGGGACGCTAAAAATGGAAAGCCACGTGGAAATAAAAACCTTGAGAAGCCCGACACCTTGGAGAGGTAAGCACCTTCCTGCTCTGGGAATGCGGTTTATGCCTGAGTCATTTACTTGTCTGGCTCCGGCAGACTGTAAGGCCTTGGGCAGGGAACAAGGACTTTCTGTCTCCTAGAATGCTGAACACAGTAGCGGCAGTCAGCAAATTGTAAATAATGATGGGGATGAGGCAGCAACTGGGAAGGCCTAGTAAAGCCCTGTAAAAACCTCCTTCCTGCACCCGGAGCTACCAGGGAGCTAGGACGTGGCCCCATTTCTAGCTTGTGCCACCAGGCACCATGGAGCCAGAGCCCTTGCTTCGTTGTCACACTGGGTCAGGGAACCCTACCCTTTTGGTAAAAGCAGGTAGGTCTCTTCCCAGACACACATAACTTAGAAACACTGGCACCCACAGCCACGCAGCACAGTTAACAAGGTACGTACCGATGTGGGCTGCAAACAAGAAAGAACCTCCCAGGGAATCTTGGATGGTGCCCCAACTGGGCTCCATGGGCCTCCTGGGCTACGAGGATCCAATCTGCATTTCCCACTGGTTTGGAAAACGTAACAAGGGGAGCAGCCCTCTAGCTCCAGGGGTCATTCAGATGCCTCTGAGATTGGAGAGAAAACAGGTTTGGGAGTTGAATGGAATCCTGGATCTGCAACTCGCTACTCTTGTGACCTTAAACAGGTGAAGCTCTGAAGGTCTCTAAGCCTCAGCTTTGTCCTCTGTAGCCGAGAGCTAGGGACTGCTGGGAGCATTCACACTCTTGTAGGCTCTGGGGATAGGGATAGTGCATTTAGCACTACAGCAAGCCCCTGATCTCAGGGAGGATTTGTTCTAGTTGGGGAAGAAGAAACAAATAAATTCTTATATGGCAGATCATAATAGGTGCTGTGAGTCTCTGGGTGGTGCAAACGGTTAACATGTTCAGTTGCTAACTGAAAGGTTGGAGGTTTCAGTCCATCCAGAGGTGCCTTGGAAGAAAGGACTGGCAATCTACTTCTTAAAAATCAGCCATTGAAAACCTTGTGGAGATAGTTCTACTCTGACACACATGGGGTCACCATGAGTCAGAGCTGACTCATCGGCAACTGGTAGTAGGTGTAATAGATGCTATGATGAAAAATAAAACAGGTTAGAAGAAAGGGACATCAGAGAAGGCGCCTGTGGTCATGCGACTCCAGAACAGAGACCTAAACAAAGGGAGAGGTGACCAAGAGGAGGCCTGGGGAAGTAACATTCCAGAGGGAAAAACAGGGGCAAAGATCCTAAGGAAAGAGTACATCTGAGGAACAGCAAAGAGGCCAACGTGGCCAGAGAGGAACAAGCAAGGGGAAGGTGGTGGGGTTTAGGTCACACTGCGTAGGGCCTTTGGCTTTCTTCTGCATGAGATGGGAAAGCATGGCAGGTTTGGAGGAGCAGCGTGATCATCTGCTGTGTGTTCCAGAAAGATGCCTCTGGCTGCTGCATAGAGATTAGAGTGTGGTGGGGCATGGGTGGAAGCAGGAAGACCATCACAGTTGTGTAGTAAAAGGGGATGGTGGCAGGAACTGGGTGGTACTGGTAGAAATGGTGAGACATTTGACATAGACTCTTGAAACAGTTTGAAGGCAAAACTAAGAGGATGGGGTTAGGTGTGGAGTGAGAAAAAAAGTAGTCAAAGATACCCCCAGGTTTTGCCAAGAGCTCGTCCAGCACCTGGCTCAGAGCAGGTTGGTGGTTCTTGTAGTCGTCATCAAGTAGGTTGTGACTCGTGGCAACCTTCTATGTAACAGAACGAAATGCTGCCAGGTCTTGCGCCATCTCCCTTCCCGTCCCCCACCTGCCAGCAGCCACAGATGCTGAAGAAGGGATACCAGGATGTCTCCTGCTTCCAGAAGCTTAGGAGACAAACAGGTACACAGAAAACTTGGGGGAAAAAAAAAGATGGCAGAACCCATGTCAGCAACAAATCCTATCTCCAGGGAAACAGGAGGCACATGTTCATCATTTAAAAGGAGATGTGGGCATGAGAGTATGGCCAGCTAGTAAGGCACTGCTAAGGGGCATAAAAATCCTAGAACAAAGGACTTAATCTTGTTTTTAATTACAGAAGTAACATGCATTGAGTGGACATATCCTTTGGCCCCAAAATCCTGCTTACGTGAAATGACAGACATCTGCACAAAAATTTTGGTAAAAGATATTCATCAAAATATTATCAATAATGGTAAATAGAAAACAACCGAAATTTCAACCAAGTAAGGATGTACTAAATCCCTAATTTGAACACAGCAAAAGAAAAGCATGAAGAAAAAACTACAACTCCCCCATAACCTCCTAGAAATAACCATAATTAAATTGATGGTGTATGTCTTTGCAACTTCTTTTCTATGCATCTATATGAATATTTTGTTGTTGATTTAAAATTGGAATCATATTGAATACTGCTTTGGAATCTGACTTTTTCTACATAGCAAGTATTGTAAATGTTTTCATGTCATTAAATATTGTTCTACAACATATTTTACTGGTTTCATGGTGTTTAATTATTTGTAAGAACCATGATTTCCATGACAGATTCCGTATTGTTGGACATTTTGGTCATTTCCAATTTTCCATCATTATAAATAGTTCTTCAATGTGCAACCTTGTACATAAACTTATGTGAACATCTCTTATTATTTCCTTAAGGTAAAAGAAATGCCAAAACATGGAATTGCTGAGTCAAAGAGAATATCCATTTTCTAAAGCAGTTTTAGGTTTACAAAAACATTGTACAGAAAGAGCAGTGCGTTCCCATATATCCCCTTCTCCCCTGCCCACATTTTCCCCTATTATTATTATCCTGCATTTGTGTGGTGCATTTGTTGCAAAGAATAAACCAATACGTTATTATTAACAAAAGTCCATAGTTTGCATTAAGGAGCCCTGATGGTGCAATGGTTAAGCACTCAGCTGCTAACCAAAAGGTTTGCTGTTTGAACCCACCCAGACACTCCACGGGAGAAAAGACCTGGTGATCTGCTCCCGTAAGGATTACATCCTAGAAAACCCTGTGGGGCAGTTCTACTCTGCCACATCGGGTCACTGGGAGACAGAATCTTGACTTGACAGCACCCAAGAACAACAACAAATAATTCGAATTAGGGTACACTCTCCCTGTTGTACAGTTCTATGGGTTTTAAAAATGCACGAAGTCATGCGTCCACCATAATAGTATCATACAGAATAGTTGACTGCTCTAAAAATGCCCTGTGCTCCATTTCTTCATTCCCGTCCCAGCCCCGGGAACCCTGGCACCCACTGATCTTTTCACTGTCTCTACAGTTTGGCCTCTTCCAGAGTGTCATGTAGCTGGAATCATACATTATGTCGCCTTTTCAGACTGGCTTCTTTCACTTAGCAATATGCATTCAAGGTTCTTCCGTGTGCTTCATAGCTTGATAGCCCATTTCTTTTTATCACTAAATAATCCTCCATTGTACGGATGTACCACAGTTTGGTTATCCATTCACCTATTGAAGGACATCTTGGTTGCTTCCAATTTTTGGCAATTATGAAGCTGCTACAAACATTCATGTGCAGATTTTTGTGTGGACATAAGTTTTCAGCTCATTTGGACAAACACCTAGGAGCGCAATTGCTGGATAGAATGGTAAGACTATGTTTAGCTTAGTAAGAAACGGCCAAATTGTCTTCCACAAATATCCATTTTTACGGCTTCTAGGAAATACTTTCAAACAGTCTTCCAGAAAAGTTGTACTGATTTATCTTGCCATCATCAGGGAATGAAAGCTCTCATTTCTCCACATCCAGGCCATTGCATATTATTATTTTTTGCCAATGTAATAGGAGGACAACAGAATTGTGTAACTGATTTAATTAGTGTTTCTTTGATCCCTACTTAAGTTGAACAAATTTCCATATGTTTATTAGCCATTTTCCTTTTTTTATTCTAGGAATTTCCTGTTCCTGCCTTTTGTTTATCTTCTTCATGCTTATTTTTGAGAGCTTATTAGAGCCCAAAGGCAGTTTTCAAGGAAAAGTTACTCCAAAAGCCATGGCAGACCTGAGGACCAAACATCACTTACAGAAAGTCCCAGAAGGTTTGGCTAAACCACATGGTGGCTTGGATGTTCCAACCTTAGGGCCAAAGGATTCCGGGATGGTGATGAGGGGAGCCGAGAACCAGAGCCAAACAGACAGAGGCCAGTTGCTGGCCTGGTTTTTGTCAGAGGTGGGCGGCAGTAGGCTGGGGAAGCAGGCATGGCGCTGGTGGCCTCAATGCAGCAGGATATTGGCATCTCCATTGGAAAGGAAGAAACATGGGCACCCATGGATACAACTAGCACTACTGGTCCAATCAGTCAAGCCCCCAAAATGACTTATCTCTCAAGAATGAGAGTTTCAATATGTGGCAATTGAAGTCTCTGCGAGTCACCGTGTTTTCCTTGTCTTAGCGCTGAGCTGAGAGAGGCTGGGATGAATTAGCTGGGAGGGGAATTATAAGGCAGAATTGTGTATAGTTCATTTCTATCACTGATTGGCAGAGGGCAGCTGCTTGGGTTGGAAATAAAACTGTTTTCCAAAAGAAAGCTGAAATCTCCCTCCTGCATGAGTGTGCCTGGCCTGGCAGGGGTTCAGGCCTCCACATATGGACTCTAGAAAGAGACAGAAAGGCTTGGGGCCTGGGTCCAATGGCCAGTGCAAAGGCTCAGGAAAGGAGAGACTGCAGGAAGGGGAGAGGTGGGAGATGTCCCATGCCTGCTGCACAACCCAGGAGCAGCCCAACCTGCCCCCGACTCCCGACAAGACCCTGACACCATGCAAATAGCTGCCATGCTTTGTCCAGGGCCACATTCCTCAATTCCAATGACTGGCTATGTTTCCCAAACAGAGCCCCAACACGCTAGCCCTGACAAAGCCAATTCCATCTCAGTGAGTAACCCTCCAACTGCCCGTGACATGCTCAGCTCCTTTCTGGAAGCCTGGTGGGCTGGTCATGTACACTCAGTCCTCTTGCATGCCTCCAGCCTGCCAAGTCTCCTTCAGCATCTAAAAGAGCAGGGAGGTGAGGGCTGTGTGGGCAGTGTTCCCTTTCTCAGAGCCCCCCATTTGTTTGCATATCAAGATGGTACAGATATGGACTTAAGTGGTCCCTCTATATATGGAGGCAAGATGTACCTGAAGCAGGGCTGGCTTGCACGCCCCCCCATTCTACCATAATGAAATCCCCACCAAAGTCCTGCCAAGTCCCCATCCAGCCTTACTCTGGGTTCTACTTTCCTGATGAGACTGAGACTATTCAGTCAGAACCCATTCAGTTAGCCTCAGTTACACTGTGGTCCTCTTTGTCACTAAAGCCCTACTTTGGGAAGGAAACACTGTTTTTACTTTCCAGGGTTGACCCTTCTCCATGCCTGCTAGTTCTCCACCTGGGATCTGCTCATCCTGCACCACCAATCTCCAAAGCCTAGGCTCCCAATCACTGTGCTACAGGGTCAGCCTGGCAGTGGTACCTACAGACCTGTTTTCGGGGAAGGGAGGTTGTAATGATGTTTTTTTTAGAGCCTAAAGGCAAATTACAAGGAAAAGTTACTCCAAAAGCCATTGCAGGCCTGAGGACCAAACATCACTTACAGAAAGTCCCAGAAGGTTTGGGTAAACCACATGGTGGCTTGGATGTTCCAACCTCAGGGCCAAAGGACACCAGAATGAACATATAACATACACACAGTTTTTAATGAACATACCACATACATAAACTTAAGTGCATCAATTGCCCTGATCTTTAGTATGCAGCTCAAGATATTTTTTTATATGTGTATACCCCTGTGTAACCACCACCCAGGTCAAAATACAGAACATTTCTAATGCCCCGTAAAGATCTCTCACGCCACTTCCCAGTCATTACCTGAGTAACCACTATTTGACTTTTATCAACATGGATTAGTTTTGCTTCTTTCTGAACTTCCTATCAATGGAATCATACTCTATGTTCTCTTGTGTCTGGCTCCTTTCACTCAACATCATGTCCTTGAGATATTTATTAACTTTGCTGCTAGTGCTAAAAGCCATAAGTTTTACTGATTCCTACTCTAGGATATGCTTTGTGCTTTCAAACTGGGTTCCAAAAAAGAGATCCTCAGATCTCACATGGCATAGGAGGAAGAGTCAAGAAGGCCTAATTGGGGAGCAGAGGGTAATGCCCTTGTTCATCTGGTAAAGCTCTTTCTTCATCTGTTTTACACATGGGGCTTCCACTGAGATTTCTCTTGCCCAAAAGACACTAAGGAAAAACAACAATGGCAAGTCTCTAGAAGCTGCTTAGAGCCTCAACAAATATACTATGGTTCTCTTCTCCTTGGTCAGGAATTGAGAAAGAAGGATAAAAGCCACCAAGACCAACACCCTTTGGAGCATCTAGAGGATTCGGGGAACAGGGGGTGATTCTCTCTCAGGCATCCTTAATCCTAGCATGAGACCAGGAGCCTTTCCAGCCCCCACCCTCTCTGACAGAAACAAGGGGTATCAGTTGTTGTTAGCTGCTGAGTCGGCCCCCAACTCACGGCGACCCCAGGCACAATGGAATGAAATGTTGCCCATGATATCCACAGGGTTTTCACTGACTGGTTTTCAGAAGCAGATCTCCAGGCCTTTCTTCCTAGTCTGTTTTAGTCTGGAAGCTCCACTGAAACCTGTTCAGCATCATGGCAACATACAAGCCTCCACTGACAGATGGGTGGTGGTACTGACCAGGAACTGAACCCAGGTCTCTCACATGGAAGGCGAGAATTCTACCACGGAACTACCAAGCCCCCATGAATGGGTATGCAGGAGATCCAAAACAGAAGTTTCCAACCCTCACCCCATCACTGCCATGGCCCTTCTGCTCTTTGCCATCAAGGGGTGGTATTTCTAGTACCTATGTCTGAACAACAATTGACACTTACATTAGTGGGAGGGGCTGGGACAGGATGAACCCAAATGGGATGGTTCATAGGTAAGAAGAGGAGGGCAGAAAAATCCCGCACATCAGTGTGGCTCATGTCTGTCTCTCTTTTCCCACCGACTGACGGTCTATGAAGGAGTTGGACAACAGCCTGTTCCCCCAATTGAAAACACAGGGAAGACATACAAGGAACAATTCAATTAACAACAAAAGGACAGCAGGCTTGAGGAGTAAAAAGAACAAACTAGGGCTTGCTGGAAACTTCCTTGACCTAAGCCCTATGGCTGGGGGAGGGGGACAGTGGGGCAGGGGAGGTGGGGAAGCCTCCTCCAGCTCCTCTAGGACCCCTGATTCTTCCCCAGACCCTGGCGGAGACAGACACACATTTTGACAAACACTCTTCCCCTAATTTTGAAGCCCCTGTGGATTGCAAGGGAAATTTAATCCATATGTCTCTGATTCATTTATACTTAACTCATCAACATGTTGTTTGTAAGAGCTGTTTCGTGTCCAAGTGCCTTTTTTTAAGCTCTTAAAACCCTGTGTTTTTTCTTCGAAACAGGAAATCTTACTGCTCCAAGAGAAAAGGAACTGGAGCCCTAGAGGTTCAAACTGGGTTCAAAGCTCCTGCCTCCCTGGAGACCCCAACCAACCAGAAGGAGTCTCACTGCCAAACCCGCTCCCCTGCACCATGCAGGGGGCAGAGAGCCTACAAGCAGCCGAATCAGGCCAGGAGAAGCCTGGGGCACGGAGCAGGGCCGGGCGAGTTCAGGGTAAAACTGTTGTATTCACAGCCAGGGCCCTGCTCCTCAGAGCCCATGAGGCCTGGAGGCTGCAGGAGGCAGAGAAAGCAGGCCAGGAGTTCCGTTCTACTTCATTACAGGCAGCATCTTTGCTCAAAACAGAATCGCTACAAGCAGGTTCCTCTGGAAATGACCCTGGGCCCCTGGCCTGAGCTGAGTCACGAGCTTTTTTGCAAAGTCTCTGGAATGGCAGTGAACTCTGAAGGACACTTCAGATGGGTGGAGATGACGTCGCTGCTCCAGCTTCCCCTCTCCTCTTGCCCACGCCCCTCACCTTGTTGAAGGCTGCCACACACAAAGATGTCCCTTTGCCCTTGGGCCAGAGGAGCTGAAGGTCGTCAAGGTGTCAGTGAGTAAGCGGGCCAAATTCCTTAAGCCTCAGGATGGGCTTTGTTGTTGTTAGTTGCCACTGAGTTCGCTCCATCTCGTGGGGACCTTACGTATAACAGAAGGAAATGTTGCCTGGTCCTGTGCCATCTTCATGATCGTTGGTATGTTTGAGTCCATTGTTTCGGCTGTTGTGTCAATCCATCTCATTGAGGGTTTCCTTCATTTTTGCTAACCCTCTACTTTACCAACCATGATGTCCTTTTCTAGCAATTGATCTTTCCTGAAGATGTGTCCAAAGTTAGCGAGCTGAAGTTTCGCCATCCTTGCTTCTAAGGAGGCAGATCTACAGCTGGTGCAAAGCTGAGAAGTTGAGCTATGAGCCACTGTCAGCAGTGCAAGCTCTCTCTGGCTGGCCTGTGGACAGCCACGTCGTCTCTGTGATAAGGGGACTACAGAACCGATAGTGTGTGCACACCCCAGTACATGTATGCACCGAGTTGGCACAGGCTGCACAGTCTGGATAACCTATATTTCAGGGGCTGACATACCTTGTCTACTTCCCCAGAGAACAGGAAGGGAATTTAGCATGAATTCTTATGTTAACTAATTCAAAGGGTCCGAGGGGTAGAAAACACAACAACCAATGTCAAGTAAAGCTGCAGCAACCTCAGCACAGCAAAGAAGCTACAGTTAACAAAACCCCCAAACCACCTCTCTTCTTAATATTGAGAAACAAGCCTAAAGTAAAACAGCAACCAA
Organism: Trichechus manatus latirostris; assembly: GCF_000243295.1. Lineage (NCBI taxonomy): Eukaryota > Metazoa > Chordata > Mammalia > Sirenia > Trichechidae > Trichechus > Trichechus manatus. The sequence continues at coordinate 1,217,798 of NW_004443945.1, forward strand.
GAGAAGGCATGTGGCTTCTGGAGGTAGGAACTTTATCACCTAAGCCAGGGAAGCATATTACAGTGTGAGACTGGATTATCGTTCAACAAATCCCCACCCCAGCCCTCCCTGCCCCATTGACTCTGAGCTTGGCCAAGTGACCTGCTTTGGGCACTGTAATGTGGATGGGAGTGACGGTGACAATGACAGCTCCAAGCCAAGGCTTTCAGGGGCACAGCATGTTTCTGCTCATCCCCATGTGCTCTCGCCATCTGCCATAAGAAGAACACGCTCTGCCACTTTCAGCCAGAGCCCCGGAATGAGAAACGTGAGCAGACCTGAGCCTACCCTGCAGCCTGGAGCTAAACTCAGCCCAGTCGAGCTAGAATTAGCCAAACTGCAGAAACCCACAGGCCTGTGAACAAGAAATCAATGCCTGTTGGAAGCAACTGAGTTTTGTGAGGGTTTGTTACCCAGCATTATGCAGCAATCACCGACTAAGCTGCATGGTTACAATCTCTAGTAGACTACAAAAAAGAAGTTGGGTCAGCTCTGCCTTTTACCTAAAACCCGCCCTGGCCCATTCTTGTCCCATACATCTCGTCTCTATGGCAGCAGAGCCTTCTCTCCATGTTATTGTTAGTTTATCCCTTCATTCCACAAACACCTATTGAATACAGAGATTTATTAGGATGTGACCACGGCCTTAGAAGCTTATGTTGTAAGTGGAGACAGACCCATAAACAGAGGATTATAGTACAATGTGACACATACAGTAACAATGAGAAAAGAAGCACAGTAGATGGAGGTACTCTACCACCCACCTGTCAGTCTGTCAAACTACAGTGGCCTACATGTTGTTGTGATGCTGGCAGCTATGCCACCAGTATTTCAAACAGTAGCAAGGTCACCAATGATGGACAGGTTCCAGTGGCACTTCCAGACTAAGACAGGCTAGGAAGAAAGGCATGGTGATCTACTTCTGAAATTTAGCCAAAGAAAGCCTTATGGATCACAGCAGAACACTGTCCAATTTGCTTGCCTTGGACACATCATCAGGAGGGATCAACTGATGGAGGAGGACGTGATGTTTGGTAAAGGGCCAGTGAGAGCAAGGGAGACCCTCGGTAAGATGGATTGTCACAATAGCTGCAACAATGGACTCAACATGCTGGCCATTGTGAGGATGACACAGGACCATGCCACATTTCGTTTTGTTGAAAATAAGGTCACCATGAGTCACATAGTTTGGACATGTTATCAGGAGGGATCAGTCCCTTGAGAAGGACATCATGCTTGGTAAACTAAAAAGTCAGAGAAAAAGAGGAAGTCTTTCAAGGAGATGGATTGACAGAGCAGCTGCAACAATGGGCTCAAGCGTAACAATGATTGTGAGGATGGCACAGGAACGGGCAGTGTTTCGTTCTGTTGTACACAGGGTCACTATGAGTCAAAACCAACCTGACAGCACCTAACAACAGCACATGGCAATAATAAAGATAATATAGTAATTATTATTATTAAAGCTAGAGGAGCATGGAAGCTATCAAGCCTACTGTGAGCTATGAAATGAACTGGGAACCTTCATGAGCTGTTTATCATTAGAGTGACATGGCTCCCACCTTGGAAGGCACCATAACAGCGGATGGTTAAGACGGCAGGAACTAGTTTCACCACATTCTAGCTGTGTGACCCTGGGTAGGCTGCTCTACTTCTCTATCAGTCCTCATGTATAAAATGGAGCTAAGTATGTTCCCCACCTCACAGGGTTACTGTGAGTGTGCAGTAGGCATCTCCACATTCTGTGCTGAGCGTTATCCCAGCACGGAGTGGACTAAGAAAAGAAAGCTGTCTAGTTTCATCTCCTCAGCCATCACTGTGAAAACCACCAGAGCCAAGGCTACTTGGCCCCTGGCTGTGGGCTAGTGACATCTAACCTGTCCTTCATGCGGTGTGACGGAGGGAAGACGGGTCTGGAAAACAGCACGTCTGCACTCAAATCCCGCTCTACCACTCACAGGCTACACGCCTGCAGGCCAGGTACGCAACCTTCCTGAGCCTCAGCTGTGTTATCCGTAAAATAATTTCATAACCAAGAGCCTTAAGAATGTAAATTATTTAATCCAACTGCTCCACTTGCAGAAATTTAGCCCAGGGAAATAATCAGAGATGTACATGGAGATTTATGTACAATGACGTCCATGGGCACATTTTTCTAAATAGCGAATACTGGGAAGAACTTAAAAGCCTAGCATAGGCGATTAATTACATTATGGTGCATCCAAATGATGTAATGTTGTTCAACCATTAAAAAGCATGTTGTCAAAGACTATTTAAAGATATGGAGGAAATGTTCATGACATATTATTAAGAGGGAAAGCATAGTTTATAAAACTAGCTGGGTCACGATTAGCCTCAGGGCACCTTGGATGAATGCAAGAAAGATGCCCCCTTCAGATGGACAGCTCCTCACCTCTAAGTTCTACTTCACCTGCTCCCTCCAGCTCCTCCTCCTTACCTGTAGTCTCCACCTCTAGCCCCCACCTCCTCACCTGTAGGCCCCATCTCTAGCACCCAGCTCCTCGCCTGTAGGCCCTGCCTCCTCTCCCCTTGGCCAGGTGCCCCCCAGCAGGGCACAACCTGCACTATTATACCCAGTAGCCCTTGCCGCCTCCACCTTTGGGCCCCCTGGTTTATGTCCCACACAGTAGCTAGAGATGCCTTTTAAAATTCAAGTCAGCTCGTAACTCTCCTCTGCTTTAACCCTTCCCAGGCTCCTCTACTCAAAATGACTACCAGAGTCTTTACTGTGGCCTAGAAGGTCCTACATGGTCTGGCCCCCTATAATGTCCCTGACTTCATCTTCTATAACCCTCCCACTCACTCCCTCCACTACAGCCACACTGGCCTCCTTACTGTACTTCGATCATGCCTGGCACACTTCTACCTCAGGGCCTTTGCACTGGAGGTTTGCCCTGCCTGGAATGCTCCTTCCCAGATATATACATGGCTCCCTACTGCACCTCTTTCAGATTTACTAAAGTGAATCAAATGACATTTTTTCTATTAGAACTTCTATAGCCGTCCTATCAAAAACTCTTGTTATTATTGTTGTTTGCCATTGAGTCAATTCTCAGTCATAACCACCCTATGTGACAGAGTAGAGCTGCCCCACAGGGCCTCCAAGGAGCAGCTGGTGGATTTGAACCGCTGAACTTCTGCGTAGCAGCCTGAGTTCTTAGCCACTATGCCACCAGGACTCTGTTGTTATTGTTAGCTGTCATCAAGTCGGCCCCCAACTCATGGTGACCTCATGTACAATGGGATTGGACTGTCATGATCCACAGTGTTTTCACTGGCTGATTTTGGGATGTAGACCACCAAGCCTTTCTTCCTAGTCCATCTTAGTCTGGAAGCTCCACTGAAACCTGTTCAGCCTCATAGCAACACACAAGTCTCCACTGACAAATGGGTAGTGGGTACACAGGAGGTACGCCGGCTGGGAATGGAAGTCGGGTCTCATACGCAGAAGGTGAGAATTCTACCACTGAACCAGCACTGCCCCCCACCAAAACCAGCAGCCTCCCTCAAACACTGTTTGTCCTCCTTCCTGACTCTATCGTTTTCTTTAGCATCTAACTTTTATGGCACAGTGGTTAAGCGCTCGGCTACTAACCAAAAGGTCGGCAGTTCAAACCCACCAGCTTCTCCTTGGGAGAGAGATGTGGCAGTTTGCTTCCGTAAAGATTATTGTCTTGGAAACCCTATGGGGCAATTTTTCTCTGTCCTATAGGGTCGCTGAGTCTGAATCAACTCGACGGCAGTGGGTGTTTTGGATGGGACGTTTATGTATTTTGCTTATTTGTTGAGTTACCTAGTGTCTCTATACTCTAATGCGAGTTCTCTAAGGGCAGGATTTTTTTCTGTCTTGTTCACTCTTGTTCCCCCAGTAATGAAAATAGCTCCTGCTTAATAACTGTCTGTTGACTGAATAAAGTAGGAATAGTATAATCCAAATTGGATTGTATATAAGCAGTGTATTGATAGGTATCACCTCTGCATGGTAGGAAAGAAAGTAATTATTATTGTCTTGGGCTCTTCTGTATTTTCCAAAACTTCTCTACATGACTATGTGCTACTCTGGCCTTCAAAACAAAAAGAGCTGTGAGTGTCAGTTTTCAATGGGTCTACCAATCGTCCCTGCCACATGGTGGCTCGTGAGTACTGACTCCTCTTCCCTGTCAGACAAGGCCGTTTCAGGAGGCAGCCTCCATGTCCTGGTCATTTCTGGGATCACGAAGGAGATGATGTGCATTTTTGTCAGTAAAAGCCAACGTGAACTCCCCGTCCAGCCCCTCATTTTTCCAGAGCTGAGACCCTGCTCTGCCCCGCCAGTGCTCCCAGGGCATGGAGGCCTGTCCTCGTGCTGTCCCAGGCCCAGCTTCCTGTCCCCAGTCCTCCTTGACATTCACTGCCCACTGGACCACACCCCTCACCTTTTGCCAAGCCTACTGGATCCACCCCTGGGCCCCCACTCTTGTGGTTTGTTATGGACTGAATTGCGCCTCCAAAAATATGTGTTGAAAGAGCTCAGCTGCTAACCAAAAGGTCGGCAGTTCTAATCCACTAGCCACTCTGAAGGAGAAAGATGTGACAATCTGCTTCCGTGAAGATTACAGCCTTGGAAACCCTATGGGGCAGTTCTACTCTGTCCTGTAGGGTCGCTATGAGCGGAATTGAGTCAACAGCAATGGGCTTGGTTTGGTTTTTGGTTTATACCTGCAAATACGTTCCAATTTGGATAGGACAGGGTTTATGTTAATCAGGTCATAGTCGAGTAGGGTGGGTTCTAAATCTAATCACTTTTGAGTTATAAAAAGACACAGAATGGATGGACACACACACACACACACACACACACACACACACACACACACGGGTGAAGACACATGCCATGTGAGGATTATCTACAAACCAAGTAACCAAGGAAGGCCCAGGGCTACCAACAAGCAAAGAACAGACACTCCTGAGATGCTGATTTGAATTTTTAGCCTTCAGACTGTGAGGAAATAAATTTCTGTTCTTTAAAGTCACCTACTTGTGGCATTTCTGTTACAGCAGTACTAGGAAACTTAAACATGGTTCCTTCTGCCGGGAGCACTCTTCCCCCCAGCCGTCTGTAAAGCCCATTCCCTGTATGCCCAGCTGTCCCTTCGGGAGGCGGTCCCATCCAGAGGAGCTCCCCAGCCCCCTCCACCAGTCTCTCCCTCTTGACTTTTCTTGGCTCCATCTTAGCATTTATTACCACCTCACACGTTATGTATTTATTGTCTTTAGCATCTCCCACTAGAATGTAAGCTTCCTAAGAATACAAAAATACCCAACCTGTTGCTGTCGAGTCAATTCCAACTCACAGTGACCCTATAGGACAGAGTAGAACTGCCCCACAGTTTCCAAGGAGCGCCGGGTGGATTCAAACTGCCGACTTTGTGGTTAGCAGCCGTAGCACTTAACCTTTATGCCACCAGGGCTTCCAATGAACGTGCTCCAGGTGAGGAGACTGTTTTATTTACCTCTACATCCCAAACGTAAACTAGTACTTGGTACATAGGAGATGCTCAGTACGCATGGGATGAGTGAATGAATGAAGCCCCAGGCCACACAAATGAGCATTCTTCTCTTACTATCTGCACAAAAAAAAGGGGAAAGAGTAAGACGTGTTCAGAATCTCCCTCTGGGAAAGACAGTTGGTAACTCCAGTAGGAAATCCTCAATTCAAATCAGCCCTGGTTATTTATCCTCTAGAAAGGACGTGACGGCAGCTCTTTCTCCATCACCCCAGGTGTGTAATGCCAAACAGGTAAGCAAGCTCACAACATCAACCCACCGATCATTTTCTGGACACAGCTTTGCGTCTGTGCTCTTCCACTTCTCCTCCTCCTCCCAGCCTTCTCCTCCACAGCCGCCTGACCCACCCCAGTCCCACAGCACCTCTCTGCCCAGGCATCAACACTGGCGAGGCCGAGAGGCACACAGCAGCTCGTCTTCATTGCTGCTCCTTCCTATCTCCCCCACTCAGGCAGCAAGCTCCTGGCCTTCAGCCCTAAATGGTGTGGAGAAGCCGTTTCCAGGACAACCTAGACACAGGCTCCTCTCACCTGTCCCTTTGGGCCTGATGCACAGGGGCCTGCATGCTTGAGGCATCTGACCAAGATTCTCACCTTTACAAAACCAGACGACACCCCACCTCCAGAGAGTTGCTGACTTCTAAATTTAGTCCCCCTGCCCCCTCTGTGATCCCCATAGTGGAGAGAAAGGCTAGAGGCTGGAGGAGGTGAGGGTCCAACCTCCCTTGTGTCATTTTGCTGTGGCTGTGAAAGGGGGACCATGGTAAATGTGGAACTGGTTTTCTAACCTGAAGCTTATCTTTCCTGAAAAAAACAAAAGGGTGAGGGATTGGACTTGTTAAAAAATTTTTTAAGTCAGTTGGCATGAAGCTTACTCCAAGTCATGGTAACCCCATGTGTGTCAGAGTAGAGCTGTGCTCCATAGGGTTTCTAATGGTTGATTTTTTGGAAGCAGACCACCAGGCCTTTCTTCTGAGATGCCTCTGGGTGGACTCGAACCTCTAACCTTTTGGTTAGTGACTGAGCGCATTAACCATCTGCACCACCCAGGGGTTCCTCTTGCTAAATAGATGCCTCAAAAGAGACTTTAGAAAGACCAACAGACCTGCTGGAAATTAGGGCAAATTTGTGGTGTCTTAAAGTTAGGGGAGGAAATAGCAGGACTGGCAAATATATGCCACCTCAAATGTTAACCCTGATCAACTGGTAGTGGATAACTAAAGCACTGTGTTGAGAAGGATTCTGTGTGTCAGTCCAAGACTCATAGTGCTGTGATCGATTAGTGATGTCTGCCATGGGCACGAGCGTGGAGAGATTGTACACACACCCGACTTATATTTGTGGATGGGGGAAAGGAATAAGTGTGCCTTGGCCATGGCCCTCGGGCTCTTTCTATCTCCATGGCTTGCCTGCCAAATGAGTGTCCCCCAAATTATGAGTAATTCCTACCGTGCTAACTATAACCCCATCCCTTTCTTTCCTACTTGAGAAAAAGTATCAGAATGCAAGTTAGTGGAAGCACTGTGAATCTGCTTTCATTTATTAAAAAAAGTAAATCTGCAAGAGTCAGCATTTTAATATTGGTAACAAATTACTTGTATCCCATCTTACAGAGGATCATACATCACCGTAAGGCAAACGTGAACCATGCTCTAAGGCTCCCTCCTGCCTTCTTCTACAGGCGCAACAATGCCACACCCAGCCCCTGGAGCAGCTGGTTTCTAACTCCTGGCAGCCTGGACCTGGCCGCAGCCACCTTCCTGACAAACAGGCTGCCTCCACCAAGCAGGCAGATGGCAGGTAAGACAAAACACAGTTGCTAAGTCTGCTCTGCAGTATCATCCTTGGAGGGTGGGGCCAGGGCTCTAGTCACAGAAGCCCCTTAACTAGTATTGCCACCAAGTCTCCCACTGCCCGGCCACGAAGGTCACAGCCCTGAAGGTCCTGTAGAAAGCCAGCTTCCTTTGACTGCCAGACCTGGAGCATCTGAGCCCCAGCCGCATCTGTGGCAGGTTGGAGCCCACAGGTAGGACCCAAACTTGGTTACTACAAATCTCAAATAGGTAGAGGTTTTCTTTTCTACCCCTGGGGTTACACGTAGCCAGGGCGCTGGCCCTCTGGGGCAATCAGGCCACCAGGAATGGCTGACCAGAAGTCTGCCCTGACAGTATGAAGGTGTGTTAATTTCCTGTGGCTACTATAACAAAGTACCACAAACCTACTGACTTTAAACAGCAAACACATATTCTCTCATAGTTCTGGAGGTCAGAAGTCCAAAACCAGTTATGCTGGTCTGAAATCAAGGTGTCAGCAGGGCCGCATTCCATTTTTTACCTCTTCCATCTTCTGGTGGTTGCCAGCACTCCGTGGCTTGTGGCCACATCACTCCACTCTTCACGATCAGCATAGCCAAACTTCTCCATGCTCCATCTTCACACTGACTCATCCACTGTGTGTGGTCAAATCTCCTTCTGCCTCTCTCTTTTAAGGACACTTGTGATTGGATTCAGGACCCACCCAGATAATCCAGGATAGTCCTCCCACCTCAAAATCCTTAACTTAATCAAACTTGCAAAGTTCCTTTTTATTTATAGGTTCCAGGGATTAGGACCTGATTTTTGGGGGGGAGGAGGAGTGGTGGTCCATTATTCTGGCCAGGTGGCAACTGTCACTTTTACCTTAGTGTGAACATAAATGCCTTTTCCCTTGATAAGAAATCTCGAACAGAAGGGAAAGAGTTTTATGGCAAGGAGGAACTTCAATTCCGATTGCAAAGTCAAACAATGATTCTTCCTCTTGGATGAGACCATTCTGTCTGTAGGGAGTAGAAGGAAAAGAAAAAAACAAAAAAAGAGGGGAGGATATTCTTCTGTGATCACCAAGTTCAATCACAGGTGTATGAGTCCTAGGGCGGCATGATTGGGGAGCAGAGAAGGGCAGGATTTGGAGGGATCCGTACGGGAGGCCTACTGCATGCCGGGCAGCCTGCTAAGGGCTTTCCTTATGCTTACTCTTCTTAATGTTCTGATGAGGTGGGTGTCATGCTTTGAATTATGTCCCCCCTAAAATGTGTGTATCAATCTGGCTGGGCTACGATTCCCAGAATTGTGCAGTTGTCCTCCATTTTGTGATTCAATTTTATGTTAAAGAGGATTAGAGTGGGATTGTAACACCACCCTTACCCAGGTCACATCCCTGATCCAATGTAAAGGGAGTTTCCCTAGGGTGTGGCCTGCACCACCTTTTATCTTACAAGAGATAAAAGGAAAGGGAAGCAAGCAGAGAAGGGGGACCTCAGACCATCAGGAAAGCAGTGCCAGGAGCAGAGCATGTCCTTTGGACCCGGGTTCCCTGCGTGGAGAAGCTCCTAGTCTGGGGGAACATTGATGAGAAGGCCGACAGAGAGAGAAAGTCTTCCCCTGGAGCTGATGCCTTGAATTTGGGCTTTTAGCCTACTTTACTGTAAGGAAATAAACTTCTCTTTGTTAAAACCATGCACTCGTGGTACTTCTGTTAGAGCAGCACTGGATGACTAAGACAGTGGGAGTCAGTTTCTCCACTTGATGGCTGAGGAACCCCGACCTGCAAAGTCACGTGTCTCGCCCAGGAATCACACAGCTGATAAATACGTGATTCAGGCTCTGTCTGAATCTAAAAGTTCATTTTATTTCTGCCACAGCATACCTGTCTTGGGTGATGCTATAAGCAAATGATCATAATAATGGTGAACATGCATTCAGATCCCAGAGTCAAAGTCTTAACCATAACCACATGGGCATAATGCCCGGGAGCATTCTGGACGAGAAGGCAGGGTTCTGATTGAGTTGTGATCCCTTTAACACTCTCTCTGGCCTTGGTATATGTTGTAGTAAAGTTAATACAGTAAAACCTGTGACGACTGGAACCTGTGTAAGGAGGAAACCTGTCAGAGAAGGAAAACTCAAATATTTTTCACTCACAGACAGCAATGGGCAAGCGGTGAGTCTGCACCCTGTCACAGGCAGAAAACTTGCAAGACCTAGAAAAACAAGGCAGTCCCGTTGAATTTCAGCTCTCACAGATTTCACTGGAGAAATAATCTTAGTCCTCTACTTGTCTTGTTGTTACTAGCAGCCATCGAGTAGACTCCGACCCATGGCAACATTCTGTACAACAGAAGGAAACGTTGCTGTGTCCTGCGCCATCCTCACCATCACCAGCTTGTATGAGTCCATTGTTGCAGCTATTGTGCCAATCCATCTCACTGAGGGTATCGCATACCCTCGCTGGCCCTCTACTTCACCAAACATGATGTCCTCCTCCAGCAAATGATCCCTCTGAATGAAGTGTCCAAAGCAAGCAAGTCAGACAATGTTCTGTTGCGATCCATAAGGTTTTCATTGGCTGATTTTTGAAAGTATATCAGCAGGCCTTTCTTCCTATTCTGTCTTAGTCTGGAGGTTTTGCTGAAATCTGTCCACCATGGGTGACCCTCCTGGTATTTGAAATCCTGGTGGCATAGCTTCCAGCATCACAGCAACATGCAAGCCACCACAGTACAACAAACTGACAGACGGGTATAAATGGCTATCATTTACTGAATGTCTTAATGTCCTCAATTCTACAGGACACTGAGGTGTGAGGAGGGCAAGAGCCTTATCAAGGTTAGGATTAGGCCTCCCTAGCTCCAAATCCCATGAAATCTGACAGCATTCTCATCCCTCTCTAGGAACACCATGTGGCTCCTTGGAAACTCTCTGAAAAAGCCAATGGCGTGGGGTTCTCCTTTGTGTAGACTTCAGAGGAAGAGGAGTGACAGAAGGAGGGGGTCTTAGGAGAAAGAAGGAATCTTCTAGCCTCCCCGCCCCCCAAAAGCAGATCCCTTTCAGCCTCCAGAGAATGCTGGGAGGAAGAATTAGATCACACTCTTGAAGTACTCTGCCTTCCCAGAAGAAGGGTGATGTGCGTATGCTGAGCCGGAAGCCTGGGGCTGGGGGGTAGAGGGCATGTGGTGCAGCAGCACTGACTGACTAAGCTACGCAGATGTTACTTCACCTCCCTACATACTTGATTGACTCCCAGCGAATAGCTGAGATATGGGAAGAATACGGCTCAGTGTTTTCTATTGGTGTGAATTATTATTATTGCTTAGATTGTTTGTCTAAAGCTACTATAACAGAAGGAGTCTGACTGGCCAAATTCTTCTTACAGAATTATTAGTAGAAATTTAATAGCTACGTGAGGGTGGAAGTCTCACAGATCTTGTTTAGACAAGCAATGGCTCCACAACACCCATTATGTGGGAGTTTGACTCTCCAAATCAATGGTGCTCTGAGACTGTTAGCAGTGCCTGCTACCAAGGGCACAAACTCTCTTAGTTCCATTGACATTCTACAGTTTCAAGAAGAAATAATGAAAGCATCTCACATATCTAGAGGTTTGATTGTTTTCCTATCAATGGTCACAATCTAGAACTTAACAATCCCCTCAGAATATACTCTGGCTGGAAAGCCACCTAAAGAAATAGCTTTTTGAGTTAATGTCTCAACGAAAGTGGTCTCCCCTCACCCGATTCCTAACAGGAGCTGCATCTGGCCCTGATTAAATCACAGGGACTGTCAGTCCTGGATGATCCAGCCCTTCCTAGACCCTCTGGAGTCAATCCCCTCCAGCTGTGAGCTTCCCCCATTGGGTCGCTGGCTACCCACTGGTGTCAATGCTACCCTGTGGGGACAGTGGAGAGGTTTGCCAGCAGTCAGTGAAGTGAAAGGAGGGTCGAATAACCCACAGACCCCTTTCAGACCTGTTTTCCATCCTACCCAATTACTTGCAGATCACATCAAATCTTCAAATATCAACTGTAGAAAATACAAACGATTGGCTAGGGCAAGAAATCCATCAGAACCCAAATAAATGGGCACTTAATCCTTCCTAGGTTTGGAAGGCTTAAGGAGCAAGTTTAGGTCTAAAGATTTAGCCCCGGTGGCACAAACGGTTAAGCGCTTGACTGCTAGCCAAAAGGTTGGCAGTTTGAACCCACCCAGAGGCACCTTGGAAGACTAGGCCTGGCAATTTGCTTCTAAAAGGTCACAGCCTTGAAAACCTTAGGGTGCAATTCTACTCTGCAAACATGGGGTCGTCATGAGTTGGAACTGACTCAAAGGCAACTAACAATAATTTTGGCGTCTTTGATAAGGATGAGTTTGGGAGTACAGGAAAAATCTGGATACTCCAAGACCCACTCAATTCTACTCCAAAGGGACCTATATCTCCAAGTCCAATTTCTACTCCTTCCATTTCATTTTGAAATAATTATAGCATACAAGAAGTTACAAAAATAGTACAGAGAAGTCCTATGTACCCATCAACCAGCCTCCCCCAAAGGTAACATCTTAAGTAACTATACAGTGCATTATCAAAACCAGGAAATTGACTGGCACAATACAGTTAACTAGGCTACATACTGTCATGGATTGAGTTGTGTCCCCCGAAAATATCTGTCAGCTTGGCTGGGTCATGATTCCCAGTGTTGTATGATTGTGTAATCTGATGTTATTTCCTTATGTGTTGTAAACTCTATCACTATGATGAGATTATATGTGATCTTCTTATGTGTTGTAAATTCTATCACTGTGATGAGGTTATACTGATGAGGTTGACAGGATTAAATAGTGTCTTGATGCAATCTCTTTTGAGATATGAAAGAGAGAAGCGAGCAGAGACACATGGGAACCTCATACCACCAAGAAAGTAGTGCTGGGAGCAGAGTGTGTCCTTTGGACCTGAGGTTCCTGCGCTGAGATGCTCCCAGACCAAGGAAAGACTGATGCATCACAAGGACCTTCCTCCGGAGCCAACAGAGAGAGAAAGCCTTCTCCTGGAGCTGATGCCCTGAATTTGGACTTGTAGCCTACTGGATAGTGAGAGAATAAACTTCTCTTTGTAAAGCCATCCACTCGTGGTATCTCTGTTACAGCAGCACTAGATGACTGAGACACATACCTTAACTCAAATTTCACCAGAAAGCCCAATCCCCTTTTGTAAAGGACATTTGTCCATTTTTGCCTGCCCAGCATCCATTCCTGTTCCCTAATAGCACCTTGATTTCCGATCAGGGAATCATCTTTCCCTAATTGTGCATAGCATAAATGGGGGATAATTTTAGGAGGATACATTTAGTCTTCTGAAAGGAAGCCAAAGTGGCCATTCTCCCCACCTTCCACTCCAGTTCCAATGGGGACAAGAGGGAGTTGTAACCATGCTGTTCCACTATAAGACGTTAACTCTGCTGCCAGCTTACTACATCATGGAACAAAATCTTATCCCTGTTCGTTCCCAGACCTGGCCTGCATCTTCTCCCCAGTCCCATTATATTTCGAAAGTCCCCAACATCCCTCCATTAATTACCTTTTTCCTGGTGAGCAAATCAGTTTCTGTTGCTTGTATATAAGAATGCAGACTGAATCACCCATGATCACTATAGACCGAGAATGACCTGGGCCTTGACTAGGCCCCATTCCAGAAGACTTCACTATACCCTGACATACGACCAGAGGCAGATGCTACTGAGGCCCCACCCACATCCATGGCCCTCCTGAGTTCATTAGCCATTATGGCAAACAGTCTCCTGCATCCAGACCGTGGCAGTGCCATACAGGTGTGCTTGGCCCCATGCAAGTACAACCCAGAAGTGTGGGGGAGTTAACACCCCTCAACTAAAGGAGGGTAGGGGATCAGTGAATTAATGCTCCCGCCCTTCTATCTTCAGGAAGGAGCAATTCTGAGGCATGTTCCACTCAGTTTCTCAGAGGGTGCCCAGCAGGATTAAGCCCCAGGTGCCCACAGCAATCTGCTCATTACCCATTGCCCTGGAGTCAATTCCAACTCGTGGCAACTTCATGTGTTACAGAATAGAACTGCTCCATAGGGATTGCTTGGCTATAACCTTTACAGAAGTAGATCGTCAGGCCCTTCTTCCGCAGCACTGCTAGGTATGTTAAAACTATAAACCTTTAGGTTACTAGTCTAGCGCAAACTGTTTGTGCCACCCAAGGACCTATCTGCTCATTGTCACCCCTTTATTGGCTTTATTTTCCCCACTTGCCCCCTTATGCTTCCTAGAGCCACCTCCCAAATAAACTACCTGCATGTCAAGTCCTTGTCTCAGATTCTGCTTTTGGGGGAACCTGAACTAAGACCAAAAAATGAGAAAGAATTTAACAGCCTCCCTAAAAGAAAGAAGAGTTTGATAGGGTTTTGGACCTATTTGGTCTAAGTCTGTGCTGTCTAATACAGTAGCCACTAACAACATGTGGCTACTGAGCACCTGAAATGTGGCTAGTGCCACAGGCTGAAATAATAACATATCAGATATACTGGGTTAAATAAAATGTAGCATTAAAATTAGTTTCACACAGTAGCAAAAAGGTAGAAACAACCTAAGTGCCCATCAACAGGTGAATAGATAAACAAAATGCAGTACATAAATACAACGGAATACTATGCAGCCATAAAGAAGGATGAGTTCTCAAAACAACTTGCAATATGAATGAATCTGGAGGACACTATGCTGAGTGAAATAAGTCAGTCACAAAAGGACAAATATTGTATGATCTCACTTGTACAAAAAGACAAGAATAGATATATGAGAGACCAGTGTTCACTGGTGGTTACCAGGGGTGGGTGGGGGAGGGGGAGAGGGGAAATCACTCTCTAGATACTACACACTTGTTATTTTTGGTGATGGAAAGGTAAAACCACATTCAGTGTGCACAGCTTGACCAAGGAAAATGATGCCACTAAGTCGTACATAAGTTAAAGGACATTTTACTAAATGCTATGGGATATATAGGGGCCCTGGTGGCACAGTAGTTAAGAGCTCACCTGCTAACCAAAAGGTCAGCAGTTCAAATCCACCAGCAATTCCTTGGAAACTTTATGGGGAAGTTCTTCTCTGTCCTATAGGGTCGCTAAGAGTCAGAATTGACTTGTCTGCAATGGGTTAATGGGTTATGGCATATATAATTTTGCAACAACTGCAATGACAGCCAAAAAATACATGTGTGTATATATGTACGTATGCACGTAAGTGTATAGGTGTATACATACGTTATGTACGTATGTTTGTATATGCATGTATATGTGTATATGCATGTATATACATTTATATAAGAAAATACATAGGGAGCACAGTTGCAGATGCTTCTTAGATATAACCAATCACCTTATGGGATTGGTTTTCTTGGTTTGAAGGCTTAGGGCCATAGCTTCTTGAGACAAGTCAGTCAGTTGGCATAATATAGTTCATAAAGTTTATGTTCTACAACCTAGTTCAGTGAGTAGCATCCAAGGTCTTAAAAGCTTGCTAGAGGCCATTTAAAATACAACTATTGGTCTCTACTCATCCAGAGCAAAAGAGAAAGAAGGAAATCCAAGACTCGGAGAAAAAAAACTAGTCTACAGAACTAATTGTCTATATTAACCATGGCCTCATCTACCCTGAGACCAGAAGAACTAGATGGCGCCTGACTACCACTACTGATCATTCTGGTCAAGGCCACAATAGATGGATCCTGAAAGGATGGGAGAAATATGAGGAACAGAACTTCAAATCCTTTGAAAAACCAGACTTACCAGGCTGGTTGAGACTATAGGAATTCCCAAGACAGTTGCCCTAAGATACTCTTTAAATTTTGAACCAAAAGTGTCCCCTGAAGTCACCTTTTAGCCAAATAACAGGTTGGCTCCTAAAATAAAGAATACTACCCATGAGTACTGTGCTCCTTTAAAAAATCATCTATATGAGATCCAATGGTCAGCAATTACTCTAAAGCAAAGATAAGAAAGGGGGCGGGCGGTGGGGGGACTAGATTACTGGAAACGGAACAACCAGAATGGAAATAATGAGAATGTTGTCACAATGTGAAGAATGTAACCAGTGTCATTGAATGAATGATTTGTTTAGAAATTGTTGAATGGGAACCTATCTTGCTATGTAAATTTTTACCAAAAACACAATTAAATGTTATTAAAAAACTAGTTTCACCAACTGCTTTTTACCTTTACTAATATGGTTACTAGAAAATTTAACATTGTAGGTGTGGCTCACACTATATTTTTACAGTGCTAGTCCAAGCAATGTGTCAGATATCAGCCGGGATATTATTGCTATTATCACTGATGCTGTTCGCATGATAAAATGAACATACAGAGGACTATGAGAGTGTCATGATTATTTTATGTCTATCTGAGTAACTCATAGAGTAACAATAACTCATTGCTAAGAATTGTGTTTACCCAGTGCTGGAATAGGAATGAGGAGAGGTGCTCTCATATGCTATAAACAACAGAACTTATGTCAATTGGTAAAACTCTAAGGCATTTTGGAAATATGTTCATCCTCACCCTTAATACAGTAAGTCCACCGCTGGGAATCTAAGCTATGGGAATAATTCTAACTATGGAAGAAATGATATGCACAAAGATGTCCACCTTATTATTATTTATTACAGTATTTATAATTTAAATGGCAAATAAAACGAGAAAGATTTAATTCAAAAAGATAGATTCACTTGGACTGAAAAGCATGTAATCACTAAAAATGATGGTTTATGTAATGATATGGAGAATATTTATGATACAATGCTATGTGAAGGCAAAGACACAAAATTACATCTACAGCATGATAAATACTAAAAAGGACTGAGAGGAAATACGCCAAGATGTAAACAGCGGTTATTTTTGGGTGCTAGGACAGGGGTGATTGAATGTTTTTCTCAATTCCCCAAGCAAGTTTTCTGGGCATTTGCTACTTTAATAACGGAGAACAAAGAAAATGACAACTTTTGCTGCTAATGTGTGCACTTGTTTAGAAAGGATGTATCATTCTACAGTATCCTCAAACTTTGCCAAATTGATATGAAAAAAATCTATCTTTTCCTTTGGCAAAAAGAAACAAAGGTAAATCTAGTTCAAGTCGCTTCTGAAACAACAGGACCAAAGTGAGATGCACATTTTATATGTGGCTAGTGATACTGTAAGCACATAAGAGCAACCAGGGTTTATAAAGAGCAAATCACACTGAATCACGGCAGCAATGCCTTTTCCTGATGGAAAATAACAAATGAGTGGCCAAGGAGACTGGAGGCAAGATGAGAGAGTGGGACCTCAGAGAAGCAATTGACGTGGCATCTACCAAAATCTTCCTTGAAAAATTCATTCAGATTGGCTAGAATCTGCATGCTGTCAGCTACCAAAATGAATGGGGATCATAAGCTTTATTTACAGGTGCTTATCTTCCAGGTGATTCATGGAGCTCCAGCGAGCCCTGCACATGAGTCATTAAGACGCTTGGATGAGGATAACAAAACCCTGGGTGGGATGGAAACCCTCACTGGGAGACAGTAAACAACAGAACTTATGATAAAACACAGTTTCTTTTCTTGAGCAGAGGGCCCCAGCTAGAGGACAGGCTACGGCGAGGTTGGAGTAAGGCCTAGAGAATGTGTTAACGTCTTTATTAACCATCTGGAAGAAGATGTAAACAGGACATTAATTCACAAGGAATAAATCTGCAAGGGCCAGAAGACTAGAGGACTAAGGGAAAAGGATGGATATGGAAAGGAAAAAAGGAGTGTGGGAGAGATGGAGTGTGAAAGACAAACCCAGGGCTAGCTAGGGTGATGTGAGTGAGGCACTTGCTTAGGGTGCAAAATTCAAGGAAGCACCAAAAAACTCAGCAGTCAAGATAAAAACAAAAACAAACCCATTTCCGTCAAGTCAATTCTGACTCATAGAACCCTGTAGGGCAGAGTAGAACTGCCACATAGGTTTTCCAAGGCTGTGAGTCTTTACAGAAACAGACTGCCACATCTTTCTCCCATGGAGCAGCTGGTGGGTTCGAACCGCAAACCTTCGGTTAGCAGCTGAGTGCTTAACCACTGTGACACCAGGGCTCATTAGTCAAGATAAATAATATTTTAATGTAATATTTCAAAAAATGAAAATTAATGCAAAATTCCTTTTTTTTTTACTCTTGATGACTGGAGTTTTCTGGCACACTTTCAATTTTGTACTCAAGGCTGTCTCCTCACTTGAATCCTAAAAGACACTCAGAAAAAGAGAAGGGGGTTCACATGACACCAAAGGCCAACTGGAGGGCTAGGGTTGAAAAGCAGAGCCAGCAGGGAGGCAGCTAAACCGTGGCTATTCCAGAAGAGTGCATGAGGACCATCAAGGAGACAGTGAGAGGCTCTGTCTGGGTAGGTGACCAGTGGAATCACGTTAGGCCTCTTGTTAGCCGAAAGATAGCAGCAACTTGGAGGGAATTCACAGAACCGAGAACAGCAGTCAAAACGTGAAGCATGACTGATTTTGTGATCAGAAGGAAAAACATGGCCCAGCTGATGAAAAGAAAAAAAGACAAGTTGGAGGGGGAACATGGGAGAGAGAAGGTGCCTTGGCTGTGGCACCCGCTAAAAGCTAACCCCAAGCAGCTGGAAGAGGGCGAAAGACTGCAATGGTATATATTCTAAATAGGGATATAAATTCAAAATCAATTTGAAATTTTACCTATTTATGCCATCTCTTATTCGCCCAAGAATCCACTGAAATGTTTAAGGATTCATGAAACAAAGAGGTCAGGAATTTAAGCCCACAGAACTGCAGAACAGCTATAGAAAGAAGAACGTGGCATCAGGAGCCAAGAGACCTGAGTTCTACCCTAGCTCTGCCCCTAACCAACAGTGCGAGCTCAGGGAAGTTACTAGATCTCCTTGAGTCTCCTTTTCTGCATCAAAAGTAGATGACGGGTGGGTGGCTGGGTGGCTGAGTGGCTGGGTAGATGGGTCGATGGATGGACGGACAAATGGACAGATGGATGGACAGAAAGACAGATCGATAGACAGCTTCTCTGCCACTCCCAAGAACTCCAGGATTGGGAGCTACCCCCATGGGCAGCAATGGGCAAAGCTTAAACTGTGGATTCTGTGGACAGCTGAATAACTCTGCTAGTGATAAGGATGAAGGATACTGTAGAATGATACATTCAACTCTTTCCTCTACGTCCCCACTACCCCTGCTGCCAGCCCCACTGTCGGCCACCTTTCAGATGCTAAGGTCTCTCCAGAATCTATCGTGAAAGAAAAAGAGACACATGGCAAAGAGGCAAAACAAGATTCAAGTTCTTCTCCAAAGAATGATTCAAGGTTTAGGTGCTGTTGTAAGGGTATTATAACCTAAAAGGACTAATCCTGCCACTCACACCTGCTCCTCTCTGTCTTAGTTACAAACAACGCAAACTTAAGATTGCTACCTTCAATGAGACAAGGCTTGACGAGGGGTGTAAGGCACATACCCATCGTTAACATTTAAAGATGACGACTTTTTGCTGCAAGCAGGTATGTCTAGAGAGCTCCTGCATGAGATTCCTTGCAACCCAGACATGGGTAGATCATAGTTTTAGTAAAAGCTATTTCTCAACCTTCTTTTGAAATCCATTCTACTGTTTCTAATGAAGATGGGCATTTCCTTAGAACAAGCTTAGTTCCCTATTGCAGTCTAAGCTCGTGTATTCCTAATGTTTGGCCACCTGTTCCTCTCTGCGTGGGCTTCCTTCAGACTTTCATGAGGATGAGGATCACTGCTGCTGGCTTCTCACTTGTCATCAGCACAATGTTTTCACTTTAGGTGAGTTGCCCTTAACAGCTTCATGCTGGTGCCACTTCCCAGCTATCAGCACTGAAATCCAGTGCCTTCTCATTGTGCTCCTGTGTGTGCGTGTGTGCGTGTGTGTGCATGCACACACACCCCCTTCTTAGCTGGCTGCCCTCGCCTGGCCCTTTCTGCAGCTGGGATCCCTGCATCTTAGTGTTGTCTCGTCTCTTCCCACAGCCAGCCCTGTGCAGCTGAGCTCAAGGAAACCGTGCTGCATGGACAGTGAGATAGGAAGGATATAGGGAAGAAGTTATCCAACTGGAAGGGTTAAGAAGCCAGAACCAAGGAGTTAATTCTCTACTCATCCATCCTTTTATGCTTAGAAGACAGTTTTGCCCTGATGGTGCTCCTGCAAGCTGGGCTACCACTTAGCATATTAACCAACCGCTGTCGAGTCAATTCCAACTTATGGCGACCCCAGGTGTGTAGAGTAGAACTGTGTTTCACAGGGTTTTCAGTGGCTGTGATCTTTTGGAAGCAGACCACCCAACCTTTCTTCCGAGGCATCTCTGGGTGGATTCAAACCATCAGCCTTCTGGTTAGTAGCCAAGCACTTAACCATTTGCACCACTCGGGGACTCCATACTCAGCGTAACAGAACTCTGCTAGTTCTCACTCAACTTGGTAGCAAGCCCTGACATTCCCACGTCCTGGTGCTCCTGGCGGACTGATGTCTCAATAGACTTCAGCTAAGAGAATACTGTGCAAGCCCTCTGATGACTAAGACTTCATTAATCTTCCCAGATAACTATGAAGGATCATCATAATAATTCAAACTAAACTACAGTAAGAGAGCATGCATTCTGGTGAGGCTGTGGACATGACTGTGATCACAGTTCTCCCAGATTATTCTCAACATCACCAAGTCCAGGAAACCCAGCTCTCCTGGATGCTAGTGACTATCAACCTGACTGTCTAACTTCAGGAGCCCTGGTGGCACAGTAGTTAAGAGCTCAGCTGCTAACCAAGCAGTTCAAAGCCACCAGCCACTCCACGGGAGAAAGATGTGACAGTCTGCTTCTATAAAGATTACAGCCTTGGAAACCCTATGCGGCAGTTCTACTCTGTCCTATAGGGTCTCTGTGAGTTGGAATCAACCTAACGGCAGTGGGTTTTATGTCTACACTTAACATCTGAGAAATGCCCACCCAGAATGAGGAGAACATCCAAGGAGTGGCCACCGACCCTAGTCATTGCCTCTGTAGAGTCACAGAGATTTGAGGTTGGAAAAGATCTTGTCCATGAGGTAGCCCAACCAGCTGGCTCATTTTAAGTGGTGGAAATGGAGGCTCAGACAGAGGATGTGACTGGTCTGAAGTCACATAGCCATTTAGTACAAGAGGCAGGAGAAGAGCCCGCATCTCCTTACCACCAGTCAGATACTCTTTCCACAGTCGCAGGCATGCTGATTCTTCTCTGGCTCTGAATTTCTTTCTATAATATGAGAGCAGTGCTATAGCTGTTCTCTATGCTTCACACAGAAACTCAACAAAATAACCCCACAAGGTAACTTTAAGTTCATTAAAGAAAGGGACTCATAACTGGAAATATACACACAAAAATACATGGAAGCATTGCCTTTCTCCCACCTATGAGGTTCCTAAAAAATGCCAGTGGTGGCTATTTTTTGAACACTGACCATATGGCGGTCACTGTGCTATGCGCGTCCCATGCATAATCACAATGCTCTCAAAACCCTATAAAGTAGGTGCTATTTACAGATGAAGGTCCTTGGATGGTGCAGATGGTTTGCTCTCGGCTACTAACCGAAAGATTGGCAGTTCAAATCCACCCAGCAGCAATCTACTTCCAAAAGATCACAGTCATTGAAAACTCTATGGAGTGTAGTTCTACTCTGAAACATGCGGGGTCGCCATGAGTCAGAATCAACTCAACGGCAATGACAGTTTATTTACAGATGAGGAAACTAATGTTCAGAGAGTTTGACTCATCCACAGCCAAAGAAAGTGGCCCATGTAGGACTCCAGAGCTTGTGCCCATCATCACTGCTGCCACTGCCTCCACCTTACTCTGTCCTTGGTGTGTGTGTGTGCATGTGTCGAAACTGCATTTGGGTCCAGCCCAGCTTCCCCACTGGCTTCTGCTCATAGAGAAGTTGTGTCCCTCAAGTCCTTTGAAATGGCCCACGGCAGGCAATCCATAATCGCTGTTTGTTGCCGTTGCTACTGCTGCTGCGGACAAGAGGAAGTTAGCTTGGTTTCTGCCAAGCCTGTCATGCCTGAAGCTTCCTGAACAAAGCTGGGCTGAAAACATGCACAGAGGCGACCTGAGAGGGACCACGGGGTCAGGAGGTATGGCCCCTTACTTTCTTATGCTCGTTCGCATTGTAAATGCACTTTCTACCCCTCTGTCACGTATCCTCGGGGCACACGGATTAAGTCCTGAGTTAACCAAATGAAATGGTATAACACACAAGCAACATGAAAAGAAGAAGGAAAGCAAGACAGAAGGATGAGCTCTGCAGAGAATGGGAAGTCTAAAAAGGTAGGCTGATTTAATGGCACAAGGGAAACCCTCAATGAGATAGACTGACACAATAGTCACAACAATGGACTCAAACATACCAGCAATCATGCAGATGGCGCAGGACCAGGCAGTACAGGCCCAGGCAATATCTCATTCAGTTATATATAAGGTCACCATGAGTTAGTTGGAGCCGACGTGATGGCAACTAACCATAACATTTAACGACATGGAAAGATATTGAATAAATATTAAGTAAAAAAAAAGGCCAAAAACTGTATGGATTAAACATGTTTCATTTAAATATATGTGTAAAATGTGTATGTAAATACAGACACTTGGGTATAGGCCTACAGTTATATAGATCCATAGATATATATGGTTACATACGTGCATTCACGTACATCATACCAATGATGGTGTTTTCTGAGTGAGAGAAGTACCACTGACTTTTTCAGTTTTTTTCTAGATTTTCTAGAATGAAACTATACTCCTCTTATTCACATAAAAATAAATATAAAATACAATACAAAAATAAAGGCACGAGCCTTCCTGGGGCTACCCTATGACCGAGTCCCAGAGATTCCGAGAACTTTTGTTGGTCTGAGTGGACAACAGAGGTGAAGGCGGCCTCCCCACCATGCCCAGAGTCCCTCTCTCAGCTTCACAGGCTCCTTGGGACACCTAGGCAGAGGCAATAACAGGTCCTCGAAGCCCTCACTGGCCCCACTGCCTCACCAGAGCCCATTCCAGGTCAGCCAAGAGCAAGCACATGACATGACCCATGTCCTCTCCACTTGCAGCAAACAGGTCTAGTTGGGAACATGAGACAAAGTCTGTCCAGGCACAAATCCTCTCCAGGGAGAGTGAAATGGAACTATCACATGATCAGTGACCGGAACTCACCCAATCAACTACGGTATCCTCACTGAGTCCCAGTTCGCTGTGGGAAAGGCTAGACTGGAAGTGGTCAGAACCTGGGGATCCAACAGATCAACAAGGCAAGAGAGGGGCAAGCAACTGGAGATGACTAACAGTAGCAGAGAAGTGGGGGGACCCAAGGCAGAGAGCAATGACATTCAGTGGGCAAGTAGGGGCAGGCCCCAGGGTCCGTCCATCTGGCATCAGGAGATGACGGCACTGCATAAGCGGAGATCCGGGTTACCGTGCACACAGCATCAGGCAGAGGATTCCAGTCCTAAGGAGCAGGCAAGACCCCAGGCCCTGAAAAATAGACTGTTCTCTTCCATTCTGCTTGTTAAGGACAAAAAGGGTGCCTTGCTCATATCTGCATTCCCAGTGCCTAGCCCTGTGCCAACAAAGAGAAGGTCCCCATGGAAACTGCAGAAGAGCAGATGTCCCTAATACACTCCTGCTATTCAGAGAGGCTAAGCACATGAGTTAGAGAGTACAAGCCACCATTCCTACCTGCCAGGAGTTGGCAGTCTTGGACCAAATAAAATAGTTGCTATCTAGTTGACTCTGGGTCATGGTGACCCCATGTGTGTCAGAGCAGAACTGTGCTCCATAGGGTTTTCAATGGCTAATTTTTCAAAAGTAGATTGTCAGGCCTTTCTTCTGAGGCATCTCTAGGTGGACTTAGGCCTCTAATTTTTCAGTTAGCTGCTGAGTGTGTTAACCATTTGCACTACCCAAGGACACTGGGCTCTTGGACACATAGCACAAAAGAAAGTTCACTGCTCATCTCCCTCAACCCCGGACCTCTCAGGATTCAGACCTGGTGATCCTGAAAGAAAGAGCCAAGGTATGCAATGACATCCTCTGACTCCCACCTCCCACTCATTCCCACCCTCCTCACTCCATGCTCCCCTCTTATCACATAATGTCACAACTAGAACGGATCTTGGAAGCCACTTAATTCCAATCCTTCCTTCTACAGGAGAGAAAAGCAAAGCTCACAAGATATCTGTTATAAACTGAATTGTGGCCCCCAAAAAAGATACATGAAGTTCCAGACCCTGGTACCTGTGAACATGACCTTTCCTGAAACAGGGTCTTTGCAGATATTATCTGTTAATTTGGGATCATACTACTGGAGTAGGGTAGGCCCTTATCACAACTAAGCGGCATCACCTAAAAGAGGAAACAGACAAAAGAAGCATGGCCATGTGCCTACAGGGGCACTACAAGCCAAGTTCCTTAGGCTGGGTTCTCTAGGGAAGCAAAACCAGTGAAGCATATATATGTAGAGAGAGAGAGAGCTTTAGCTCAAGGAAATGGCTCATGCGGTTGTAGAGGCTGGCAAGTCCCAAATCCATGGGTCAGGCATCAGGCTGGAGGCTTCTCCTGACTCATGTAGCTGCAGGGGCTGATGAACCCAAGATCGGCAGGTAAGACGGCAGGCTGCCTGTTCACAGGCTGTGGAGGCTGATGAATCCCAAGGCTGGCAGGCAATATGGCAGGTCGCTGGCTCGAGTCCCAAGAACCAGAGGTCAGATGATGACGAGCCAGATGGAAGATCCAGAGCAAGCAAGCGAGCTTTGCCAGACCGTCCATACATACATTGTATGCAGGCCACACCCCTGAGGAAACTCCCCTTACAACTGATTGGCTGATCACATCAGATCACATCATGGAGGATAACTACATCATTACACAACTACATCATTACGTAACTGCCAAACCACTGAGAATCATGGCCCAGCCAAATTGACACATAACCTTAAGCTTCACACCAAGGAATACCAAGATCGCTGGGAGTCGCCGGAAGCTAGGAGAGCGACATGGTACATTTCCTTTCTCGGAGCCCTCAGAAGGAATCAACACGGCCAACACAACACCTTGATTTGCACTTCTAGCACCCAGAACTCTGAGACAATAAATTTCTGTTCTTTAAAGCCACCCACTTTGTGGCATTTTGTTATGGCAGCTGCAGGGTACTAAGACAATATCCAGGGTCAGCACTCAGATTTTTAAACTCCCAGCTAGGTATACTTCCAACCATTCTGTGACACTTCGCAAAATAAAAATTAGGGGAGATGGAAAATAAATAGACTTGGGTTGCCCCAAAGTGTGGCTGGCAGACCAGTAGAGTCAGACTTCCTGGGAGCTTGTTGGAAATGCAGATTCCCAGGCTCTAGCCAGACTTGTGGAGTCAGAATCTGCATTTTAACAAGATCCTCTAGCGCTGCACATGCACGGTCAAGTCTGAAAGCCCCTTAAACTAGAGAATTCTCCCTCTGAGCCACCTGTGCAGTCAGACAAGAAAAAAGTGCCCCCCTTTCTGTGCCCACCCCACCCCTAATCCTTCTCCAACCCAACGGAGTGGCTGGAAATTGATGGCAATAAACAAAACAACAATGGTCCCATTTCTAGTCAGCGAACGCCTCTCCCTCATCCACGGGGAGCCTCTGCAAAGCACTTAAATCTCTCCGTTAAGCAAACAGCACAACAGTGCATAGAGGAACAGGTGGCAGATGACTGCTGAGGGCCCCAGGAACAGCACACGGGTGGGGTCATTAAACACTGCAGGTGGACAGGTATTGCAGCCAGCCCCACAGAAAGGGGTGGGGGAAACCAGGGTGCTCAGTCACCTCACTGAAGTAGCAGGAGGATGAAGGGAAGGGAAAGGACCCAAGGAGAGAGTGTCCCTTCCCCAACCTCGTCTCTTGGTCCTTCATCCTTAAGCCAACTGAGCCCCAACTAAGCCACATACTAGGTGCCTGACTTTAAGCAAGGAACTCACCCTTCCTTATAGAAAACGGGGACAATCATTCTTGGATAACACATTTGTAGTGCAAATTAAATGAGAGCACGTAGAGAAAGTGCCAAGCACGGTGCCAGACAGAGAGTGGGACCTGATATTATAACAGCTTTCCAGCCATGTCGTCTCCCCGCCCATCCCTCCCTTTCTACATTGCAGAGGGTCTGTGCTCTGCCTGACAGAGTCGGCTCTGACTCATGGCAACCTCATGTGTAACAGAACAAATCACTGCCCAGTCCTGCCATCTTCATGACCACCGGTATGTTTGAGTCCATGGTTGTGGCCATTGTGTTAACCCATCTCACTGAGGGTTTCCCTTGCCTTCCGTGGCCCTCCACTTTACCAAACATGATGTCCTTCTCCAGCAATTGCTCCCTTCTGATGATATATCCAAAGTAAGTCAGTCCAAGCCTTGGAAAATACTTCGTGATACATATGGTTTTCATTGGCTGATTTTCAAAAGTAGATAGGCAGGCCTTTCTTCCTAGTGTGTCTTAATCTGAAAACACTGCTGAAACCTGGGTGACCTTGCTGGTATTTGAAATACTGGTGGCACAGCTTCCAGCATCACAGCAACACAAAGGACACCCCAGTATGACAAACAGAGACAAGTGGTAGCCGGCAGCAGAGGAGGCCATAATGCAGGTTGGCAACCTTGCATGCCCCTTAAAATCACCTGGGCAGCTTCAAGAACTGGTGCCTGGATCCCCTCCACGGAGATTCTGATTTAATTGGTGAAGGGGAGCAGCCTGGCCATTGGAATTCTTACGCAGAATCCCAGGTGATTCTCACCTAGGACCAAGGCTGTGAACCTCTGCAATCATGAGACCTGTGGCTTATGCACAGCTTTTATGAATGGAGCAAAGATAATAAGTACGTCTAACCTTACCACCTTAAGTGAGTGATTACTATGCGGTCAGGGATTGAGCTAATTGCTCTATATACATGATTTCATTTAATTTGCATAAAACCCTGTATAGTAAAGATTATTCCTCTCATTTGCCAGCTGAGGAAATGGAGGCCCAGGCCGGTTAATAAGCCATCTTAAGTCTCTCAGCTCCCAAGCAACAAAACCAGGATTTGACCCCGGGCCGGGATGAGCACTGGCAGCATGGCTGGGGAAGAAGTCTTAGTAGTGTGGCATGGAAGAAGAGTCAGACATTTGGCCAGACTACTCACAAGGTGATGGGTAAAGGAAGAGATGCTGAGGGAGGAGGACCGGATAAACATGGCATGATCTTAGAAGACAATTCAGCCCTTGTAGCTTCCTCTCTGGAGTCCCTGGTGGTGCAAACGGTTAACGCGCTTGGTTGCTAACTGAAAGGTTGCATTCGAGTCCCCCCAGAGGCATCTTGAAAGAAAGGTCTGGCAATCTACTTCTGAAAAATCAGCCACTGAAAACCCTATGGAGCACAGTTCTACTCTGACACACATGGGGTCGCCATGAGTCAGAGTCTATTCAAGGGCAACTGGTAGTCTCTTCCTCTCTGTGCGGCGCCGTGGGGGGTGGGAGGAGGAAAAAAAGCAGAAGAAGAGCCGTTAGCTAGAGAATATCCCTTTCTCTATGTTACAATCAATCCACAGGCATGAAAGGAAAATGCCCCAGTGACATGTCCCATCACAGCAGTAACAAATCTGGGGGTGCTGGTGGTCCTGGGGGAGCTCCAGGGTTCCAGGCCTTCATGCAAAGTCCTGGTGTTCAGAGGGCATTCATGTGTCCCGCTGCGTTGGACACTCTGCTGGGCAGCTGGGAGGCTGTGGCCAGTCTCCATGGAGAGGCAGGCATTCATCAAACACGCCTCAGTCACTGAGGGGAGGGCTGTGGAAGGAAGACGCATGGCATCATGGCAGCTGGTCTCGGGGACTCTGCCCTGCTCTGGGTGGTGAGGGCAGCCCTGCCGGGGCAGTGAAGACTGAGCTGGTCCCCATCAGAGCAGCACCCTGGGAGGTAGTCCAGGCAGAGGTGCTGCCATCTTAGGGTGCCTAGTATGTCAGAGAAGAAGAGGAAAGGCCCCCATGGAGGCGTGAAAACCCTATAGCGAGGTGGGGCTAGGATGCAGCTGGGGCCACCCCACATCACCCTGGGCCAGAGGAGTGTGGGGGTTTGGGTAGAAAGCTGAGGTAGGAGCCCTGGAGAGAATGGAGGAGGCTTATTTGAAAAGTGGGTGGCATGCAAAGGGAGGGGGACAGCTTCAGGAGTACTGAGAAGGCACAGCCACAGGACTAGGGTGGACTGGAGCATACTTAGAGGGTGTGGGGTTGGCAAAGGAGAGAAGGGTGTCAAGAATGACTCTTGAGTGTCTGGCTTCCAGATCATTCACTGAGATAAAGATGATGGGTCAGGGTTTAGGGTCCACAAGCAGGTTTGGGGCACACTGGTGGAGGCATCTATGAAAGCTTCTGTGTCTCACCTGCTACAGCCGCCCTTCTGAACTTGGGCCAAGCCCTTCCAAGGCAGGTGGACAGAGGCTCACAATCTCAGGGGGAATATGGAAATGAGTTTCTGCCAGGGTGCACATATGGTATTCCTGGAGTATGTGTGCACTTGGGAGAGACAGGGGAAAGAGGTATAGATTAAGGGGCCAGGACCAAGGCCACAAAAGGCCACATTAACCTGCTGTCCACAGCCAGCCTGAGGCGGGAGAAGCAGCTTATTAACTGATAAGAGGTAAGCGTGTAGCTGTTAGCTCTGGGGAGTTTGCCACTGGCTTGCTGGCAGGCAGGAGGCTCTCAGATGATACAAAAAAAAACCCAACCCATTGCCATCGAGTGGATTCTGACTCATAGTGACCCCACAGGACAGAGTAGAACTGCCCCAGAGAGTTTCCAAGGAGCGCCTGGTGGATTCAAACTACCAACCTTTTGGTTAGCAGCCACAGCACTCAACCACTACACCACTAGGGTTTCCTCTCAGATGATGGAGGGAAATAAAGAGTCATCTGTTAAGGGCTTCTGCAGGCCCCTGGGATGGGGACCCTTCACTGGCCCAGCAGCTCTGGGTGTCCTTATATCCTGACTTGAAAATTCATGGGAGTGGCTAAGAGCACACAGCTTCGGAGTCAGACGGACCCGCTGACCCGACCAGGATTCCCTGAATCTCAGTTCCTCATCTGCAAAGTCGAGGGCGTAATATCAGCCTCCGATGAATGCTGTGGGGATCCCTAGTTGTCATAATAATTGGAGTAATAATAGCATTATCTAATATTTGGAGCCCTGGTGGCATAGTGGTTAAGAGCTCAGCTGCTAACCAAAAAGTCGGCAGTTCAAATCCACCAGCCGCTCCTTGGAAACTCTATGGGGCAGTTCTACTCTGTCCTATAGGGTGGCTATGAGTTAGAATTGACTCAATGGCAACGAGTTTTTAATATTTGGTTGAACACTTCCTATGTTCTGGGTACTGGATTCTGGGTGTTGTTTTAAGTGTATTATCTCATTTAATCCAATGAGAGAACCAAGCCATAGAGATTTCATGGAACAGACCAAGATCTCCAGGCAAATTAGGCTCTCTATAAACATTAGCTATTGTGTTTTTATAGGAATAATCTCAGAAGGTACCGACATCACCCACATTGCTGTCCCACAAAGCCATCAAGTTAAACCACCAGCCTCAGAGGCTGAACCAGCCCAGGGGATCCTGCCTTCCCCCTGAGTCACCAACACCCATCTGTCAGTTTGTCAACCTGTGATGGCTTGCGTGTTGTTATGATCCTAGAAGCTATGCTACCAGTATTTCAAATACCAGCAGGGTCACCCATGGTGGGGAGGTTTCAGCAGAGCTCCCAGACTAAGACAGACTAGGAAGAAAGGCCTCGTGATCTACTTCTGAAAATCAGCCAACGAAAACCCTATGGGTCACAACAGAATACTGTCTGATACAGTGCTGTAAAATGAGCCCCCTAGGTTGGAAGGCACTCAGAATTTACACAGTAGTTGCAACAATGGACTCAAGCATACCATTGATTGTGAAGATGGTGCAGAACAGGCAACATTTGTTTCTGCTGTAAACGAGGTCGCCGTGAGTTAGTTGACTCTATAGGTAACTAACAACAACTGAGTGAGGGAAGCAGTTGAGGCTCAGGCATATTGGACTGGGGAGACGGTAGAAGGGAAGCAACAATCCAGTCAGCAAAAGGCTGCCTTCTGCCTGCCTCTGCCACCACCACCCTCATTCACTCCCTGCAGAGGGCTAGGGTTCCAGGTATCATCATGGCTCCATGCAAGGTGAAAGTCTGACATTGACCACTGGACACTCGCCATGGTCATCATGGAAGGGCCATGAGAAAGTCTCCTGTCAGCTGCCTCTTTCTCCCTGGGTCTGAAGGCTCCTGGCACAGTAGCGGGAAGACCCTAGCAACAGGATGCAGAATATTCCAGTATGGTGGTCAGGCAGTTTCCATGGCAACAGCATTCTCCGCTGCACTTCCATCACCGCAGCCTGACCTCTCCCCAGAAGACCTGGCAGACCCAACACGTCTCAGAGCCCCACTCAGCTGAGGTGTCTTTGAGGTGCAGAAAGGTCTCAGCATTTCTACCACCGTCAAGGGCACGCAGTGGCAATTTCTCCTCAGCTTGGGAACTTAGAGGGGTTTGTGGTGCCTGATGACCTGTGTCCAGAGTTTGATGTTATTCTTTTCCAAAGGCCAGAAAAAATTAGGACTGTAGCATTACAACTTTCCTTCCAGCTTTGGATTCAGGCCGGCCTGCCATTACTGACCATGCGAACTCCGGCTAATTAGTCCCTTCCAACTGCCTCGTCAGTATAATGCAGATAATAGCTACTGTTCAGGGTTGTTTTAAGGTTTAGCTTGTGTACAAAAAGTGCCTGGCATATAGTAAATACACAATAAACAGTACAGCTATTAAAAATATGCTGAGGTCCTTGGTGGCTCAGTGGTAGAATTCTCCCCTTCCACATGGGCGTTCTGGGTTCGATTCCCAGCCAATGCACCTCATGTGCAGCCACCACCCATCTGTCAGTGGACGCCTGTATGTTGCTATGATGCTGAACAAGTTTCAGCAGAGCTTCCAGACTAAGTCAGACTGGAAAAAAGGCCTGGCAATTTACTTCTGAAAATCAGCCAATGAAAATCCTATGGAAAGAATAGACTGGACTGTAAGACATAAAATGATACTCATTAAGAGTGTACTTCTTAGTTCCAGTAGATATATGAGACTAAATGGGCAGCTACTGTCTGGAGGTGAGATGAGAAGGCAGGAAGGGACAGGAGCTGGTTGAATGGACACAGGAAATCCGGGCTGGAAAGGAGGAATAAGCGGTCACATGATAGGGATAGCAACTAGGGTCACGTAACAATGTGTGTATAAATTTTTGTATGAGAAACTAACTTGAGCTATAAACCTTCACCTAAATCACAACTTAAAAAAAAAAAAAAAACCCTACGGATCACAACAGAACATTGTCCAATGACCAATGATCTTGAAGATGGTGAAGGACAGGGCAACGTTACATCTGTTACACATGGGGTCACCATGAGTTGGAGCCAACTAGACAGCAGCTAACAACCACCTCTGGAGTATCTGATTAGGTAGATGTAGCCCAGGAATCTGCATTTTAATCAGCTCCCACCAGCATCAACAGCAACGATTCTGAAGCAGATGGCCTGTGGGCACATTGTAAGGACCCCTGGTCTGTGCACTCAGCAATCCCAAGTGACATCAGACACCCCCCGCCCCAGGTTTCCCTAAGAAGGGGCAGATGGCCCCTGGGTGGGGGAGAGGGTCAGCACTCTGGACCCTCTAGGGGAGTGCGGTCTGTCATCCCCAGGAGCCTTCTGTCCTCATGGACCTCAGATTGATTTATTTTTTCTTAAGTTTCAATGCAGAAAACTTGGGAAACAAAGAAAAAAAAATCACAAAAGATAAAATAAAGAAGTCTCCATAATCCCACTACCCACAGATATCTACTATTTACATTCTGGTCTACAATTCTATATAAAAAAAAAAATTAACTCCACTGCTGTTGAGTAGATTCCAATTCATGGCGACCCCATGTGTGCAGAGTAGAATTTCACTCCACAAGGTTTCCAAGGCTATGACCTTTTAGAAGCAGATTGCCAGGCCTCTCTTCCAAGGCACCTCTGGTGGGTTCAAACCACCAACCTTTTGGTTAGTAGTCAAGCACTTAACTGTTTGAGCCACCTAGGAACTCAGTAATTCTATATAAAAAAAGAAAAAAAAACCTGTTGGTGTCGGGTTGATTCCAACTCATAGAGACCCTATAGGACAGAGGAGAACTGCCCCATAAGGTCTCCAAGGAGTGGCCGGTGGATTCAAACTACTGAACTTTTGGTTAGCAGCCAACGCTTAACCACAATGCCACCAGAGCTCCATAATTCTATAAAGTCCCAGCATTTTTCTTAGGTATATGTATGAAAATATTTTCTTTCCATATTACAAAAAAAATGAGACAAGAGAAACTCTTTGCAGTCTTTTCTCACTTGGAAATGTCTTGTAAACATTTTCACGTTTCAATAAATATTTCTCTAAAATATTCTTGCTATGCAGCTGTTTAAAAAAAAAAAAGAAAGAAAAGAATTACAAAGATATTTATGAACTGAAACAAAGTACTCTTAAAGGTAGATTGTTAGTGAAAATAATGTGGTTCCCAACAGTGTAAATATAAGCTTCCATCTGTATAAAACCAACATGGATACATATATCTTTGCGTAAGCATTGGCTATCTCTGGAAAGATAAGCAAGAAACTCTACACAGTGGTTACCCCAGCAGCAGGAAATTAAAGACTGAGACTTTTCCCTGCACTATTTTTCCTACTACTAGGCTTTCTTAGCATTTGTATGTGCATCTTTTCAGAAATATTCTAATTCTACTTTTAAAAATTGTCATCCTTAAATGTCTGCATTGTGTTACATCATACGGCTGGGCCATAATGTACTTAACTTATTCCTGGGTATTAAGTAATTCTTAATTTATCAAGTTAACTCTGTAAGTCAGAGTGGGATGAACATTCATACACATAAATATGGGTATCCACTTGTGATTATTATGTTAGCTGCCGTCCAGTTGACTCTGACTCATGGCGACATTATTATGTAAACAGAAGGAAACATCATCATGTCCAAGTCCAGTGTTGCAGCTATTGTGCCAGTCTATCTCCCTGAAGGTCTCCCTCGCCCTCACTGGCCCTCTACCTCACCAAACTCGATGTCCTCCTCCAGTGATTGATCCCTCCTTATTTGTCCAAAGCAAGTGAGTTGGACAATGTTCTGTGATCCATAAGGTTTTCACTGGCTGATTTTCAGAAGTAGATGGCCAAGCCTTCAAAATCTGTGTTAGCCTGGAAGTTCTGCTGAAACCTGTCCACCACGGGTGACCCTGGTGTTATTTGAAATACCAGTGGCATAGCTTCTAGCATAACAGAAACACGCAAGCCACCACAGTGTGACGAGCTGACAGACTGTTGGTGATTATTAGATTAGGTTAAATTCTCAGGAGTTAGAGGCACACGGGATTTCATGATTTTAGGCTTTTGATATAAATTGCCACGCTGGCTTCCAGGGAAGCTGCCCCAATCCACACACCCAGCAACAGAAAATGTGAATGTCTGATTTCCCATTCTCTTGGACCCCTAATTTCTGGCAGTGCTTCTCCTCAGACAACAGCGAGCTCCACATACAACCCAATCCAGCCGGCATTTCCGCTCCCTTCCACCACAAAGCAAGCCCAGGGGAGTTGGTGCTCTGGGAGTCATTTCCCCATGTAATGGCTAATAATAGTGTGCAAATCCCGCCTGCTTTTCCTAGAGGCCAGGCCAACAACGGGGTGCCCCTATGCACCCCCCTCCACTGGTCCGAGGCCAACACGCTGATTTCAATTTATTTTAGAAGGATTCACTTTGAAAGCCAGTTCTTGGTACCACCACGTGAGATCCTGGCACCCTCCTGGGGCTTCATGTCAAGGCCTGCTGTTAGGCAAAGAGACACTGGCATTCTTCTTCCCCTGCCTGGGAACAGGTTTACATGGCTGCTGCAGCACACAGATCCCTTGAACTCAAGATGCCTGTCAGGTAGGATGTCTCGGCATTTCCAGGACTGATGAAGAAACTGCTCTGGTCTTCAGCCAACTATGCAACTGTTGTTACTGTTATGCTATTAGGTGCCATCGAGTAGGTCCCGAAGCACATTGACCCTATGTACAAAAGAAGGAAACACTGCCCAGTCCTGCACCATCCTCACAATTGTTTGTATTTTTGAGCCCACCATTACAGCCACTGTGTCAATCCATCTCGTTGACGATTCCTCTTTTTCGCTGACCTACGTTACCAATCACGATGTCCTTCTCCAGGGACTAGACCCTCCTGATAACATATCTAAAGTACGTGAGACGAAGTCTCGCCATCCTCACTTCTAAGGAGCATTCTGGCTGTACTTCTTCCAAGATAGATTTGTTCATTCTTCTGGCAGGCCATGGTATATCCAATATTCTTTGCCAACACCATAATTCAAAATCATCGTTCTTCTTCAGTCTTCCTTATTCATTGTCCATGCATATGAGGCAAATAAAAATACCATGGCTTGGGTCAGGCACACCTTAGTCCTCAAAGTGACATCTTTGCTTTTTAACATTTTAAAGAGGTCTTTTGCAGCAGATTTGCCCAATGCAATATATCATTTCACTTCATTTCTTGACTGCTGCTTTCATGGGCATTGATTATACGTCCAAGTAAAATGAAAACCTTGATAATTTCAATATTTCCTCCATCTGTCATGATGTGGAAACCCTGGTGGCATAGTGGTTAAGTGCTATGGCTGCTAACCAAAAGGTCGGCAGTTCGAATCCACCAGCCGCTCCTTGGAAACTCTATGGGGCAGATGTACTCTGTCCTATAGGGTCACTATGAGTAGTAATCGGCTCAACAACAACAGGTTTGGTTTTGATTTATCATGATGTTGCTTATTGGTCAAGTTCTGAGGTTTTTTTGTTTTCTTTATGTTAAGGTATAATCCACATCGAAGGTTGTAGTCTTTGATCTTTATCAGTAAGTGCTTCGAGCCCTCTTCACATTCAGCAAGCAAGGTTGTGTCATCTGCATACAGCAGGCTGTTAATGAGTCTTCCTCCAATGCTGATGCCCCATTCTTCTTCATATAGTCCAGTTTATCAGATTATTTGCTCAGCATACAGATTGAATAAGTACGGCAAAAAGATACAACCCAGACGCACACCTTTCCTGATTTTAAACCACACAGTATCCCCTTGTTCTGTTCAAACAACTGCCTCTTGTTCTATGTCCAGGTGCCACATGAGCACAATTAAGTGTTCTGGAATTCACAATGTCGTCCATAATTTGTCATTATTCACACAGCTGAATGGCTTTGCATAGTCAATAAAACACAGGTAAACATCTTTCTGATATTCTCTGCTTTCAGCCAAGATCCATCTGACATCAGCAATGATATCCCTCGTTCCACATCCATTTCTGAATCTGGATTGAATTTCTGGCAGTTCCCTGTTGATATACTGCTGCAATCATTTTTGAATTATCTTCAGCATAATTATACTTGCATGTGATATTAATGATATTGTTCGATAATCTCCACATGCCGTTGGATCACCTTTCTTTGGAATGGGTACAAATATGGATCTCTTCCAGTCAGTTAGCCAGGTAATCGTCTTTCAAATTTCTTGGCATAGACGAGTGTTTCCATAGTAGCATCCGTTTGTTGAAACATCTCAATTGGTATTCTATCAACTCCTGGAGGTTTGTTTTCCGCCAATGCCTTCAGTGCAGCTTGGACCTCTGCCTTCAGTACCATCAGTTCTTGATCATATGCTACCTCCTGAAATGACTGAATGTTGACCGATTCTTTTTGGTAAAGTGACTCTATGTATTTCTCTCATCTTCTTCTGATGCTTCCTAGGTCGTTCAATTTTTTGCCCATAGAAACCTTCAACATTGCAACTTGGGGCTTAACTTTTTCTTCAGTTCTTTCAGCTTGAGGAATGCTGAGAGTGTTCTTCCCTTTTGGATTTCTAACTCCAGCTCTTTGCACATGTCATTATAATACTTTACTTTGTCTTCTCGAGATGCCCTTTGAAATCTTCTGTTCAGCTCTTTTACTTCATCATTTCTTCTTTTCACTTTAGCTACTCTACGTTCAAGAGCAAGTTTCAGACTCTCTTCTGACATCCATTTTGGTCTTTTTTTTTTTTCTGTCTTTCTAATGACCTTTTGTTTTCTTCATGTATGATGTCCTTGATGTCATTCTACAACTCGTGCAGTCTTCAGTCATTAGTATTCGATTCATCAAATGTATTCTTGAAATGGTCTCTAAATTCAGGTGGGATATACTCAAGATTGTATTTTGGCTCTCGTGGACTTGTTTTAATTTTCTTCAGCTGCAGTTTGAACTTGCATATAAGCGACTGACAGTCTGTTCCACAGTCAGCTCCTGGCCTTGTCTAACTGATGACATTGAACTTCTGCATCATCTCTTTCCACAGATGTAGTCGATTTGATTCTTTTATATTTCGTGTGGCAAAATTGATGTGTAGAGTCATCATTTATGTTGTTGAAAAAAGTTATTTGCAATGAATTAAGTCTATGGTCTTATAAAATTCTGTCATGCAACCTCCAGCGTCGTTTCTATCACCAAGGCCATAGTTTCCAACTACTGATCCATTTTCTTTGTTTTCAACTTTTGAATTCTAATCACTAATAATTATCAATGCATCTTGATTGCATGTTTGATCAATTTCATACTGCAGAAACTGGTAAAAATCTTCAATTTCTTCATCTTTTGCATTAGTGGTTGGTGTGTAGATTTGAATAATAATAGTATTAACTGGTCTTCATTGTAGGCATATGGATATTATCCTATCAGTGACAGCACTGTACTTCAGGACAGATGTTGAAATTTTCTTTTTGACAATGCATGTGATGCTGTTCCTCTATAATTTGTCATGCCTGGCAGAGTAGACCATATGACTGTCTGATTCAAAATGTCTAATACCAGTCCATTTCAGCTTGCTAATGCCTAGGGAATTGATCTTCAAGAATTCTATTTCATTTTTGACAACCTACAATTTTCCTTGATTCATGCTTTGTACATCCCATGTTCCGATTATTAATGGATGTTTGCAGCTGTTTCTTCTAATTTTGAGCCGTGCCACACTTATTACACAGTAAACTGCAGGGCAGGGCAAGCTTCCGGTGTAAATACCAATGGAGCAGCAGCACTGAGAAAAATAGGATCCCAGGAACTGAAGGCAGTGTCTCTGAGGCCAGCAGGCAGCCTGGGTGTCCACCAACTTAACCCATAAGTTTTCCTCAGTCCATAAAAAAAAACCAAACCCACTGCCATCTAGTCGATTCCAACTCATAGCGAGCCTATAGGACAGAGTAGAACTGCCCCATAGGGTTTCCAAGGGGCGCCTGGTAGGTTCAAACTGCCAACGTTTTGGTTAGCAGATGTAGCTCTTAACCGCTACACCACCAGGGTTTCCTAAAACCCTATGGATCACAGAATATTGTCCAAGACTTTGACTTGCTTAATTTGGACACATCATCAGGAGGGAGTGATCACCAGAGAAGGACACGAGTTCGGTAAAGCCAAGGGCCAGCAAAGGCAAGAGAAATCCTCAATGAGATGGACTAACACAACAGCCACAAGTATGGGATCAAACACATCAATGATCATGAAGATGGCACATGACTGGACAATGTTTCCATTATACATGGGATCACCATGAGTCAGAGCCGACTTGACAGCACCTAACGACTATGATTAGACATGAACAACCAACTGATATTCTTGTCTTTATCCCACATCCCAGCTTTTCTGTAAAAAGGAAGCATAGAAATATATTTGTCTCCTTTATCACTATCCAGAAAAACGTACAGGATCTAGGACCTGAAACCACCTTTAGTTTGTATTCAAGGAGTAGGCAGGCTTCAACACGTACTTGTGCGATCCATTGCTTAGAAGGGCCTCACACTTGGGGTGTAATGTTCTGCTGCAGCTGTCTTGAAATTTTAATACTTTCAGAACATTTTGCACTGGGACCCACAAATTGGGTAGCCTATCCCATCAAGTGGCACAGTGGTTAAGAGCTCAGCTGCTAACCCAAAGGTCGGCAGTTCAAATCCACCAGCCACTCCTTGAAAACCCTATGGGCAGTTCTGCTCTGTCCTATAGGGTTGTTATGAGTCAGAACTGACTTGACAGCACTGGGTTTTGGGGTTCCTATCCCATCTAGCAGAAAGCTGCTTTGGAGACTGGTGTCTCCACCTCCTGTGAGAATGCTACACCCTCTCTAGTATATGACAGCAGCGTTAATATAAAAGAACAAAGCAGTGTGCACCAGAGCACCTTGGTCCCTCTCCAAATGTGTCCTAGGGTAGCGAGGAAGGGAGGAAGAGAGGGTGTTCTTAATCCTTCTGAGTGCAGGAGCTGGGACGGACCACCCTGAGGCTGCTCCTCCCTCCCCTGGAAGCTCTGCACCTAGAACAAGCGGCAGGCACACCTGGTGGCTGGCACCGCAGGATGCCATCCATCCTCCTGCAGAGCCCCACCGCCATCCGGCCGAATTCCTCCCCCATAGTGAACAGTAACCACCAAGGGCAGGGAAGCGAGAAGGAGCTGGGGCCGGGGATTTGTAGTGGTTGGCTTGTTTGCTGTTTTCAGTGTGTGGTTTTTCCCTCCTCATCCAAAAACATGTTACCCAATTAACAGTTGGTTTCATGGCTCTGTTTTGCTGCCTGTGGTTTTGAGGGCTGCCCTTTGTGCATTCTCAAGTCCCTCTGCACAGTCCACAGGACAGCGAGCTACATAAACACAGGGCTGGGACACTGAAGCCACACGGAGTTTCTCATTAGTCAAAGCCAAGTCCCTGGGGGGTGCCAACAGTTAACACACTAGGCTGTTAACCAAAATGTTGGCAGTTCTAGTCCACCCAGAGGTGCCTCAAAAGAAAGGCCTGGTGATCTACTTCTAAAGAATCAGCCACTGAAAACCCTATGGAGCACAGTTCTACCCTGATACACATGAGGTTGCTGTGAGTTGGAACTGACTTGATAGCAACTGGTTTTTTATGCCTCCTGGGCAAGTGAAAGCCCCTTGCAACCCACAGCAGATGATAAAGACAGAACATGTCATGAGAAGAGAGGTGGGGATTCTGTTGGAGCAGCTTCTGCGACTTGGCCCTGTAGGGGAGAAAACCATCACAAAAAAAGAAGATGGTGAGAAATCAAGGTTGGCTGCCCCTCTCCTCCGGGTTTTCCATTCTGGTGCCACAGTACAGGAGGGTGTCCAAATCAGTTAGGAAGTCAGTCACGAGTACTTATGATGACTAATAAAATACTCAGTGAATTTTTTATAAGTAAAAATTAGCATGAATTTGAGGTTATTCCTAGTTCTAAAAATCCCTCTGTCTAACTTGTCTTCTGGTACACTGCTTCCTTAGGTGTGGAACTGCTGTGAGGGCCAGCATTTGAAAGCCTGGTTGCACACACAGGAGTGTGTAAGCTGTGTGACAGTGGACAAAAGGTTGAGAACCTCTAAGCTAAGGTATCAAAGGACTATTAACCCTGAGGGAACAAGCTGCATGACTTGGATTAGTAAGAAGTGAGTTCCACCGCCAAAAGTAAATGAATCAGAGAGGCAATTGCTTTGGCTAGAGAGCCAAGCATATTGGCCAAACTTGACCCCGCTGAACAGGACGCAGGGGCCTGCCAAACAGCCAGCTAGCAGGTAGACACAGAGGAAAAACGTTTTGTATCAGATTCCATTTCTAGGGATTTCCCTTCAAAGAGAAGAGAAGGCACTAAAGAACAGTTGGCTCCCTGGAACCTTGAGATTGGGGAGCGAGGACGGAAGGAATGGAACTTTCCATAACACATCCAATGGTGACACTGCAGGGACTTCTATGATGATTCACTGCAAACTGCAAAGCTCCCCCGAAGGAAGAGCAGCAAAAGCATGCCAGAAAAAAAGACATCACCCTCCAGCCTTCTTCTCAAAGCCCCATGGCACCATATTCTGGAACTCAGTCACCAAGCGGGGCGTGCTTCATCTGTAGTCAGAGGCTCTCAACAAAGTCCCACCCATACGATCCAGCAATCCTACTCCTAGGAATAAATCCTAGAGAAATAAGAGCCATCACACGAATAGACATATGCACACCCATGTTCATGGCAGCACTGTTCACAGTAGCAAAGAGATGAAAACAACCTAGATGCCCATGGACAGATGAATGGGTAAACAAACTATGGTACATACACACGATGGAGTATTACGCAATGACAAAGAACAATGATGAAACTGTGAAGCATCTCATAACATGAATGAAACTAGAGGACATTATGCTGAGTGAAATAAGTCAATCACAAAAGGACAAATATTGTATGAGACCTTTACTGTAAAAACTCATGTAAAAGTTTACACACAAAAAGTAATAATCTTTGTTGGTTACAAGGGATGGGAAGGTGGGGGGTAAACACTAAATAGACAATAGATAAGTGATAGCTTTGGTGAAGGGTATGACAGTACACAATGCTGGGAAGCCAGCACAGCTTGTACAAGGAAAGGTCATGGAAGCTCCATAGACACATCCCAACTCCCTGAGGGTCTGAATTGCTGGGTGGAGGGCTTTGGGGACCATGGTCTCGGGGAATATCTAGCTCAATTGGCATAACACAGTTTATAAAGACAACGTTCTGCATTCTACCTTGGTGAGTAGTGTCTGGGGTCTTAAAAGCCTGTGAGTGGCCATCTAAGGTACTCCACTCGTCTCACCCCTTCAGGAGCAAGGGAGAATGAAGAGAACAGGATACAAGGAGAAGATTACTCCAAAGGACTAATGGACCACAGCTACCAAGGCCTCCACCAGACTGAGTCCAGTATAGCTAGATGGTGCCTGGCTACCAACACTGACTGCTCTGACCGGGATCACAATAGAGGGTTCTGGACAGAGCTGGAGAAGGATGTAGAACAAAATTCTAACACACACAAAAAAGACCAGATTTACTGGCCTGACAGAGACTGGAGAAACCCCGAGAGTATGGCCCCCAGATACCCTTTTAGCTCACTGGTGAAGTCACTCCCAAGGTTCACTGTTCAGCCAGGGATTGGGCAGCCCCATAAAACAAATTGGGACTAATGAGGCACAGCAGTCCAGAGACAAGGACTAGAAGGCAGGAGGGAACAGGAAAGCTGGTGATAGGGAACCCAAGGTTGAGTAAGGACAGTGGTGTTGACATGTAGTGGGGTTGCTAACCATTGTCATGGGCAATATGTGTGCTGACTGTTTAATGAGAAACTATTTTGTTCTGTAAACCTTCATCTAAAGTGAGAATAGCAGCACAACTGGAAGAATGTAATCAACGTCACTGAAGTGTACATGTAGAAATTTTTGAAATGGTGTATCTTTGGCTATGTATATTTTCACCAAAAATAAAAAATAAGGTCCTCCAAGGCCAAGAAGGGAGAGTGTTGACATGTCGTGGGGTTGTCAACCAATGTCATAAACAATATGTGTACTGACAAAAAATAAATAAATAAAGTCCCACCCAGAGGAAGTGAAGCAGAAGGCTCCAGGCTTCAATTAATTTACATCCTGCCTGTGGCCTTGCCACAAACTTAATCTATTTAATTTTGTTAGTTGCCATGGAGTCTACTCTGATTCATGGTGACCCCAGGAACAACAGAAGGAAATGTTGCCTAGTCTTGCACCATCTTCATGATCATTGGCATGCTCGAGTCCATTGTTGCAGCCACTGTGTATTTTGAGTGCCTTCCAAATGCAGAGGTTAAGAGCTATGGCTACTAACCAAAAGGTTGGCAGTTCGAATCTACCAGCCACTCCTTGGAAACTCTATGGGGCAGTTCTACTCTGTCCTATAAGGTCACTATAAGTCCTAATCGACTTGACGGCAAGGTTTTGGTTTTTTTCCAACCTAGGGGGCTCACCTCCCACCACTATATCAGACAATATTCTGCTGTGATCCTTAGGGTTTTCATTGGCTAATTTTTGGAAGTAGATCACCAGGCCTTTAATCCTAGTCTGTCTTAGTCTGGAAGCTCCACTGAAACCTATTCACCATGGGTGACCCTGCTGGTATTTGAAATACCAGTGGCATACCTTCCGGGATCATAGAAACCCATAAGTCACCACAATATGACAATCTTACAGACATGTGGTAGCCTATTTAATTTAGACTTGGTCAAATGTTAGGACTACTTTTCAGGGTTGGAGGGTCTGTCAAAGTGTCTGAAAAGATGGAAAGGGCAGGCGAACATCTTTAGGAGAATCCAAGAATCTTATGATAATAACACTGTAAAAGAAGCCAGGAGGGCAATGGTGGTTCAGTGGTAGAATTCTTGCCTTCCATGCTGGAGACCCGGGTTTGATTCCCAGCCAATGCACCTCAAGCACAGCCACCACCCATTTATCAGTGGAGGCTTGCATGTTCCTATGATGCTGAACAGGTTTCAGCAGAGCTTCTAGATTAAGACAGACTAGGAAGAAAGGCCTGGTGATCTACTTCTGGGGAAAAAAAAAACAGCCAGTGAAAACCCTGTGGATCACAACAGTTCAATCTAATTGTGCATGAGGTCACCATGAGTTGGGGGCCCACTTGATGGCAGCTAACAACAAAGGAAGCCAGAAACCTCCCTTAACATTATCTTCAATGAAGCATCTTACACTGGGGGTCTCAAGCCAGGAATCCCAAGTACAAGGTCATTGCAGGGCCAAAGGAACCCTCCTTTACACATCTCAATCCAGAAGCAGAAACAGAAAAGGAAGTCAAGAAATAAGGCAAAAAGGAAGAATGGACAGATCATTTCAGAAGTTCAGGACCCAAAGCTTTCACAGAGTTTCATTTCTGACTGCACTGCTCTTGGCGTCTGACCTCCCATTAAATAGAGGTCAAGTAAGTGTATTTCTAAGGGCAAATGAAGGAGTCCCTGGGTGACGCAAACAGTTAAGCGCTTGACTACTAACTGAAAAGCTGGCGGTTTGAACCCAGCCAGAGGTGCCTCAGAAGAAAGGTCTGACGATCTGCTTCCAAAAGGTCACAGCCTTGAAAGCCCTGTGGCGCACAGTTCTACTCTGACACACATGGGGTCACCCTGAGTTGGAATTGACTCAACGGCAATGAGTAAGGGCAAATGAAGCTGTCTTATCAAGTGGCCAGGTCCCCTTTCCATAGTCTCAGAAGTCTCCCGTCCCTACACCATTCTCAATACACCACTTCTACAGCTCACAGCTACAGACACAGAGGCCGGCTGAGGAAGAAATGCCAAATTAGAGCATCAAACCTCAGGGGCAAAATCCCAAGCTCCCTCCTACCCCTACCACCAACCAGCTGGAAGAAACTGTTCTTGATTCAATGCTCCAAGGTCAGGAGAGAGGGCAGAAAGGACTCCTTCCCAGGTCTAATCATGCCCCTGAAACCACACAGTTAAACTAGATGATAACAAGACCATTCAACGCAGTGGCCCCCGAGATCTTTGGGCAGAAGCCAGTCCCTCCAAATCAAGACTCTGGCATGATTCTACAATCCACTCAGAGGACAGTTACCATCTGTTTATGGAAAAAAATGCTAATAACCCCCAATCATAATCAAACAGGCAACCACTTTACTGTAAGTATCTATTAACTAGCACTAATTTACAATGGAACAGTTCTGCAAGTGCTCATCCACAAGCCCATCAGAGGCATCAGCACACATCCAACCGTTAGGATGAAAAGCAAACAGCTGGTGATGAGGCACCTGAGGTATTACGGAAGCCCAAGTGGCAGCTCCTGACTCCCTCCCCTCCCAGCCTTCAGCTTCTGCTCTGCCCCGGGGAATCCAGCATGCCAGGAAAGCAGTGAAAGAAGGCCTCAGCCTGGGGAGCAAAGGTGAGTCTCTTCGGTCAGCTCTCATCTTTCCCCAAGGCCAGGCGTATCTCTCAGCTTGAGAAAAGGATCGATAAAAGGCATTTTGTTGTTGTCGTTGTTGTTTTTACAGAGAAAGAGTTTACTGAACGTTCTCAACTGGGTTTTGCTGAAGGGAACATTTAAGTGGAATTTTCTTTTTTGAAAGTTTTTTTTTTTAAATTATTGTAGTTTAAATGAAGTTTACATTTCAAGTTAGTCTTTCATACAAAAATTTATACATACATTGTTAAGTGACCCTAATTGTTCTCCCCATACTGTGACAGCACACTCCTCCTTTCCACCCCTGATTCCCCATGTCCATTCAACCAGCTCCTAACCCTCTCTGCCTTCCCATCTCACCTCTGGACAGAAGCTGCCCTTTTAGTCTCTTGTATCTACTTGAGCTAAGAGGCACACTCCTCACGAGTATCACTTTATGTCCCATAGTCCAGTCCAAACCATGTCTGAAGAGTTGGCCTCGGAAACTGTTTTAGTTCTGGGCTGATAGAGAATTCAGGGGCCATGCTTTCCAAGGTTCCCCCAGTCTCAGTCAGACCGTTAAGTCTGATCTTCTTACTAGAATTTGAGTTCTGCACCCCACCTTTCTCCTGCTCCATCTGGGACTATCTGCTGTGTTCCCCGTCAGGGCAGTATTTGGTGGTAGCCGGGTACCATCTAGCTCTTCTGTTCTCAGGCTTATGGAGTCTCCGGTTTATGTGGCCCTTTCCGTCTCCTGGGCTAATACTTTCCTCGTGTCTTTTGTGTTCTTCATTCTCCTTTACTCCAGGTGGTTGGGACCAATTGGTGCATCCTAGATGGCTGCTTGCAAGCTTTTAGGACCCCAGACACCACTCATCAAATAAGGGTGCGGAACATTTTCTTAATAAGGTTTGTTATGCTTGACCTAGATGTCCCCTGAAAGCATGGTCCCCAGACCCCTACCCTTGCTACTCTGTCCCTCAAACTGTTTGACTGTATTCAGGAAACTTCTTAGCTTTGGTTTAGTCCAGTTGTGCTAACTTCCCCTGTAGTGTGTGCTGTCCTTCCCTTCACCTAAGATAATTCTTATCTACTATCTAGTTGGTAAATAACCCTCACCCTCCCTCCCCATCCTCATAACCATCAAAGAATGTTTTCTTCTGTGTTTAAACCTTTTCTTGAGTTCTTATAATACTGGTCTTACATAATATTTGTCCTTCTGTGACTGACTAAACTCACTCAGCATAATGCCCTCCAGATTCCTCCATGTTATAAGATGTTTCACGGCTTCATCGTTGTTCTTTATTGTTGCATAGTACTCCATTGTGTGGATATACCATAATTTGTTTATTCATTTGTCCATTGATGGGCGCCTAGGTTGTTTCCATCTTTTTGCTATTGTGAACAGTGCTGCAATGAACATGGGGGTGTGCATATATCTA
This sequence comes from Trichechus manatus latirostris, assembly GCF_000243295.1. Taxonomy (NCBI): domain Eukaryota; kingdom Metazoa; phylum Chordata; class Mammalia; order Sirenia; family Trichechidae; genus Trichechus; species Trichechus manatus. The sequence goes on from NW_004443945.1 coordinate 1,262,629, forward strand.
TTCGTGTGACAGACAGCTCTTATTTCTCTAGGATATATTCCAAGGAGCGGGATAGCTAGATCGTATGGTACTTCTATTTCTAGCTTTTTAAGGAAGTGCCAAATCGATTTCCAAAGTGGTTGACCAATGAAAGGCATTTTTGAAGCCCCTATTTAAGTGGGACAAAGTAGGGGAAGATAATGAGACAAAATATGGGAAGAATCAGGCAGTTCGAACCCACCCAGAGGTGCCTTGGAAGAAAGGCCTGGCAATCTGCTTCTGAAAAGTCATAATCATGAAAACCCTATGGAGCACAGTTCTACTCTGAAGTACATGGGGTCATCATGAGTGAGAATTCACTTGATGGCAGTTGGTTTTTCCAGCTCTCCACACACACCAAATATGTGGGGAAACCGGGCACCAAAAGCTCTAACTGGCTGTGTGCTTTGGCAAGTCACTGTATTTCTCTGGGCCTCACTTTCCTTGTCTGTAAAATGGGAACATTCTCTAATAAGCCTAAGTTCTCTTTAGCTCTAATAAACCGTTATTCTGTGTCCTCTATGAGACCAAGAGGAAGCCAAGAAATATGAAGTTAACTCTCACAGTATCTCTAATACAGAAATATTTAGAGATAGAGTATTTTAGTCCAGACGGTCACAAGAAAAAGAGGCAAAATAATACATACCCTTGACAGGCTGCAAAAAATCCATACACTTCCTTCTTTAAATAATATTAAATAATAATGATACCTTATATGAAAACAATAGTGCATTTTTAAATTATTTTTAAAATACACGAGCATCTTTGACCTCGTTACTGCTGTAGCAACCCTGTGAAATAAAGACAGCAGGTACACCGTGAATGTTCACGGCAGGGCAACCAGACAAAGGAGAATGAGGCCCTTTATTGAGCACAGTGAGAAGCGGGTGGACCCGCAAGGTAGGGAGATTGGTTTCTAGACCCATTCGGCCTAACCAGACCATGAAACTAAACGAGGATGAGCCATTTCCCTTTCTGGGTTTCCATTTCTTCTCGATGCGCAGGGCAGGGCAGGGAAGGGCAGGGAGCAGAAGCCAGAAGGCTGAGAGAGGAAAAAAAAAAAAAAAAAACCCGTTGCCCTCAAGTCAATTCCGACTTACAGCAACTCTATAGTATATTATCACCATCTGTAAATACTGATGCAGGAGGGCCAAGACAGATCATTGTCACGGTCTTTTGACTCTGACAAAAGAGTTTTAATTCTCCTGGAATCCAGATTTCTGGCTTTCATGAAAGTTGGGGCAACTCACATAGGCCAATGCCCTTAGGTGTCCTTTTGAACCTCGAGACTTGAAAACACTGGTTCCTAAAAGCTGCCTTTGCGTCAAACAATGGTTTGGCCTTGGGCGTTGTGCTTTTTTGAAGAATTCAGTTAGTTCTGGGCAACAGACTCCAAAGATCAGACTGGGAGTTATGTTTCGGGTAAACCGTGAATTATTTTAATTGTTCTTCAAGACAATGCTGTATGAAAATCCTTTCTGACCACAAATTTGTCAGTTCTGTTCCAACCCTTTTTTCCACCGCAATGCAGTAAGATTTGGTACAAGAATTTTGGAAGTTCTTCTCATCTTGGGAATATGTCTGACATTCTAGCGGAAATGTTATCCCGATTTGCAAACTGTATATTCAGTAAACTTCACTCAATTTCTACTATTGGCTTAATATGATTTTTGTTCTAACAACTCCTGTTGTATTTTCATGTCATGTTTACATATGTATATGTGTTTCACATGCTCCAGGGGCCTCCCGGAAAGAAAATAAGAAATTAGGCTGAAGGTAAAAGCCTTACAAATTTTTAGGAGACCAAAAACAACGTTCTACTTGCTACTTTAAAGCAGCACATTAGAATAATAAATAATGTTTCATTGTAAATTGGAAAATGGAGCATCACTAAAGTGAAATATGCAATTTTTCTCAACCAAATAAAATTGTTCACCGTTGATCATTTTTAAAAATAACTAAATAAATAACAAAATTAAATTAAAATAGGAACACTGGTGGCTCAAAGGGTAAACCCTCGGCTGCGAACCAAAAGGTTGGCAATTTGAACCCACCCAGCAGCTCCATGGGAGAAAGACCTAACGATCTGCTTCTATAAAGATTACAGCCAAGAAAACCCTTTAGGGCAGTTCTACTCTGTCATATGGGGTCGCCATGAATTGGAATCAATTCGACGGCACCTAACATCAACAATTTAAAAATATTTTGTGAGGATAAGCTTGGCATAAAGTCTGAACCACCTTACTTCCAGGGCCAGGATGCACTGGCATAAAGTAATTAAAATATTGAAATACTTCTGTGCCTCCTAGTAAATAGCCACATCCCAAGCCTCCCAAGTACCCACCTCCCATCTATCCTGGCCACCCCATAATCCAGCAATCATAGCCTTACCGGCTGACCCAGGGGGAACCTACAGCAACCAGCTCCAGCATGAGGACCAGCTTCTGTTCTAATTGGCCCACACCACAGCAAGTACCTTAACTATCACCCTGCCCGGGGGCAAGAATTCTCACTTTCCATGCAGAAGATTCAGGTTCAGTTCCCAGCCAGTGCATTTCAAACACAGCCACCACTCATCTGTCAGGGCAGGCTTCTGTGTTGTGATGATGCTGAACAGGTTTCAGAGGAATTTCCAGACTAAGATGGACTAGGAAGAAAGGCCTGCCAATCTACTTCCAAACTCCAGCCAATAAAAACACAATGGTCACAACAGTCTGAACTGCAACCGATCATAGGGATGGTGCAAGACTGGGCAGCAGTTTGTCCTGTTGTGCATGGAGTCACCGTAAGTCAGGAGCCGACTCAACAGCAGCTAACAACAAGAACATTAGCCCCGCCACTCTAAAACACTGGGTTTCATCAACATCAAAAAGAAACCCCACTATGTTCAGCACCATTCTAAAAACTTTGTGACTACAGAGAAGAGGAGTCTCCAATGTGTCTCTCCCCATGCCAAAATTCTGATCAACAAGATGAGGGCTGATAAAAGAGGAGTCCGAGCAATGCCTTCTCAATGTGTGTCTGTAAGACCTGGTTAACATATTCATCTCTCATGAAATAGGTGTCCAGTGGAATTCCTATACAACCCAACATGGAGAGATCTCAAAAGCATGTTCAAGTAAATAAAGCAAGATGCAGAAGGCTACTTAAGAGTATAAACATGTATATACATGAAAACACACACACCACGTCACGCTATGCTTTGTAAATGTACACACACATCCACATGTGTTCATATGCATCATGTGCACGTATGTAGAAGTATAAAAATGATGTAGCGTCCAGCCTCGGCCACTAGCATTGCCACATGGCAGAGGCAGTTCCTTATCTGGCTGTCTGTGGGGTATGAGTCTGACTGGGAGAGCGCCAGGGAGGCAGGGCAGGTGGGCAGAGAGAAACAACAGAGACAGAGAGAGGTAGAGATACAGGGAGAGAGACAAACAAATGAACTGGCGGTATACACTGACCTCAGGACAATGGTCACCTACGGAGATGGGGGAGTCCCTGGGTGGCACAAATTGTTCAGTGGTTCAAATCCACCTAAAGGCACCTCAGAAGAAAGTCTTGGTGATCTGCTTCTGAAAACTCAGCCACTGAAAACCCTATGGAGCACAGTTCTACTCGGACACACCTGGGGTCACCATGAGTCACAGGAGTCAACTGAACCGCAACTGGTTTTTGTTTTGTTTTGTTTTTGTTTTTGTTTTTTATTTTGTTTTTGTTTTTTATTTTGTTTTTGTTTTTTATTTTGTTTTGTTTAGGACCAGGGGTGGTGGTTAAAATGATTTTATTCCTTATTGTTTATTCTTCTAGGAATAAAACATTAGATGCAAATAAAAACAAAAATAATAACAGTTGCTTATTCTGGGTAACGAACTATGGGTATTGGTTATATTGCTCTTTTTCTCTATTTTTGTTCTTCAGAAGGAAGTAAAGTTCATATCCATAGATCCTCCTCCTTCACAAGACAGGCCTTCAGATGTGGACAGTAGGAATTATTTTTGAAGTTCCCCAATCTACCTGTCACCCCCCCTCCCAAAATCTTACACTCTTTACTCAGATTTCCAGGTTCTCTCTCACAAGCCCATTATTGATTTACAAGCTGTGCCATTTTATGATTAGAAATAAATTCATTTGTGTATACACTCAACAAGCATTGTTCGAACCCTGCGCTGCATTACAGGCATACTAACGTGAGTGACCTGCAATTTCTGCCTCTATTCACTTAGTAGGACAGATGGATGGTGTGTGAGCAAAGTAATTACAATGCACCAGGATACGTGGTATAATAAAAGTATTTTTGCAAAATACTGTGAGAGGCAAAAGAGAGTATGATTTACTCTTGGAGGGGGGACTTTCACAGAAGGGCAGTACAAATAAAAAAGCCTCGAAAGGCTTATATGTGAAGAAAAGAAGGGGAAAAACAACCCCCATCACAGCAACCCAGTGAGGCAGGTATTATTATGCCCATTTTGAAGTTGAGGAAACAGGCTCTGCGAAATCAAGTAACTTTTCTGAAGCCAAAGAGCCATTAAGTAGCATCATAGACACTTTGTGTGTGTGTGTGTGTGTTTGTGTGTGTGTGCTTTAGGCGAAAGTTTACAGCTCAAGTTAATTTCTCACTCAAAAATTTATACATATTGTTTTGTGACATTGGCTGCCATTCCCACAATGTGACAGTATGCTCCCCCTTTCTACTCCAGGTTCCCTGTGTCTATTTGTCCAGTTCCTGTCCCCTTCTGCCTTCTCGTCCTACTTTGGACAGGAGCTGCCCATTTGGTCTCCTATATTTGATGGAACAAAGAAGCACATTCCTCATGCGTATTATTTTTTGTTTTATAGCCCTGTATAATTTTTGTCTGAAAAGTGGGCTTCAGGAATAGTTTCAGTTCTGGGTTAACAGAGCGTCCAGAGGCCACGGTTTCAGGGGTTCCTCCAGAGTCTCAGACGATTAATTCCGTTCTACATTTTTCTCCTGCTCTGTCTGGGACTCTCTGTTGTGTTTCCTATCAGTGCAGTCATTGGTGGTAGGTGAGCACCATCTAGTTCTTCTGGTCTCAGGCTGGTGGAGTCTCTGGTTTATGTGGTCCTTCAGTCTCTTGGGCTAATGTTTTCCTTGTGTATTTGGTTTTCTTCATTCTCCTTTGCTCTGGGTGGGATGGGACCAATAGATGTATCCTGGATGGCCATTTGCAAGCTTTTAAGACCCCAGATACTACTCACCAAAGTAGGATGTAGAACATTTTCCTTATAAACTATGTTATGCCAATGGACCTAGATGTCCCCCGAGACTATGGTCCCCAGGTCCCAGACCTAGCTGCTCAGTCCCTCAAAGTGTTTAGATGTGTCTAGGAAAATGCTTTTGCTTTGGTTCAGTTGTGCTGACTTCCCCTGTATTATGCATTGTCCTTCTCTTCACCGAAGTTGACACTTGTTTACTATCTAGTTAGTGATTTCCCCTCTTCCTCCCTCCCTACCCTAGTAACCATCAAAGAATGCTTTTCAAGCATCACAGATTCTAACCTAGATTTGAGAACTGAAAACTGAGAATCGAGTGGACATGAAGAGATGGAGGTTGGTCTAAGTTGGGGGACTTCTGGTACCCAACCTTCACCCCTTATTCTCAACTGGGATGCTCATGGGCAATAAAAGATTGAGGCTACCTGCAGCCTAAGGAGTCCCTGGGTGGTGCAAACAGCTAAGTACTTGGCTATTAACTGAAAGGTTGGTGGTTCAAACCCACCCAGAGGCACCTCAGAAGAAAGAACTATTGATCCAAAAGGTCACAGTCTTGAAAATCCTACGGAGCAGCTCTACTCTGCACACACAGGGCCCCATGAGTCAGAATCAACTTGACAGCTACTGATATGTGCAACCTGAGGTACTAGTTTATCATCCTAAAATGAGACCAGAATACAACTGGGTTTAAGAAAGACAAGCGAGATCCAGGCTTGATTCTAAACAAGGTCAGTCTGAGAGACACCATTCCTGTCTTGCCTCTAACTTTAGACTAACTTCTTTCAGTTGCCTGACTTTATGAAAGGGGTATTTCACTTGCACCTACAAGAACATGCTCTCCTAGCCCAACCAGGGTCCAAGCAGGCAGCTCAGCCTGGGAGAGGGGAGCAGGGGCCAGGAGAGGCTCTGAGGACAGCTGAGGAAGGCATCGCCCTGGGTGCTACCTAATCTATCTGACATGGGGACACACTGTTCCAGAAACCAGATGACAATTAAGAGGAGCAATCTGCTCTCAACAGCCCTGCCAAGCAAGTCTCAGGGCCTCAGCTGGTGGTACACCTCCTTGGGGTGAGGTGGGGGGGGAGATAATGCCCCATTCTTCCCATTGATCAAGGCCCTGATGTTACGTAGGTGGAAGGAGGGACAGCTAGGAAGTTCCTCCCATGGAAGGAAAACTACACAAGCAATAGCTACAGCTCTCAATGCCTGGAACCCAGTGACTGATCTTAAGGGTGAATACTTTGAGAGCTGCTCCGGCCCTCTGAGCCAGCTCAGTGGTCAGATCATCTTCTAAACCTGTGCAGCCCCATCCAGCACATGGTGAGTATTAGCAGATAAAACATCTCCAATCAAGGTGCTCAAGAGTGGTCTGATCTTATTTAAGTCATCTGCCCTAGGGCTACACTTCTACCCTCTCTTTATGATTTGCCTGCATATGTATTTCTGCCGGTCAAAACATTTCATACGATTCCAATAAAACTGTTACAATTTGTTCAGGTTAATCAAAACCAGAAAATGTGCAGAGGCAGAAGGCTTCTGGAGAACCAGACAGTACGTCCCCACGTTTTCTGTCCTTCTGCTCCTCTCTGGGTACCTCTTTTCAATATCAGCATTCTAATCTTTGAAGGAAGTCACAGAATCTTCTGAGAATGTAACAAAGGTTATGGATAGTTTGTTCCCCTCCCTCTTCCTGCCACATACAATACTCAAACATTTGCATGTCAGTTCAGGGAATCACTAACCTCATGAATCCCATTCATGTACTCTCCTTAAGTCCCTAAACCCCAATGTCAAGATCCCCACCACAGACACCAGTCCATGTATAGAAGCCATAGAAATTCATCTTTCTAGATCCCATAATCTCACAAGAAAACACCAACCTGAATCCTGGCCCAGCAACCTGATTGTTTGTCAAATCTTTCATCATCTGGACCCATCTTCCACCCAACATCTGCCATGCATGGAAACCTAGCTGTGAGTATATCTTAAAATCAAGTTTCTGCTTTGGAACTGGTACCCAACCTCCCTTGAGCCATTTGGTCAGATCCATCCCTGGTACCAGGCAGATGGATGCTAATTCACCATGTTAACCCCTTTCTTGCCAGTACCCTTACCCGAGCCTTGGCAGAGAGCCACCTCTGCCCCCGCCGATAATGGGGTACAGTGTTGTGTGTCATGGAAGCTGGCCAGCAGATTTAGCAGTCATGTTGCTCTTGGCACCCGTTCTGGGACTCTGTGTAGAGCTACCTGCTGAGATGCCATCACATGGGCAGCTCTTCAGTGCTAGCATTCATCATCTTGCGTCTAGCTACTCTACTACCTTTTCATCACAACTCCAAGGATCAGTGCAGATGCAGGAAAAACCAAGTTACTCAAAGAGTCACTTGGCCCACCAATAATGAAAAGAAACACAAAACCTCTTCATTTGCCCTCAAATCCAACATCATCCCCAAATCATCCTCATTGTGACCAGCCCCACTAAGCAATGCTGATCAGCAGTCACGGCAAAACCAGGTGGCCCACACCTTGGTTCCCACAGATCTCAGCACTGCCTTCGATCCACAGTGACCAATAACCACAGGTGCAGGCAGGAGTCCCCACCAACACCACTTAGGTCCCAGTGCAAGGGGCCCTTTCCGAGAGCAAAGAGGGATGAACACAGCATTTTATGACCAAAAGAAGCCAGTTTCCCCCACAAAGCCCCTTGTGAAGGAAAAATCCCACCCTACCTTTCATCCCGAATTTGGATCGTCGACCATACTTGTTGATCATGATGAAGAGAACCACCAACAGGACACAGGCAAAGGCAGCAAGTCCAACCGCTATGGATACCTACCAGGACCAAAAACAGAGTTGGGAACAGGCACAGAAAACATGAACGAGCGCCATACAAAACGGGCGGATTATCCAACAAGCAAGGTAAGCACGGGCTCACCTTGCTTACCAGCTCATCTGTAGTAAACAATTTCACATTTTTTCATCACATCAAAGAGTCTCCTTCTAGGTATGGCTGGCATCTGTCTCTCTCCCAACCCCACAGCACCTTCCTACAGAATCAAAGCCTCTTTTCACATTTACAATCCCTGATAGGGGCAGATGACCCAGTAAGCAAGGTAAGCACGGGCTTACTTGTGTTTACTTACTAATCTGCAGTGAACAATTTCACATGGGTTTCACATCAAAGATACCACAGATATCAAAGATGTGGTGAAAAGATGTGAAATCGTTCACTACAGATGATCCAGTAAACAAGTGCTTACCTTGTCTATGGAGACCCTGCTGGTGTAGTGGCTAAGAGCTACAGCTGCTAACCAAAGGGTCAGCAGTTCGAATCCACCAGGCACTCCTCGGACACCCTGTGGGGCAGTTCTACCCTGTCCTACAGGTCACTATGAATCGGAATCAACTCAACGGCAGTGGCTTTGGTTTTTTGGTTACCTTGTCTGTTGGAAAATCTGCCCCTGATACAGTCATGTGTGTATCATATGGGAATAGTCCTATTGCAGTAGCAACTGTGGCTGGCCCTCTCAGAACTTTGCTACTGAAAAGTCTTTATAGAAAGTAATTTATGAGACCCTAGGAACTCTGGTTAAGAGCATTAAAATAGGGGCAGTAGTAGGTGAATGGCAGAATTCTCACTTTCCATGGGGGAGACCTGGGTTTGATTCCCGGCCAATGTACGTCATGCACAGCCACCACCCATCTGTCAGTGGAGGCTTGCATGGTGCGATGATGCTAAACAGGTTTCAGCGGAGCTTCCAGCCTTAGGCAGATTAGGAAGAAAGGCCTGGCAAGCCACTTCTAAAAATCAGCCAGTGAAAACCGTATGGATCACAACGGTCTGATCCACAACTGATCGTGGGGATGGCACAGGACCAGGCAGTACTTTGTTCCATTGTGCATAAGGTCACCAGGAGTCAAGAGCCAACTCGATGGCAGCTAACAACAACAACGAGAACATTTTAGAAAAGAAATTACTCAACTTCATTAGAGCAAATGCCACGATTCAGTGTTCTGAGACCCACTCATCTTGGGGCCATCTTAGGGGATGCAAGAGCACATCTTACACAGGCTTTCCATTGTTGTTGTGATTTTAATTAGCAAGCAAGTTCTAAGTCTTCACATTGAAATTCTTCAAATAATATTCTTATCCAGGAGCTCCCAAGAGAGCTGGACTCCACAAGAGCCTTTCCTCTCTAATTCAGAGGAACCTCAGACTCTGAGAGAGCAGTGGGGAATTGGGGGTGGCTGGAAAACCCACCCAAGGAGATGCCCTGGGCAACCTGGACTTTTGTAGAGGCGCGTACCGGTAGTAGTCCTTGTGAATCAGGAAAAGCCAGGCTCCCTACAGACTGGGGATTTTCAAACCGTTCTCTTCCAAACCCTAGGGCTCTGAAAAGATCCTCAAAGACTTCCTCAAACAATGCCTTATTCTCCAAAAACAAGGAAGGCTGAAACTGCCTGAAAGAGGCCATTCATCACCCCTTTCTTCTGCCATAGATATACTGGGGTTCCAAGATAGCATTTGGAAAAGTTAGCTACTTAAACGAAGTTTGAAAATGATGACCCTAGAATACATCCTCCTCTTGACCAAGAAGGGACTCACCCCGAAAGTGTCTTCCTCTGGTTTGTGGGTCACAGTGATAGGAGGCGTGGGGCTCACTTCGACGACTAAAAACCAAACACAAAGGAGGAGGCTGGTTAGCCACAGGCCCTGCCCCAGTCCCTACCCAACTCCCAGCCCACACCAAAAGTCAAGACCTGACCTCCCCTTGCTTTGCAGGAGTCCCCAGAGACCAGGTCCCTGTCTGGCCACCAGGCTAGTGCTGATGGCCAGGGGCAGGCACCATAGGGAATAAAGGACCTTCACACCCATTCCCCTGCCTCCACCCCAGAGAACATAATGGAACCTAGGCAACATGGGCCATGAGTTACCGGACAGAAAAGAGGGGAAAGGTTTGGGATCTGGGCCAGGGACTGAATTAGGCAAATTCTGTTGGCGATGGCAGCTGTCGCTGACATTCCGCCATTCCCTGCTGCAGGCATTCCTTTTCCTATTCCTAGCTCTCCCATGCCTTTCCTCTTTCCCTCCTTACTCGTCAGTGAGATCCAGGAGACCTGTGGCCGCATGGTGAATCCACTATCCATTCTCCTACTGCTGATATCAGCGCACAAGGGCAGCTCAGGGTTAACAGCGGATCCCTCTGACCAAGAAGACTCCACCTTGACCCAGCAGGGCCTGGATGGGAAGCCAAGCATCACTCTGTCCTCCAACTAGAATCACCCACTTGGTGAGAGATGGCCTCAGTTCAGAATTATCTGCAGGGCTTTCTTTGAGACTACAAGTCCCCTAAGACGGAGGACAAGCAGAGGAATCACAGATGATATTTACATCTGTGCCAAGTGGCCGCGGGTGTTCCTGAACAAGATTAGTCTACAACCTGGCCAAGCCCTGGGCAGAAATGGCAGAGATTCTCACTGTTATTCCCACCTTCCACAGGAGAGAAAAGAAAAAGGGCTAAATATAAGTTTCCCACAGCCCATGAACAAAATCCCAAATCCTTTTGGGACTGTCTAACCCTAGCCCATTATAACTAACCCTTATAAACTAAGCCTCAATAGTCCTATATGAGGACACAGGAGCCTATCAGGTGAGCTTGTAAATAACAGCTCTACACAGGTGGGTCCTAGTCAAGGTGGGTGTCAGGCTCGAAGTAGGGGAGACACACTAACAGGTTTATAGGCCCCACATCCTCTCTGCAAGAACAATACTGTGATGATCAACAGGGGACCAATGGGGCACATGACACCCCACATCCTTCCTGACACAGCCCCTTCCATCCAGGTAGAGGGACCCAGCATATGGTCAGTCCTTGGAAAACTCCCTGGAGGAAACTGAGCCACAGAGCGACTGCCCAAGAAGCGTCGACTTGAAAATGCTTCCACTGTCCAATTCCTTTCACAGTTAACTCAGATGTTCCCAGCTGCCACGGAGCTGGGGACAGTGGTGAATGAGAGAGGAGGGCTATCTAGATTCAAGAGTTACAAAAAGTATCAGAATACAATCAGTTTCAAAGCAAAACGTAAAACAGACTTACAGGGTACAAAGTTATCCGTGCTCTCTGTAAAAAAATACAAAAGGATAATTAGCAAATGTAATAAAAACCAGAAGAGGCACATTATTATTTTCCTAATAGCTATGACCTCTCCCACTCACCATGATCACCTGTTACCATGGCAACCAACAAATTAAAATCCTTGGCACGTCCTCTCTCCTCCCTCACTACCCCACGCTCCCTCCTTGGAGTGTGGCCCTCAGAGGTGGAGAAGGAATCAGAGACAAGGCCTCTGGTTTCAAAGGAAATGGCTCCCCTGAGGAAAAGAAACCAAGCTAGTTTCATTATAAAATGGGGAATTAAATCCAGACCCACTGTCTCAGTCCACAGCCTTCCCTCCTTCAAACGCCCAGAGCACCAGGGATGGTGGTGGTACACAAAAGTCAAGAGAAAATGCTGTGAGGGTGGGTTCCCTGTGTTGAAAATGCCAGCTATGATCTCAGAACAAAATTTCTCAAATCAACATGTGGAGTAGAGTCCAGCAGGTCATTGTGAGGTCCTTGCAATCACCCTAGAGTCTGCCCACCTCTAGAGCAGATACCCCAGGAAATGTGTTATTTGATCTGATCTTTGGCCTATAGAAGTAGCTCACGAAATTCTGAAAGCCATTTCTTACTGGACACTGATTATGTGCCAGGGTCTATGCTAAAGGCTTTATAGATTATACATCACATATTTCTTATCACCATCTGTGCTGGGTTGCAAAGTGTCTCCCCCAAAATGCATGTCCTTCCTGGACCTTCAGAATGTGACCTTATCTGAAAATAGGGTCATTGCAGATGTAATGATTTATGTTTACATGAGGTCATAGTAGATTAGGGTAGGTTCTAATCTAATATTACTGGTGCCCTTATAAGAACAAGACAAGACACATAGAAACGCAGAGAGAATATGGCCATTTGAAGACTGAGGCAGAGCAGAGTTTTGCTGTCACAAGGCAAGAACACCTGGGGCTACCAGACACTGAGAGAGGCAAGGAAGGATTCTCCTGTGCACGCTTCAGAGGAAACCTGGTCTTGCCAGCACCTTGATTTAGGACTTCTAGCCTCCAGAACTGTAAGCAAATGGATTTCTCTGTTTTTTCAAGCCACCCAGTATGTAGTACTTTGTTACGGCAACCCTAGGAAACTAATATAGCATCTTAGGAGGTAGGTAGTATTATTCTCATTTAACAAATAAGGAAACTAATTCAATGTCACTCAACTAGGAAAGGGTAGTGCTGGATTCAAACCAAATTTTAGTATGCAACAGAATCATCCAGAGGACTGTAAAAACACAGATCACTACCACTCTTCAATAAGAGGAAGGAGGGCTCCCTAGAGAAATGGCTGATTCTAGCTCTGGGGCAGGGAAAGTACGAGATAAGCCTGGAAGACCTTGTGGTATTGCAAAGTGAGAAAGTGCTCAGAAAACAATGGGGACATGGAGAAAGGACACAGGAGCCAACTTGCAGGGGTTTCCAAAGGCCAGATTTGGGGCAATTATGAGCAACAAAATACTGACAATAATGGACTGTAACCCATAGAATACAGCAAATATCCATGAGTCCATGCTGATATAAATAAAAGATTAACAAATAAATAAGGAAGAAGGGAAAATTCTCCCTTACAGTAGAATTCCAGTTAACAAATGTAGACAGCATGATGGAAATAGAAAAAAATCACCATTTGGCACATACCACAGTAATAGTTGTTTTGCAGTAATCATCAATGGATGCAAAATTAGTCAATGAAAGAATAATGAGAAACAAAATATTTACATAGGTTTAAAATACTATACTTCTTGCTGGACTATATGAGAAAGAACCCAGCATCAGGATTAAAGGAAGACTCATTAACAACCTGCCATATGTAGATGACACAATCTTGCTTGCTGAAAGTGAAGAGGACTTAAAACACTTACTGATGAAGATCAAAGACCACAGCCTTCAGTATGGATTATATGTCAACATAAAGAAAACAAAAATTCTCACAACTGGACCAATAAGCAACATTATGATAAATGAAGAAAAGACTGAAGTTGTCAGGGATTTCATTCTGTTTGGATCCACAATCAATGCCCATGGAAGCAGCAGTCAAGAAATCAAAAGATGCATTGCACTGGACAAATCTGCTGCAAAAGACCTGTTTAAAGTGTTTAAAAGCAAAGATGTCACTTTGAGGACTAAGGTGCGCCCAACCCAAGCCATGGTATTTTCAATTGCCTCATCTGCATGGGAAAGCTAGACAATGAATAAAGAAGACGGAAGAACTGATGCCTTTGAATTATGGTGTTGGTGAAAAATATTGAATATACTATAGACTGCCAGGAGAACGAACAAATCTGTCTTGGAAGAAGTACAGCCAGAATGTTCTTTAGAAGCAAGGATGACAAGACTTTGTCTCATGTATTTTGTACATGTTATCAAGAGGGACCAGTCCCTGGAGAAGGACATCATGCTTGGTAAGGTAGAGGGTCAGCAAAAAAGTGGAAGACCCTCAACGAGATGGACTGACTGACACAGTGGCTGCAACAATGGGCTCAAGCTTAACGAAGATTGTGAGAATGGCGTGGGACTGGGCGATGTTCTGTTTTGTTGTACAATGGGCTCAAGCTTAACGAAGATTGTGAGAATGGCGTGGGACTGGGCGATGTTCTGTTTTGTTGTACAATGGGCTCAAGCTTAACGAAGATTGTGAGAATGGCGTGGGACTGGGCGATGTTCTGTTTTGTTGTACAATGGGCTCAAGCTTAACGAAGATTGTGAGAATGGCGTGGGACTGGGCGATGTTCTGTTTTGTTGTACAATGGGCTCAAGCTTAACGAAGATTGTGAGAATGGCGTGGGACTGGGCGATGTTCTGTTTTGTTGTACAATGGGCTCAAGCTTAACGAAGATTGTGAGAATGGCGTGGGACTGGGCGATGTTCTGTTTTGTTGTACAATGGGCTCAAGCTTAACGAAGATTGTGAGAATGGCGTGGGACTGGGCGATGTTCTGTTTTGTTGTACAATGGGCTCAAGCTTAACGAAGATTGTGAGAATGGCGTGGGACTGGGCGATGTTCTGTTTTGTTGTACAATGGGCTCAAGCTTAACGAAGATTGTGAGAATGGCGTGGGACTGGGCGATGTTCTGTTTTGTTGTACATAGGGTCACTGTAATTTGGAACTGACTCAATGGCAGCTAACAACAACAACATTAATTACAAAGGAAAAATAGTACTTTTGCGTCAGAAACCCTGGCAGACACCATCTTAACCAGGTGATCAAAGTTAGCATCACCAGTAATAAGATGTATTACCATCATGTACCCCCTGATAGAATGTGCTGAACAGAGCACAGCAACACCTCTGTGATCTTCTTGCCAAAAATGTATAATCTGAAAACAATCATTAGAAAACATCAGGCAAACCCATATTCAGAGACATTTTACAAAATAACTAGTGAGCATTCTCCAAAGGTGCCAAAGTCATGAAAGACAAAGAAAGTCTTGAAAAACTGTCCCAGATTTAAAAAGACTAAGGTGATGTGGTAACTAAATGCAATGTATAACCCTGGCTTGGATCCTGCAGGAGCAAAGCACATCAGCGGGACCCTTAATAAAATGTGAATAAGGTCTACAGATGAAATAAGAGGCTATCGATGTTAATGTCCTGGTTTGGGTCATTGCACTGTGGTTACGTAAGATGTTAGCCTTTGAGGAAGTGGGTGAAAGGTATAGAGAAGTTCTTGTAAATCTCAAACTATTTCAAAATGAGAAGTTAAACATCTTTAAAAATTGAACAAAAAGAAACCCAGATTGCTGGTCCTCATCACCAGAGTTTCTGATTCAGTAGGTCTGGGGTGGGTCTCAAGAATTTGCATTTCTAGCAAGTTCCCAGGTGATGCTGATGCTGTGGGTCCAGGGACCACACTTCGAGAACCACTGTACTATATACTACACCTCCTTCTGCTGTAAGTCTACCACATCCTGAAAAATAAGAACAATTCACTTGTTTATTCATCCATGCATTCATCAAGGGTCTCCTACACACCAGGCCCTTGGCTACGGCCTCATAGTCATTGTCATCACAGCTCTATCAAGTATGAGCCAGCAAATGGTCTTCTCTAACTATCCGTGGGAAACATGATGCTTTCTGTGGAAGAGGGAGTCCTTCAGACAAAGCCCCGTTTACAGGAAATACACCATGGTTTGATTGTTGTTTGCTTTGTGTTGTTTTGGGGGACAGCAGTAGAACTTTCTCCGAATTCCTGAGCATGCTCTTCATGCCACTACCCTCTTCCAAACTGCAGGTGACCAAATGCCTGGTTTAGGGGTAAGGACAAGTAGAGGGGGCCTCTAGCCTTGGCCTCAGAGCCTAAGAGAGGTGCCAGATCACCTCAGGGTTTACACTAATGTGCATACTTTTCATAAGGCTCCCATTTATTAGAGAATATCCTTACATCAGCCAACTGTTTGGGCCGAGTCTGTGAACCGTGTAATCTCCCAATCAGCCCATGAATGCTTAACTCCTCTGCCGGTGCCTGGGAACACTTATACATCCAGAAAGCACATGAGCCTTGAAATGGGGGGATACCTCGCTCCTCTATAACCTGTGGGGGTAGAAGAGGGGCTCAGACTTTCACACTGAAACAGGATAGTACCCAGAGGTGGCCCTCACCTCTGACCCCCACTGGTAGACGGGGAGGATTGGTCCGATACGCCAAGCTACCACCGGACTACAAACTGCGTTTGCAATGAAGGCAATGCACATGTCTCCGACAGTCCCAGACATAAAGCTCCTCAGGAAATAGCCTTGTGGGAAAAGCCAGTGGGGTCCAGAGGAGGGAGGAGAGAGGCAACTTGTGCCCAGACAGAGAAGAACCAAGAAGCGACAGCAAGAGAAGACCTGGCTTTGGGTGTGAGGAGGGAGGAAGGGGACAGCACCAGGCATTAGCGTGCATTCCTGTCCCACACAGAACCTTATTTCACTCCCCCCACCTCCAGGGGCTGGTTGGTCAAGCACGGGGAGAAATTAAATGGCCGCCTCTTTTTCCCCAGCCCCAGGAGGTTGGGGCCACTTTCTAGTCTCAAGAAGGCTTTTAGGGGAAGGAAACAATCTTCACAAAGCTGAGGGCACTGGGCAGTGGTTTCCCCATTTTTTTCTCTTTTTTACCCAGGACCTTGAGGGAATTCTGGTTTCTGCTGTCATAGAAATCATAATGAAAGCACTTCCTGGCCATCTGGAAAAAAGAGAAGTCAAGAAATATGGCCACTCACTCTTTCCTAAATATTCTGTCAAGGGTGCTTATTTTTTGCACTGCACACTCAAGTGCACACCGACACACATACACCCACATACACACTCCTTGGCAACATTCTCCTTCCATCACATCATCCTCGAAGGATTCCCCACCTTCACAATCACTCCCAGACCGTGGCTTTGGGCTCCAGCTCCCACCTGACATGACTCCTGGCTCTCCTTGCTCCTCACTTCCTGATCCACTCTGATCCCTAATTCCTCATGGCTTCCCAATCCTACGCCCACATCCCTTCTCACGGCTCCTCTAAGGACCTGGAACACCAAAGAGGATTCAGCTTCTTGCTTCTAGAATGGATTTTTCCAACCAGTCTTTCCAGGGACCTCCTATACTAAGGCTGAATCCCATGTTGAAGGTTGCTTCTCAAGAAACGCAGAAGGAAACGGCAACATCCGTACAGCATGTGCAGTTTACAGAAAGCTTTTCTAGAACACTGTTCCTTTTGATCTCCTACTCTGAGAAAATCCTTACTGATGGAAGTCTCTGTATTTGCAGATTGTACCACTGAATATATTCATTCTACTCAAACTTCTGCCACTGGTTCTTGGGCCCATGAACAATCACAAAAGGAGAACTTCGCCCTCAAATCCCTGTTCCTCCCCAAAACACTGAAATCCTTCCATTGCCCTTTTGTGTTCTTAAAAAATTAATTAAATTAAAAACAACAAAAACAAACAGTAATTCCTTGCTTACTATACGCCCAGCACTGTTGTAAACACTTTATATGGATTAGCTCACTTAATCCTCACCACAAACTTATGAGACAGAAGTGGAGGGCTAAGTAATTTGCCTGAAGTCCCAGGGCTGATAAACAATTGAGAGTTTAAACGCTGGCAACCTGGCTCCATAACCACTGCCCTAGACTGCCTTGGTGGGTATCGGTGGTTGAGTGGTAGAAATCTCACCTTGAAAGTGGGAGACATGGGTTGGATTTCCAGCCAATGCACCTTACCCACAGCCACATCCATCTGTCAGTGGAGGCTTGAGTGCTGCTATGAGGCTGAACAGGTTACAGCAGAGATTCCAGACTAAAACAGACTAGGAAGAAAGGCCTGGTAATCTCCTTTTGAAAATTAGCCAATGAAAGCCCTATGCATCACAACAATGCAATCCCCTTTTGTGTATGGGGTCATCATGAGGCAGGGGCCAACCTGATGGCAGATAACAACAACAGACTACCTGCAGACCACCCAATAGATAGCTTAACCAGAGAATGGCTCCCACTTCTAGAACTCCTGAACTCAATCTCTTCTCTCCATCCTGAGAATCCTGACTATAACCAACAGCTCTTAAGTCTTTCCTCTGTCCAGGCACAGTGCTAAGCACTTGGTGTACATTACTTCATGTAATCCTTATGGCAACTTTTGATAGGAGCTATGGCTATCATTCCCATTTCACAGATGAATAAATGGAGGCATAGTGTAGTGATTATCCTTCAATGAATGCCTGCCATGTACTAGGCCCCTTTTTTGAGCCCAGGCCACCTATCTGGTAAGGCCAAGGATGGGATTTGCATCCAGACTGGCTGATTTCAGAGCCCTTGCTCTTAACCTGTATGCTCTGCTGCCTGGGACATGGGAGAGGTACACATGATAAATATGATGTTTCCAGTCTCACATCAAAAGAGAAGAGCAGATATCCACACACCAGCTCTGTGTCCAGGGCTTAGCAGGTATGAGGTTTAGTTCAGAGGGTTTATGACATATCATGGTTCTGCTCCCCAAAATAATTTATTCTCCTGAGCATTTAGATGTTTTGACACTTGACACAACCAGTCCATCTTTTCCCCGTCACTTCCTTTTCATCACCATTGATTCCTTTAACATCGAGCTCATAAAACAAGCCAACCTCTGCCCAGGGTGGCCCTGGCAGGGTTGGCATGGGCTGAGGACGTGAACTCGGAGGAACTGCTTCCCTTCAAGCTCTCTGTAACCCCATCCTCCCCTCCTCCTGGGGCCAGATTCCACACAAACACCAGACCCAAGGCTCGCAAACTTGAGCAAGCTGCAGAGTCACTGGAGGGCTTGTCAAAACACGGACTGCTGGAGGCAGGGCCAAAATGGCAGAGTAGTCAGATGCTTCCGGTAGACCCTCTTACAACAAAGACCCCAAAAAACAAGTGAATCCATTATATATGGCAATCTGGGAACCCTGGACATCAAAGTCAGAGTTGAGGAACCAGACTGAGTGGCAGGGGGAGTGAGAGACGGTTCGGAAGCAGCGAGGAGGTGCCAGACCTGACCCAGCGAGAGCCTGAGCCCTTCAGGCCTGAGCAGCTCGGGGGTGAGCCGTGAGGCAGGCAAGCAGCCGTGCTCAGGAGGCGTACTCCGCACAGGGAGAGATCCAGCCGCTGAGAGTCTACACGGCCACCCAGAACCAGTGAGAAGCAGCCCTGGAACAGCGAAAGATAAGTACTTGCGTACAGCCTACCATACAGATCAAAATCACCCCCCTTAGAGGAAAACCTCTCTTCCATTTACCTCCCCGCTCCCTGCTCTGCACTGGGTCCCAAATCAGCTTCAGCAATTGCTGAGTCCCCTGGGCCGAAAGTAGGATACATCACACTCCCAGAGCCATTCTCCCTGCCTTGGAGAGTGAACTAAGTAACAAAAAGGGGTAAAAATAAACTGCCGGCTCCCCTAAGCCAGGAACCCAGGGTAGGCACAGCTCCTTTGCCTAGGCACAGGCATAAGGGATCCACGGACTTTGAGTGCCTTTCCCCCTGCATAGACTTGTGTGGGCCCATTTCAACAGCGTAGGCCCTCATTACCACAGTACAACAGGGTATATACGGAAGTCTAACTTCAACTGTTTCAGCTGTGAAGTGGCAGGTTCTTGACATTTGACAATGCTCTGCCCATTAAGCAGCGTCTTCATCTACCCACATCAGGGGCTTGAGAACTGGTGGCTCCACCCATGCCACTTAGCCACGTGTGATAAGTGCCCATGAATGAGAGGTGCCCCCCAGTCCTTACAGCCAACAGCATTAGGTGCTCATAGTCTGGCTGCAAAACACACCTACCTATGCGCTCTAGCGAACAGGGACATGCCTTCCTCCTGGACAGTCGGGGGTGGCCGTCAGCCCCCTGCCTGGCTCAGACTGTGTCCCCCTGCTGCAGCCAGATGCCTGTGCCTACACCAATCACCCATGCCTGTCTAGGACTGTAAGTGACAGCCTACCCCACACGCTTGGTGGCTATCTACCTGGGCACCTAAGCTGAATCCATACAGGAGGAGTGGGCGGACTCCTGAGCTAACATACCTAGTAACAGATCTAACCACCTGGTGACAGGACATTGGAGCTTCAAAGTTGCCAATAATCAAACTAGCTCATATGAGCAGTCTATTTGGGCATATCAAAACAAAACAAGAAGCTAGGACACAGTAAGCAAAACACGGACTGCTGAGCCCTGCTCCTGAGTTCTGACTCAGTAGATCTGGGGATACTAATGGAAACGCTGTAAGTTCAAGTCTATCCACAGGCACCTCAGAAGAAAGCCTGGTGATCTATTTCTGAAAAATCAACCCTTGGAAACCCTTTGGAACACAGTTCTACTCTGATACACAAGGGGTCTCCATGAGTTGGAGTTGACTCAATGGCAACTGGCACATGTGGGGTAGGGCTGGAGAATTTGAGTTTTAACACATTGCCAGGTGACGCTGATACTGCTGGTCTGGGGTCTACTGGCCTAAGGGGAGCTGACAATCAACTAAGTGGTAACAGGGTACCCAGGGACTATTGCAATGGGCTGCTGTGTTTCAGGAGGACAGGAGGCATCCACATGGCTGGAAGGATGCAGAGAAGTGCTTCCCTCCCAAGAGGAGGGGGGGCAAGGAAAAGGCTGTGTCCACCACACCATCTCCACTGTTCTTGCTGCCCATGACACCCTCTGAAGGGGAGGAGCCCGGAGTGGCTCGCCCTTCCTCTTGTGCATTCTATGGCTCCCTGCTCTCTCCACATCCCAGGAGTTTCCCTTTGGAAGCAGAAACATTGCTTCAGGTGGTTTATTCTTCACGTGCTGGAGAATGTAGACTCTCCTCTCTGAAAACAGAATTCATTCTCTAATCTGCAGATGGGCACAGGCAGGGCAAAGGGCCAGCCCAGCCCTTATGTCAACAGGCCTTCCCTGACTTTGTGACTCATGAGAGCAAAGTATCTTTGCATCTACATGCAGCTGCTTCCACAGTGTGGGCCACAACTCTGCTAGCTCCCAAAATAGCCCACGGTGGGAAGGTCCTGAGGTCTTTGTCGGGCATACTGGGGATGCTGTTGGAACTGTGTGACCATATAGAATTGCCAGGGTCTCAAACACCCACATGGTCACACTCTCTCCTAAGAACTGGCTGCATTATCCTCTGGATCTTAGTGGCAAGAATTAGCTTCACAGGCAAACTCGCTTTTCTAGATCTTCACTCCTGGGGCCTCTGGTTCAAGTCCCCCTGCACTAAGATAAATAAGGCCTCTGGGAGCTGCCACCAGTCCCCTACTCCCTCCACCCCCCCCCCATTATCTGTAGGCTCTGAAGTCACCTTCACATCAGCAGATGATGCGTAATGCTAGCTCTTGTGGCCTCCGTGTGTGTGTGTGCACGTGCGCGTGCACATGCACGCATGTGTGATACCAGACTTTATGTTTCCCTTTATCTCTTTAGACTCCTGGTTTCTGGGGATTGAAGATCAAGAGGGCACCCAGTCTATTCCTCGTCAGAAAGCACCAAGGTCATCAAAGATACAGAGTTTCTTGGACAGAAACTCATCAATTGCTGAACCCACCAAGAAATTCTGCAACCACTTTAAATAAACTTTTTTGGGGTTTTCTTCTCCAACTTCTGGGAGGTGTTTGGGAGTGTTCTAGTTCAAACAGAGAAAGACAGAATCATGTCCCAAATATTCGTTCAAACAAAGCTCTTTAATTGCTTCAATTCTTGCCCCTGGTCCACTTGGCATCAGCACCATCGCAGGCTGACGACATTGGGTCTCCCCCACTGTCTCACCACCAGGAATGAGTAAGGCAAGGAGTCACACACCTAGAGGCCGAGGTCTTAGTCAAGCTTTGCCATTAACCAGCACATATAACAAGGTTCAGGTTATTCATCTGTTAAATGTGGGATTGAACTGGACAGTTTCTGAAATCTCTTACAAATTGAAAGTTATGGAACCATCAGTATGTGCCACATCCTGCAATATGTGCTTTATATAACTTAACTCATTTAAAAGCTACAGACTCTTATGGGAGAAGGGCAATTAGGCCATTTCACAGATGAGAAAATTGAGGCTCAAAAAAGCAAACTATCAGCCAAGGTCTCCCAACAAGGAAAGGTTTGGGTCAAGATTCTGCACCATGATTGTACAACTACAAAGTGCTTCCTTTCTCTGCCATCACATAGTATGTCCTGTGCATTTCTGAGGACTCCTGGCTTTTACTGTGACAGCTATTGGAAAACAGACTTTATCCTACTGCACAGAGCATACTGACGGTGGCTGAGCGTATTCCAGTGTGTTTGGTTACCCACGATAACAGTATTCATGATGATGCTGTTTCTCCCCTCAAGCTACTCCACCCCGTCCCCTGCAGCCTTGCGGAAGGAGTCAATGCACCCCAGAGCTGGCTGCAGCGCCCTCACCTGGAAAGGGCTCCTTGAGGAAGTGGCCGTTGATGGTCTGGTTGGCTGTGCCCAGTGGGTTTTTGGCGATGAGGGTGTAGTTGCCGTTGTTGTAGTGGGTGGGCTTGTTGAAGAGCAGGCAGCCCTCGGAGACCTCTCCCTCCTGGTAGTACTCCACGTGGATGATCTTGGACTCCCGCAACGGCTGCCCATTGTGCAGCCAGTGCAGCGTCGGTGGGGGGTTCCCACGCACCACGAACTCAATGCAATGCTCCAGGCGCAGTTCGGGCTCCTCCAGGCTCACCACACGCGGGGGGTCTACAGGGGAGAGGCCCCCTGAAGCCCAGGACACAGAGTCTCCCATGCCCTGGAGCAGCCTTCCAGGAATCAGGATGAAAATCCCATTCTTCCCCACCCAGCTCTTAAGAGCCCTAAGGGAATCAGAAGTCCCCACACTGCCACCCCAACACAAGGGAAGAGATGGATGTCTTCACCCAAGCTTCCTGGATCCACCTTAGCCGGATGGCTCCCGCTTAGGATCTTTAGGGATTTAACACAAGGCAGAATTGGGCCAACTTAGGAGTGTCCTGAAGATGTAGTTGAGTTGAGGGTACAACATCATTTCAGAGACACCCCTGGTGTCTACCTAGGTTACTATCCAAGGAGCCATTGGTCAGTCTTGCCCTACAACAGTCTTTTTGCCCCTTTTGGTAGCCAGGCCCACCACTCTAGCTCAACCCTAATAACACCTCTGTCCTCCTCCCCAGCCTCCTGCCTCAGCGTCCCAGGGGCACAAAGCAATCCTCCACAGTGGTGTTCACTTACAGTAGACGGTGAGGGCAACGCTGGCATTGCTCATGCCCACCACATTCTCAGCAATGCAGGTCAGGGTGAAGCCATTGTCCTCACTTGTCACGTTGACCAGCGTCAGATTGATGGCATGCACGTTGGTCCAGTTCAGATTTGTCTGAAAACCCCAATAAAAGGACAACAGTTAAACAGTTTCTACAAAAGCAGCTCACTCCACCTAACCCCAAAACACCTTCACCAATCAAAAGGAAAGCTGAGCAGAAGGTGAAGGAGGCCTTTCTAGTGACTGCACAATTTTAACAACATGTAATAAAAACGGCAGTAACCAAGTGCCATAATCTTTGTATTCAAAATCCCTGATAGTCCTCACATGAACCCTATGAGGTGAATGCTATCATTATGCCCATTTTGCAGATGAGTAAACTAAGGTACAGAGAAGTTTAGTAGCATGTGGAAGTTCAAGATGGCTAGAAAGTAATGCAGCTGGATGGAATTCAAGTCTATGTGTTTCTTCCTGTATAGACAGAACCGCACATTTTCCCTCTTCGTCTCCCTTATTCTCATATTTCTTGCTTCTGTTTCTGTTCTAGCTCATTAAGACTAAGAAGTGATGGTTCCCCAGTCTGCTGGATGGGGCTTGAGCCTGCAATGCCTACCTGGTGGGTGTTGATAGACTGCAGCCCGGTAACTATCCAGTCCACATCAGGCAGAGGTGACCCAGAGCCATTGCAAGTGATGACAGCGTTGTCACCCTCTCGTACAGTCAGGTTGACATGGCTAACACTGATCTCAGGAAGGTCTGGGGGGAAGGGGGACAAGGCAGGTGAAAAGACAGGCAAAAGCTTACTACCAAAGGAGCTCCGGCCATGGGCTGATGGCAGCACTTCTTGCCTTGCTCAATAACAACTCCAGCACAACCTGCTTGAGCTCCTAGAAGGCCCTCAAGCCACAGAAGCTTCACACCACCTCCTCAGGGGATGTCAGCACTCAGAATATAAGTTCATGCAGTTGAGGTATCTTACATGGCAGAGGGTGGGAGTGGGATGGGGGCAGCTGCTCAAGGAATGTAGTTCCAGCCATTAAACCAATGGCATCATTCACTTTGGGCACTGATTCTCAAAAGTTGGTGTGCTTCAGATGCCTATGGAGAGCTTGTCAGAAATTCAGATTTCCAGGATTCATCCTCAGAGATTTTGGTTTAGTAAGTCTATGGTTGGGCCTAGGAATCTGTTTTTTGAAAAGCACCTTAGATGCTTCTGATACAGGTGTCCAAAGACTACACTTTGAGATACACTATTTCAGGTCTGAAGGAGCCCTGGTGGTACAATGGCTAAGCACTCGGCTGCTAACTAAAAGGTCAGTGGTTCAAACCCACCAGTGGCTCCATGAAGAAAAGACCTGGCAATCTGCTCCTGTAAAGATTTACAGCCTGGGAAATGCTATGGGACAGTTATACCCCGTTACATGGGATCGCTATGAGTCAGAATCCATTCAATAGCATACAACAACACTTTAGGTCTGGTTGGCAGGGAGCACACAGAGAAAGGGAATCTGGTCTGATGAGAAGGAGCACGTTTAGCTCCTTTCTGCAGTCCTGAAATCTTTCCATGGTTGGCTCGCAAAGAGACAAGAATGACCAAGGAGGTAAAAGGTGGGCCAGGTGTGCACCCAACTGCAGAGTTCAAGGCTGGCAGGGTAGAGGGGAAAGGAAGGTTCTGGCTTTCTAGGCCAACGTGCAGTGCCATCCCTGGTGTCTGAGGGCTGCCTCCCTGGAACCGGCAGGGCCAAGCCAACCACTCACCACACTGGCTGATGTTCATGCGAAAGAGGGGCAGCTGAGAGCCGTCGGCATTGATGCAGTAGAGGTTCTGGCTGTTGAGCTTGGCCTCCCCCTGCTCCTGCCACAGCTGCATCCAGCGGATGTCACAGCTGCAGTTGAAGAAGTTCTGTTCCAATCTCCTGTGGGCAAGGAGAGAAGGGGAGGAAACCCTGAACCGGAGATGGCCCAGCTCCCCTCCCAGGGCAGGGAGGCCAAGGTGGCCTCCACCTGCTCATCAGGAATTAGAACAGAAGGGATTTAGCAAGGTCTTGCAAGAAGAAAAAAAATACTTCTAAGTCCATAATATTATTTAATTTTTAAATTAACAGACTCATTAAAAAAAAGAGTCACAAAAAAAAAAAAGAGTCACCCCACTTAACTCACCTGGGAAACAGCTTCTTTTTTTTAAGTCGGTTTGGGGTGACTCTTCTCAAACCCTCCAGAGGCTTCCCATCTCATTGAAAGTCAAAACCAAAGCCCTACATGATTTGCATAATTCCCATCACCGCTCGGACCTCATTTTATGCCTCACTCCCCCAAACCCCTCCTCAGCCACACTAACTTCCTTTCTGTCTGTCAAGTTCACCAGCATGATCTGTATGCTTTCACCTCTAGGCCTTTGGACTCGCTGCTATCCCCTCTGCCTGTAATGCTCTTATCCAACATATCTGCAAGACTGGCTCCTTCACTTCATTAAGGTATCATGCCACCTTCTCTGACCATCCTCTATTAAAAAAAGCTTCCACCACTACCATCTCTGCCCTAATACTGCCAGTCCCTTATCCTGCTGTATTCTTCTTTCTAGCATACATCACCACCTGGCATTACTTTAAACATTTATTTGTTTGTTTGATTATTATCTATTCCCCAAATAGAAAGTAAGCTCTAGGAGGTCAAACACATTGCCCATTGTTTCACGGCTGTATCCCCAGTACCTACAAGTGAGCCTGGCGCGTATATAATGGTTGGATGTAATAGTAAATTAATGAATGAGTTACTATCCCTAGGGAGATAGATGATTAGCTAGCGCCAAGATTTGCTCAAAGTGCATCTAGGGATCATCTTGATTCCTTCATGAACTCAAGAAATCCTTAATAAGCACCTATTCCACTTCTGGCCCTGGGCTAAGCGCTGCTGATACACAGACAAATAAGACAGTTGTTGCTCTCAAGGAATGCTCAGCCTGGTGAAGGAAAATGTCAGGTTTAAGGCCCACCTTTTCCACAGATTGTCCTGGTGACTTGGAGCAAGTTACTACACCTCTCAAAGGGATTATCACATTAGAGGGGTGATGGACAGCATTCATCAATCTAAAACTCTTAAAGAGCACCCAATAAGTCTGCATGCCTGGGTCATAAGATGGAAGATGATTTTCTTTCTAGATCATTAAGAGGATGACTCTGTTGGTCTTCTGAAAGACAGAAAGACCAAGAGGCAGTCATTCGAACAGAACAAGGGGAAACTGCATGTTTAAAATCAGGAAAGGTGTGCATCGGGAGTGTATACTTTCACCACACTTATTCAATCTTCTTCTAATTCACACATAGGTGCCATATAGGCTGACAAGGCCTGGGTTGAAGTTCTCAAGCTTTTTGGTCTCAGGCCTTCTTTTCACTCTTAAAAATCATTGAGGCCTCAAGGAGCTTTTATTTATATGGTTATAGCTATCACTATTTCGGATGTTATAAATTAAAACTGAGAAATTTTTAAAATACAGGAATACATTAATATAACTTCCATTAGTCAGAGCCCTGGAGGTACAGTGGTTAAGTGCTCCACTGAGAACTGAAAGGTTGGTGGTTGGAACCCACCAGCCGCTCTGTGGGAGAAAGATGTGGCAGTCTGCTTCTGTAAAGATTTACAGCCTTAGAAGCCCTACGGGACAGTTCTACTCTGTCCTGTAGAGTTTCTATGAGTCGGAATCAACTCGACGGCAATAGGTGTGGTTTTTTTTTGTTGTTGTTTTAGTCGTCAGAGTAATGATGGTATCACATGTCATGCGGCCTCCGGAAAACCCCACTGGATAATCAGGAGAGACTGAGATGAAAAAGGCAAATAACGTCTTGGTGTTATTGTAAAAAAATGTTTTTAACCTTATGGTCTCCTGGAAGGGTCTTGGGGATCTCCAGGAGACCCTGGGCTGCTGTTTTAGTGTCCTATTGCTGTTGTAATAGAAACACCACAAGGGGGTGTCTTTAATGGACAGAAATTTATTTTCTCACATTTCAGGAAGCTAGAAGTCCAAATTCAGTGTACCAGCTCTAGAGGAAGGCTCTCTGTCTCTCTGTCTACTCTGGGAAGACCTTTGTCTCTCTCAGCTTCTCTAGCCCTGGCATTCCAGATCAGGAAGTTGGTGCATCCTTGTCTCTGTTTCTGTGCTGCTCCTTATCTCAGAAGTGATTAGGTTTAGGACACACACCCTACATTGATATGGCCTCACTAACCTAACAAAGAAAATCCTATTCCCAAACAGGACTGCATCCCCAGGTTAGGGGCTGGGATTCCAACACATAGTTTTGAAGGACACAAGTGAATCCAAGACAGCCACCATCTAAGAACTGCTGCTTAGTTAACAAGGGTCTGGAGCACAGTGATAAAAACCAGGGAGGGGAAGGGAAGACCAAGCAAACCTAAAGGAAGACAAAGGGTATCTGGTGCTTTGTTGGCAATGTGAGAAAAGCAAAGAGTCAAAGATGACCTCAAAGTTTTCAGGTTCAGAGGACAGGGCATTAGCAGGAGAGGGAAGTGCCTTTGGTTGAAAACAGAGAGAAGGAATGAGTGGAAAGGAAGAAATGAGACATATTAGGAATGGAGATGGGCAAAGCGGGGGTGGGGGGAAACCAAGGTCCTAAAGGAGAAAAGGGAAGGAGGAGGTCAAGAAGCCTTGGAGGTGTTTGTCCTGGGGATAGGACAAGATGTCTCTGAGGCTGGAAAATGAGACAGAGAACAGAAAAGAAAAAAGAAAGGCAAGAGAAAATGAGAGAGGAGTAACAAAAATAATAGGAACAATCACACTTGCACGACATTCCCATGTGCCCAACTAATGCTAAATGCCCTACACGCATGACATCATTTAACCCTCACAGCAAGAAGAGAGCATAAGGAAGGTTCCATTGCAAAAGCAGGTGAAGTCAGCCACCCAGGGTGAGTGGGAAAGGGAGGTCGGATGAAGTGGGGCACTTCGGATTCATGTTGTAGGGCTGCCAGGAGCAGCCTGGCAGGCCTGTTGGAGAGTATGCGAGGGTCCAGATGCTTGAATATCTGCAAACAGAACCAGGTCAGCCTAGCTTTCCCCAGCCACTCACTTCACAAGCTTTGGCCATTCATTATTAAGTAGGTATAAAAATACAAATTATCCACCTGGGTGGAAAAGACTAGAGAAGTCAGGGCTTGGCTGAGTTGCTTCCAGTGTTTTCAGTCCTTCCTCTTGTCTGAGCCCTGCACTGCTGCACGTCCCAACCATCTCAGTGGCCCCCCAAATACAGACAGTGCCAAAGTGTCCGGAGGCTGGCGGGGGCACTAAGGGAGGTGCGTGTGGCGTGCCGAGGATGCTGCCAGACACGGACACAGCAACAAGCTTTTTTGTGTCCTTCCGTCTTTTGTCCTTTTCCTCCAAGGTCCTGATTACAGGACCTGATCAAGGAATACACCTTGAGAGATAGTCCCACCCTCTGATTCAGAGTCTTCTGGAAACAGCAAAGGAAACTTGGGTGTCGCCCCCACCCCCCGTAGACATTCATCCAAGAGAACAAGACACAAACACCAGAAAGCATTTTGATTTCTTAAAACAGTGGCAGTCTGGGTATCCCACTGAGCAAATGAACAATCATCTTCATCTCCTGGCAAGAAACGCGAGGAGGACAAGAAGCAAAGATGGGCAATCCCTGGTTCTTAATGGTGCTGTCCCTTCTGTGTCCCTCCTTGCATCAAATCAGGTCTGTGGCAAAGGAGCCTTCATCTGTGGCTTCAGGGGCAGACTTGCGGAGCCTAAAGCATGCTTCCCCTGTGCCATCAATAATGCAGGCGGACCATGAATAATACAGCAGCAGCTGCTTCACGGCAGAGTTTACCAACACCCAGCCCTGGCCCCAAGACAGCCCGGAGCCTAATTGCTGGGCCCTGGGGGCTTCCCGCAGATTAACTCAGCCCGTATGGCATGTGCACACGGGCACTTTGCAGCTCAGCCAAGGCCAGGACTGGGTGTTTAGAAAACATTGATTTCCCTCCAGTCATCACCCCGATTGTTTTCTTCTCTTCTCCCAGCACCGGCGTGGGAAATGAGAAGACCTAGATGAGCAAAGGCAGCCCAGCTCACTGCAGGTAAAACTGCCCTGAGGCCTGAGCAATCCGCACGGGCCTCCCTGAGATAACCACAGTCCATGGTAGAAAAGATGGCGCAGGACCAGGCAGTGTTTCGTTCTGTTGTACACAGAGTCACTATGAGTTGTAACTGACTTGACGGCATCTAACAATAACATGGTAGAAAAAGAAAGGCATGAACGGAAGATCTGAGTTAAGCCAGCTGTGACACCTTGGGCGAGTATGGTGGGTTGAATGGTGGCCCCCAAAATTACATGTTTCAGTCCTAACCCCTCATACCTGTGGATGTGACCTTATTTAGAAATAGAGTCGTTGCAGATGCAATTAAGTATCTTGGGATGAGATCATCCTGAATTTAGAGTGGGCCCTAAAAACCGGCCTAAATCTAATGGCTACTGTCCTTATAAGAGAAAGGAGAGGGAGATGAGAGACACAGGGACACAGGGAAAAAGGCCATATGAAGACCAAGGCAGAGACTGGAACCAAGGAACCAAGCCTAGAGTCACCAGAAGCTAGAAGAGGCAAGGAAGGATTCTCCCCTAGGGTCTCTGGAGGGAGCACGGCCTTGCTGACACCTTGATTTCGGACTTCCAGCCTCCAGAACTGTGAGAGAATGCATTTCTGTTGTTTGAAGGCACCAAGATTATAGTAGTTTGTTACACCAGCCAGAAGAAACTAATACAGCAAGTAACTCAATTCTCCAAAGCTCCATTTTAACATCTGCAAAATGGGGGGAATCGTGCTGGACCCTACTCCTTCACAATGTTATTATGAGGATTGGTGATAATAACATGCTAACATGCTTTGTGAATTAAAAGAGATGATAAAGAAGCAAAAAATATTATTATAGTAATAACGTTATTAATATTATTGCCTAATGACTTCTCCCAGAGCCTTGCAAAGTGGTCACAGCCAAGCCTGGGAGAAGGACAGTGCCAGGATCAGCCCAAACCCATCCTCGACACCAAGTTAATATTTTACCAAGTCAATTAAATTTACAAATTACACCAGAGATAATTATCACTTTCTTTAAGGAAATGAAATATCCCACTCTATTTGAATTATGTCTGTTCCATGCAGGCAGGATATTAAGAAAAGCCTGCTCAAGATACACTAATGGTCCCTGGGGTATTTCTGAAGGGTTTCTGTGCTGTGGATGTCTACTCTCTGATACCTGTTACCACTGCCTAACTTGTATCATGGGATTCTGAACCCAAGCTTCTTTCCTTTCTTATTCATTCTTTATCTCTGAGGCCTCTTATATTCCAGCTCTGGTTTCTAGACAGATAGTTCTAGTCCTCTCTATAAAGAAAAAAATACCATTTTACCATATTCACAAACTTCTGAGGGCACTGCTCAATGTAAATTGAATTTTCTTCAAATCCGTGCTATTGAAATAGCGCGGGCTACACTAAAGCAGGTCTTGAAAGACGTTTCCAGTTGGTTCAGTAAGGGAAGTAAACTTGGCCTGGTGGGAAATGGTGGGTCAGGTGCGCAGCCAAGACCACCCTCTTTGGTTCACTAAAGTAAATGAAGGGTCTCAAGGTGGCGCAAGTTGTTCGCGCTTGACTACTAACCGAAAGGTTGGTAGATCCTGGGGGGAAAGCCTGGTTCAAATAGTCAGCGTTGCCATGGAAGTGGTCTACTTCCTTAAGACTATAGCCATTAAAAACCCTATAGAGGGCAGTCCTGCTCTGACACACACGGGGTCACCATGAGTGAGAATCTACTGGACGGCTAGTTCAGTGTTTAAAAATTAATCAACGTAATCCACCATATTAACAGGATAAAAAAGGAAAATCACATGATCATATCAACTGCTACAGAAAAGTAAATGAGATAGGTAAATGAAGGCTCTAGAACATGGCAAGAACTCTGAGATGGTAACTTTCTCCTTTTTTTTCTGTGATTCCTCTCAGAGGAGCCACCGTCTTGAGACTGGCTTCCGGAAGAAGACGCTGAGCAAGTATGGTGTGTTGCCAAGTTAATAAGGGAGAGAACATAGTCTTTGGAAACAGTCAACCTGGATGGTGGTAAAGCTAATAACCATAACACTAATTCCCAGAGTTACCATTTACTAGCCATGTGATCTTGGGCCAGTTGTTTAACTTGGCCAAGCCTCAAATCCCTCATTTGTAAAACTGGTTATAACAACATCTTCTTTACAGGATTGTTCTGAGGATTAGATGAAATAATGGAGGTGGAGGTGGCTTGTACAGAACCTCATACACAAATGCCTCTCCTTCTTCTCTACTACTGGAAACATCCTCCAAACTCTGCCTTTCCAGTGGGGCATCTCAACAGTAGCAGTTCTTCTATTGAGGATCCTGGGGGGAAAGCCTGGTTGGGGGTACAGCAGAGACCCACAATGACAGAGTCAAACGTGCTAAGAGACAGTTGCATACTTAACCTTGTCTCTTTCGTGGGGCTATCACCCCTCCTTCCTGAGGTCACTTGAAGCCTCACACTTCTGCCAGAGTACATGAAGCTCCCTCCCTCTGTCCTGTCTCCTCTGGGGCTTCTTCCTTCCTGGCAATATCCGGCTCATCTCCACACCACAGCCCACAAGCTCCATTGGGCAGACCCTGGCAGTCTGGATGGCTCATGGCAGATGGTGCCATGTGGACTAATCAGGAAGCCAGACAAGAAAATACTACCCTCTCTTCCATTTGCCAGGAACTGGGATTGTTTGGATTTTAATCATAGCCACAGCTAAAAGCCAACACGCGGCCCCTCCAGCCAAAAGATAAATTTTCCACACTCAATATGCAATTCTTCCTCAAAAAATAGACCCCTACCAGGGTGACTTCTCCTTAGAGGAGGGCTTCTTTATTTTTCAATATAATTCTTTCTTATTTAATGATATGACAGAAATAAAATACTCCATGGACATGGTGGTGCTCACATGCTGACTGACACCAGAGGGAACGTCTTCATTCCCCCATAAGTCACATCTAGCTCAGGGGGTATTGATCCCACGGAAAGATGAATGCAGAATCCCATGATCCTCTGGGACAAATCTGGCATTTTCTTTAAATATATATCCACTGAACTGCTGTTTCTAAAACATCACGAAACAGGTCACCAGGGCAGCACACCATTCATTTCGCATCCAATGATTTTTTAGAAAGAGCACTGAACACTTTGTCAATAGTTCAGCTGACTGCAGACCCCAGATGTCCCCTGGAGAGATGCCATCGCTGTCCCTGGCTTCCCACTGATGAGGGAGCAGGTATCCAGGGAGAACTCGATGGAAAACTTCCAACAAAAGTAGTCCTCAGGTGGCTCCTTGATGGCAGGGCCCACAATCAGTTCTAGGGTGACTCATTGCTTAAGGGGACACTGAGTTTCTGTTAAGAAACAAAAAAAAACCAAACCCATTGCCATCAAGTCAATTTCAACGCATAGTGACCCTACAGGACAGAGTAGAACTGCTCCATAGGGTTTCCAAGGAGCAGCTGGTGGATTCGAACTGCCAACCTTTTGGTTAGCAGCAGAGCTCTTCAACACTGTGGCACCAGGGCTCCTTCTGCTAAGAGTGATGGAAAAATTTGAAAACGGATAGTGGTGATGGTTGCACAACATGATGAACATGATTAACGTTACCGAACTGTACACATAAAACAATGTTGAAAAGGCAAATGTTTTGTTATACACATGCACTTACCACAATTTTTTAAAAAACCATAAAACTGTAAAGAAGAAAGAAAA
Source organism: Trichechus manatus latirostris (assembly GCF_000243295.1). NCBI lineage: Eukaryota > Metazoa > Chordata > Mammalia > Sirenia > Trichechidae > Trichechus > Trichechus manatus. Next base: position 1,295,543 of record NW_004443945.1, read on the forward strand.
AACTAACTACAGTTATGTAGTTTTTGAGAATTATTGTAGAGTAGATCCTTGCGTTGGAGACAGACTGAAAAAATTGGGAGATAGTTTAGCATACTGGTCAAGGGTTTGAATCCATACAATATCTCTTATTTAATGAGTGACCTTATCAAACAAGATACTTAACAGTGCTAAGTACCTTAGTGTCCTCATATGTAAAGTGATGGTTAAATCCCTTTCTTAGGGAAATGTTATAAGGATTAAATTAAATAATATACAGAGTTGAATAGATTGCTTGGCAAGGTGCCTGGAACATAGTTAAGATCTCAGAAATCAGTGTTAGTAGTAGTCACAGTAGTCATGTCCATTTACCTCTAAGGTTAAAAAAAAAAAAAGTTGGGAAGCAGCTTAGCATAGTGGTCAAGGGTTTGAATCCACACTCTACCACGTATATCTACAAAGATGGGAATGAATACATTACATCAAGTGTAACAGCCTGACAATTAGGTGTCTGTCTGTGAACTTTAACACAGTCTATCATTTCAGTGTTTTATAAACAAATAAGTATAGATTTACCCCATTTCAAGGACCCCTGCTGGCACAATGTTTATGGACTCAGCTACTAACCAAAAGGTCGGAGGTTCAAACCTACCAGCTGCTCCCCAGAAAAAGATGCGGCTGTCTGCTTCCATAAAGATTACAGCCTTGGAAACCCTATCAGGGAGTTCTACTCTGTCTTATGGGATTACTATGAGTCGGGTAAGCTCAGGTAGGAGCTTTCATTTCTGTATATCTCGATTTCAGCTATACGTGACTAAAGAAATCTGATCACTTATACCTATGCCAGCCACACCATAGCAATAGCCTTATGGGAGGGGCAAAGTTCTAAGAAAAGAAAGCAACCCACAGCAGTATTGTTCTAAATACTCCAACACTGTTAAAGAGATAACCCTTGAACTTCCTACCCCTGGAATGGCCTCTTGAAGCATCATATGGACATTTAGGTTCTCTCTTACCCAGACGTACTAGGTCCAGGAGAATGAGAAGGGTGTGTAAGGTCATCATGAGGATGCTGGGTGTAAACATCCCCCTTGCTGACCAGCTGGGTGTGAAAAGGTAAGGTTATGCCTCAACCATGAACTCGGGTCTTGCCAAATGGAGAAGGAACAAGAAGAAAGGCAGACAGGATGAGCATGGGTCAGGGCCAGTGCATCTTGGTAAAGACAGTGGAACAGTCTGCATTCTATGATTTGGAATCTGATCACCAGATAAAAGGGAACACATGGGCAGTGTCTCTGGAACCCCGACTCTCTAACTTCATCCATGCCTCAATTCCTTTTCAATTTACTCCTTGATTTATTCCCTCAACATAATATGCTGTCCTTGCACAGAGATGACCCTGATGACTCAGACATCAACAAGAGCTATTTTTTCCAGCAGTGGTCACAAATTTTCCGTCATCCATCCAACATTTGTTTGCGCAAAATGGCTGGCTGGGATAGGAGTGTGCTGGTCAGCCTTGGAATGCAGCAAGGCTAACCGGCCCACACACTGATGGAATAAATATACGACCTTGCCCCCTCCCCACCAGGATGCCCATGCTCACGCCAAGTAAGCTGACAGATCATCACGAGTGGTGACGAGGATATGCAACCTGAAGTCGGAAAGTCTGGGTGCAAGTCCTGGTCCCTCCAAGTGCTAGCAATGCAATCTTGGCTGAGTCTCTCACACCTTTCTAGAGCTCAGAATCCTTACCCAGGGAATGTAAAGAATATAATACCTACCTCCCATGACTCTCAGATGATAAAACTAAGGTCATGTAAGTGAAATAACACCTGATCATCTGTAAGGTTATATATTATGAATGTTATGTATTATAAATGAATAAATGTTGTTTATTAT
>NW_004443945.1:1297520-1323840 GCF_000243295.1 Trichechus manatus latirostris
AATCTTAACCCCTATACCTGTGGATGGAGCCCTGGTAGCACAGTGGTTAAGAGTTTGGCTGCTAACCAAAAGGTCAGTGGTTCGACTCCACCAGCTGCTCCTTGGAAACCCTATGGGACTGTTCTACTCTGTCCTATAGGGTCGCTATGAGTTGGAATCAACTTGACGGCAACAGGTTTGGTTTTTTTGTTGTTGTTGTTGTTATATCTGTGGATGTGATCCTATTTGGAAACAGGATTTTCTTTGTTATGTTAATAGGGCCGTATCAGTGTAGAGTATGTCCTAAACCTAATCACTTCTCAGTTATAAAAAGAGTAGACTAGATGCAGAAGTAAGCACATATTGGGGAAGAGCGTTGCCATGTGAGGACTGTCTATGAGCCAAGGAACCAAGGAATGGCCAGGGCTACCAAAAAGGGAGGAATCAATATGGCCAAGACCCTGATTTGGACTTTTAGCCTCCAGAACTGTAAAAAGATAAATTTCTGTTCTTTAAAACCATCTACTTGTCATCTTTTGTTACAGCAGCACTAGGTAACTAAGACAATATTATTATTAATTAGCTATAGATCACAAAAGTAGGTCTTGCTAAAAAATGAGATTCCTGTCTTCTGAAATTTATTGTACCCAGAAAGAGGATCAGAAATTAAGTGATGGGGTGGGTCTTCCCAGCTCTCACTGAACATGGTACATTCCAGGCCATCCAACCCAACATGGTACATTCCAGGTCACCCAACCCAAGTAGCCCCTTCAGGTGTACTCCTCGCCTTCCGGTAGCTCCACGTCTTGGTACTTCTCTGACCCAACCACCACGCCACTACCTGGATGGTCTTCAAAGCTGAACTTACAATTCCCGAAGACTCAGCGTCTGGAAGAGCTGCCAGGACAGGGTGGTGAGCCGGTTACTTGAAAGGTTTCTGAAAGATGAATAAATAAAGGGGGGAAGAATTAAATAACAGGTTTGACATAAGAAACGCTATCTGTAGTAAACTTGCTAATTTCACTGGAGTCTGGCTTTGTTCCCTTCTTCTTCTTTGCTCTATTCTGCTAAAGATAAATCTGCTGATAGTTGAAGCCACAGATCATTTTTGGAGAAGACTCTGAGGCCTTTCAAAGGGCAAGGTTGTACAGATCAAAGAAACAGTAAAATTCTCCCAGATCGTGTCCCTACAATAAAAGTCCAGACAGCCTTTGTTAAGCCACCTTTCTAGAGAAGGACAGAGAGTTTTCAGAGTACACAAGCCAACCAGCACTCTTTTTTATTTTTTTTTTTTATTTTTTTATTATACTTTAGATGAAGGTTTACAAGACAAAATAGTTTCTCATTAAACAGTTAGTACACATATTGTTTTATGACATTGGTTAACAACCCCAAGACATGTCAACACTCTCCCTTCTCGACCTTGGGTTCCCTATTACCAGCTTTCTTGTCCCCTCCTGCCCTCTAGTCCTTGTCCCTGGGCTGCTATGCCTCATTAGTCCCGTTTTGTTTTATGCGGCTCTCCAATCCCCAGCTGAACAGTGAACCTTGGAAGTGACTTCATTACTGAGCTAAAAGTGTGTCCGGGGGCCATACTCTGGAGGTTTCTCCAGTCTCTGACAGGCCAGTAAGTCTGGCCTTTTTTGTAAGTTACAATTTTGTTCTACATTTTTCGCCAGCTCTGTCTGGGACCCTCTGTTGTGATCCTGGTCAGAGCAGTCAGTGGTGGTAGCCGGGCACTATCTAGTTGTACTGGACTCAGTCTCCAACCAGCACTCTTAACATTCACTAGGTCGAAAAAACTCAGCAGGTCACCTACAATTCTTTCTAGCTGGTCCCTCCCACGGCAAATGTGCCCATCAGTGATGAAGACATCAGCCTTTTGTTCACACTTCTGTTCTCCTCCTAATGGTGATTTAATTGTTCTCATTAGGGTGTACAGGGGAAAGGAGCAGCCATTAGTCTTCAGAATAAAAGAAAAAACACACCCACGGTTATTACTTTGCCAGGCTCAACAAACAACTTTTGATGCTGTAACAGCCCTTAAAGGCAGCAGTTAGACGCTGCTAGGATTGAAGTGGCACCCCAGGAACAATGTACTCATCTAATGATGGGAACGGATGCTGGTGCTGACTCCATTTAGGTAAATATCTATCCCCACACACACACACAAGCATGTGCGTATTTGTGTCTATTAAATACGTAGGTAGTAAATGCAAACACACACACATGCTTACACATGCACCTATATTTAGATGACCTTCTACAACAGAGATGTGTTGAGAGCCAAATACAGGCCACCCTGAGGAATGAGGGGGTGAGTCATACAGACAAGGTCCTTCCAGAACTTATACCCAAGTTACAAATGAGTAAACAAGAGAGTTACAGGAATAGAAAGAAGGGGATAAACAAAGTGATAAGTAATTGATGCGGAGGCAGAGGTGACTTTACACCGGATGCTCTGAGAAGTGTCCTCTGAGAAGATAACATCAAAGCTGAGACAAGAAGAGTGAGGATGAGTCAGCTGTGTGCCAGGGAGGAGGGTTCCAGGCAGTGCAAGTAGCAAGTGCAAAGGCCTGAGGGGGACCAGAGGACCCGAAAGTTGGCCAGCAAGGAAGGAACTGGGAAGAGTGGTCTGAGATAAGTGCGAGAGGGAAACGTACCACCCCACTTGACTGGATTGAATTGTGTCCCCCCAAAATATGTGCTGTCAATTCTATACCCGTATCCCTGGTGGGGAAACCCTGGTGGCGTAGTGATTAAGAGCTACGGCTGCTAACCAAAAGGTCAGCAGTTCAAATCCACCAGGCGCTCCTTGGAAACCATATGGGGCAGTTCTGCTCTGTCCTTATAAGCTGGCTATGAGTCGGAAATCGACTCGATGGCAACGGGTTTGATTTTGGTTTTTATCACTGGTGGCACAGTGGTTAAAAGCTTGGCCGTTAACCAAATGTTGGCAGTTGGAATCCACCAGCCACTCCTTGGAAACCCTATGGGGCAGTTCTACTCTGTCCTACAGGGTTGCTATGAGTCAGAATTGACTCCAAGGCTACTGTATACTGGTGGATGTAATCTCATCTGGGAACAGAGTTTTCTTTGTTATGTTAATGAGGCCATATCAGTGGGGGGGGGGTGTCTTAAACTTAACCACTTTTGAGATACAAAAAGAGCAGATCACGCACAGAAGCCAGCAAGCAAGAATGGGAGAAAGATAGAGGCCACATGGGACCTCCAAGGAATGTACGAAAGAATGCTAGAGAAGCTGAGACCAAGATTTTCCCCGAGAGTAAAGGGAGAGAGAGAGCCTTCCCCTAGACCCGTGCCCTGAATTCAGACTTCCAGCCTCTTAAACTGAGAAAATAAACTCCTGTTAGTTAAAACTACTCATTTGCGGTATTTCTATTATAGCAGCACTAGGAAACTAAGACGCTGGATTTATTTTGAAGAGCAATGGGGAGGCACTGAATGGTTTTAAGTAAGGAAGTGACATAGATCTAATTACCATTTCTACAACTAAGGGGCCAGGACTGGAAGCTGGGAGACCAGTCAGGAGGCTGCTGCAAGAGAGGCTTCCAGGCAAGAAAAGGGATTAGAGATAATGAAGGGGATGGAGTCAAGATAGGGGTTGGAGGTAGAGCCTTCGAGATTCCCATTGGACTGGATCTGGCAGGGGAGGGAAAGAGAGCTAAGCAACCAGGTAAATGAATGGTGATGCCCTTTACTGAGAAGAAGAAGGCTGGAAAAGGGTCATATTGCAGGGATGGGATCAAAAGTACTCCCCTTTCCTTGCTTAGGTGACACTGAGCTTGTTAAGGGTGACTGGAAATTTTAGAAACTGATAATGGTGATGGCTGAACAACATGACAAATATAATTAATGTCACTGAATTGTACATGTGAAGAATGTTGAAATGGCAAATGGTTTGTCACATATATATTTACCACGATAAAATAAAAAGAGTACCCCTTCTTTGCAATTAAGTCTCAGATGGCTGTTAAAATCCAAGGAGAAATCAAACAGGCATTGGATACATGAGTTCAGAGTTCATGCGTGAAGTTCAAGCCAGGTGAGATCACACGGGGCGAGGTGTGCACAACTTGTCACAGGAACAGATACGCAAACACAAGAACACCTGAAGGGGTAGGGCTTCCACTTCTCATTTGATGTAGCACTATCTTGGGTGGCCTAGTAATAGATTGGTCTGAACTGGCTAGGTCACCGAGACAGCTTGTGACTGCACCGGGGAGGCCGTCCCCACTCTGAGGGTGCAGGGTGGAGAAGGGAAGAGGACCACAGGTAGGTGTCTCCTGAGTGCACCGAACCCAGCAGAGCAACTCTGCTCTCTCCCCTGCACTTGACATTCTCTCCTGTCTGAGTCCTTCAGCCCACAGTGTTCTTTCTGGGCGAGCCCCCCATGCCCTCACACTCTCACCCCATCTCTCTGCATGGCTGCAGAGCTCATAAGGAGCAACATGTGCTCACTGTAAGCCTATAAACCTTGAACCATCCAACATACTCAGCTTCGCAAAACCCCAGCCAAGCGTACGTCTCGTTCCTACCAACTTCCACCATTCCCCCACTGATCAGAAGGAAAACAGAAAAACCAAACCAGTTGCCATTAAGTCTATTCTGCCTCATGGCAATCTTATGTAGGTCAGAGTAGAACTGTGCTCCATAAGGTTTTCAATAGCTGATTTTTTTGTAAGTGGATTGCCAGGCCTTTCTTCTGAGGAGCCTCTGGTGGATGTGAACTGTCAACCTTTCAGTTAGCAGCTGAGTCCTTAACTGTCTGCACCCTCCAGGGACTCTGATCAAAAGGAACCAGGCCAGACCAGACCTTTTGCTATTGAGTAGATTCTGACTCATAGCGACCCCATGTGTTACAGAGTAGAACTGCTCTACAGGGTTTTCTTGACTGTAATCTTTACAGGAGCAGATCACTAGACCTTTCCTTCCCTGGAACCGCCAACCTTCAGGTTAGCAGTCAAGTGCAAAAAGGCTCTTGGTAAAAGAGTTGCAGACCTTACACTAGGTATTGAACTTGGCACTTAGAATATGGGGTCAAAGGCAACAGGTTTAGGGACCACTCTACAAGTCTCCATTGGCAGTGGCCTTTATGAAGTTTCAATAAACGTGAGTATTTGACTCAGCCAGATAGAAGGATTTTGTTTTGTTTTTCCTGGTTGACTGCCTAGGCCCGGCAGCAGCAATGGTAACAAAAGCTGGACCAGCTCCACACTTCCTAATCCACTAGGGAATCCCTGCAGAACTTCGGAAAGACTCCCAATGCCTCCTTTTACTCCCCAGCCACTCACGCCAGCTTGCTTGAACGAAAAGCGTGGTTCCAGAGCTGAACAGCAGAATGACGTGGGGACTTGCAGAGCCTTGGGAAACATGCCCTCAATAAGATGCAAAAGCAACCGCCAGGAGTGAGGAGGCCAGGAGACAGGTGTGCTCCTGGTGCCATGGGCCTCCTTGGCCGTCTGCGAGTGTGGAGCAGGCAGGGAGTGCCCGGAGATCTCAGGGGGCCTGAGGCAGGGAGGAGGCTGCCAGCAATGTCCTTTCTCAAAGGTCATGTTTTGCTACATTAGGCAGAAATGTCAAGAGAAAATTGGATTATGAAAGAAAGAAAATAACAGGCATGCCAGGCAAATAAAGAATAAAAAATAGCATTATCTCCATATTACAAGTAGAGCAGGCAGGGGGACACCTGGGTAAGGTGGAGCTGGGGTCCTGCTCTCCTAGGCTGTTATCCCAGGTGAGACTTGGCCTCGTCTCCTCTCACCCCTCCCTCAGCCACTAAGCCCCAGAAAGTTCCCTTTGGACTCCTCCAGGTCTTTGTCACATAGAGTGGTCTCAGCCACACTCATGCACCACGTTTAGGACAACCATGGACTTCATCACGGCTTGCTCTCCTTTTCACGAACTGCCTCCCTGGTGCACAGACCCCCTTCTCCTCTTGCTGGAGGGTTAGGGCTGCCTTACTCCATCTAATTCCAGCTGTTCTCTCCTCCAACGCCTTCCGCCTGCACCACCACCACAACCAATGCCTGTCATTTATAAAGAGCTTACGAAGTGCCCCACCACCCGTCCGTCAGTTTGTCATACTGTGGTGGCTGCATGTTGCTATGATGGTGGAAGCTATGCCGCTCGCATTTCAAATACCAGTGGACTCACCCTTAGTGGACAGGTTTCAGCAGAGCTTCCAGACAAAAACAGACTAGGAAGAAAGGCCTGGTCACCTACTTAAAAAAATCAGCCAATGAAAACCTAAGGATCACAACAGAATATGGTCTGGTATAGTGCTGGAAGATGAGTCCCCTAGACTGAAAGGCACTCAAAATAAACACCAGCCACCACAAAGGACCTGAGCATACCAGCGACGGTGACGACGGTGCAAGATCGGGCAACACTTCCTTCTGTGGTTCACGGGGTCAACATGAGTTGAAGCTGACTCAATGGCAACTAACAATCAAGTGCCAGGTATTGTGTTAAGAACTTTTGCACCAATTGTCTCATTTAATACTTACAGCAACCATACAAGGCAGGTCTTATTATTCTCTCCATTCTACAGATGAGGAAATTGGGCTCAGAGAAGTTCTGTCCAAAGTCAAACACAAAGACTAGGACAACAAGCAAGAAGCAAGATACTCAGGAACATTTCTGACCAAGACACAGACATGTATATCCCAGGTACTCATACGTACAACTCAATGCGTGTTCACTCAGAGACAGAGACACCGTATTGCATAAATCCGGGGAGGAGTGCAGTGCACACAACCTGTGCAGCTGTACACGACAGCCCTGCCATAGACACACAACAGAAGCTTCTACCCCTAGAGGCAAATATACATACAAAGAAAGCAGCAAGGCAAACGTACACACACCACAAGACAAGCAGTGCGTGCCTCTGGCCATCCTGCCCTCACAGGCATTTATAACTGTTCGTGGTGCTGGGCAAATGGGGAAATCTAGACACAGGGCTTCAACATGGCCTACCACCCACTCAGAACTCACTGCCCCATTTTCCCTCTAGCTGGTGCCTCACCTATATTAATCTGTCATCAGTTATTGATGAGCTAGTGACCCTGCTCATCAGTCAAGAGTTTAATTAAGAACTATTCTGCCTCCGAGCCCCACAGCCAATGCCTCCTCCCTAACAGATCCATTATCACCTGTCTCTGACTTTTTCTTGGGTCAGTGGCCAGTTTCCAAGCCACCTGACCATCGCAATTAATCTGGTGAGCAAGATTTTACGAGATGATGCATCAAACACTTTCCAAAAATCAAGTTCCATGACATTGCCCCCTCTATCCCTCATTGGAGACTACCAAACAAAGCAATTAATCTTGTCCTGCACAATTAGCTCTCACACAGCCCAGATTCTAGAGTCCGGAGGTGATGAATGACGATGGTGCAGCCTTGGGTGCTCTGGGAACAAGATGCCAGACACACACATGGCCACACTCTGGGCCCCGACGGGTGACAGGGCTGGGATGGGCGTTCCCCTGGTAACCCCATGATGAGCAGGGATCCTCACAGACCTACTTATGCCCGGGCCACCTCCCTCTGACCGGCAGAAACCTCGGCATGGTAATCTATAATCTTCCTAAGAGAGGCACCCAACTACAGCAGGCATGAAGTCCATGGTTGGGAGGATGTCACTCGCTCCCCTCAAAACCCTATTGCCTACAAGAGGATCGCTACTGATCGACCCTGTTGCCAAAAGAAGCCAATCAGCTGAGTTCTTCTCTTGCCCCAAACATAAACCATACCCTTTAAGAAGGGCCTCCTAAGCCTCATCCAGGAGTCCCCGGGAGGCACAGATGGTTAAGCACTCAGCTACTAACCCAAAGGTCGGTGGTTCAAATCTACCCAGACGCACCTCCGAAGAGAGGCCTGGTGATCTACTTCTGAAAGGTCACAGCCATTGAAAACTCAATGAAACACAGTTCTGCTCTGCACATATGGGGTCACTATAAGTCAGAACTGACTCAACAGCAACTGTTTTTTTTAAGCCTCATCTACAAAGTTATCCTCAAGATGGAAGGGTCCATGGGTTTCTTGGATTAACAGTGGGACCATTAGGAAGCACCTCTGCTTCGATTGGCAAAGATAGGCCCAGTAAGCAGGTCTGTCTTGGGATCTGATAGTGAAGGGATGGCCAGTGGCTGGTGTCCTGTCCTCCCTATGTCATCAAACCAGGCTACCCACACCCTCCATTCAGCCCAGCATCCCCACCTGCTCATGCCCACATCATAGACCCTCTGTTAGCTCTGCTCCCACTCCTGCTCTTCCACGTCACCATCTCTGCATCTCCTCAGCCCCTCTCTCTGGCATTGTCTCCTGGCTCAGCCCTTCAGTTGCCCCAAGGCCCTGACAGCCAAGTTGGCTGCCCAGCTGTGATCCTAGAAAGCATCTCAGTCATGGTTTTTGGTCACTCCCTTGCTCTGTCTACTCCTGGTTGCTCTGGGTAACCAGCCTCCCAGTCAGGTGCCAGCCTCAAAGATCCACGCTGGGGTCTGTCTACTTGGCTGGCTGCCCCCCAGATCTGCCTCAGCCCCCTCCTGCAGAGAACCAGAGGTGTGCTCTGTCTGCACCCTAAAGATGAAAAGCCATGCTCAGTGGCTTTTCCTAGAGGATCTATTCTGCTGCAGGTGAGTGGCACCATCAGGAATTCCAGATGGGCTCGGTGCAACAGGCGCATCCATCCAGAAAGACAGGGAAGGCCCGGCCCCTCCCAGTCCTGCAGGCTCCCAGGGCTGTGACTTGCTGGCTACAATCATCATGAACACATCTGATTTCTTGCATCCACAAAGGCAGCATTTCACTGTAAAAGGTACACTGTTCCCTTTCTTAACATTCAACACCTCCTCAGCTATCTGCCTGTACTCTATGTTTCCCCATTAAAAAGGTACCTCTGTGGTCCTCTCAGACAGAACCAGCCCCCTCTCTCCCCAAATTAGAGCTAGAATTTATGGGAAATTCCTGAAGAATTTGGAGGAAAGGTCAAGAAGGAACTCCCTCATAGCGACCCTACAGGACAGAGTAGAACTGCCCCATAGGGTTTCCAAGGAGCGCCTGGTAGATTCGAAATAGTTCTTAACCACTGTCCACCAGGGTTTCCAAAAAAAAAAAAACGAGAGACAGAGAGAGAAACCAAACCCATTTCCATCAAGTTAATTCCAATTCATGGTGACCCCATGTGTCACGGAGTAGAACTGCTCAATAGAGTTTTCTTGGCTGTAATCTTCACAGAAGCAGACCACCAGGCCTTTCCTCTGTGCCACTGGGTGGGTTCAAACTGCCAACCTTTTAAGTTAGTGGTCAAGTGCAAACTATTTGCATCACCCTTCACTGCCATCAAGTGGATTACAACTCACTGCAACCCTACAGGACAGAGTAGAACTGCCCCATAGGTTTTCCAAAGCTGAAATCTTCACAGAAACAGACTGTCACATCTTACTCCCATGGAGCAGCTGGTGGGTTTGAACCATTGGCCTTTTGGTTAGCAGCCAAGTGCTTAACCACTCCACCACCAGGGCTCTGTTTGTGCCACCGAGGGACCTAAATTCCACATAGAGTTTGCTGAAAAGGAGCAAATCACAGGAGAAGGATGGAGCTGACAGTCCACTACCCACTTCTCCAAGAGCCAGGGGACTCTTACTCCTCATCACCCTTAACCCTGGGGCTTCAGAGCACTGTCTGCCCCAGACCAGGGGTGCCGGTAGCTCACCACGAGGAGGAGTTCAGTGGCTTCCCTCAGCATCCCAGGGTTGAACCAGGCGGGAAGGAAGAAGTACTGTGCCATCTTGTCGCCAAGGCCTCTGCTGGCCACCGAGGAGACCCTAGGAGCCAACCCATGAAACCCAGTGCCTGGGACAACGAAACAGGTGCTGCTGCCCAGCATTCCTCTCGAAGGCCAAGAAATATTTTTCTCCATCACTGATATATTTGCTTTTCCCTCAATTAAATTGCTGTAAAAGAGGGTGGGGGTTAAAGCCATTTGAGCCATTTTTATTCAGCTAAATTACCCTGGATGGCTCATTTAATGAACTTTAATGAAGCCAAAATGCTTTCTCTAATCAAATCTCAAGTGACGTGCCTGGTGTCTTGACCTTAGATCAGGAGACTGAAGGCAGCTTTTCTACATGGCCCTGCACTGGGCTGAGCCAGGGTTTCCCAGAGTGCGTTCCTGGCAATACGAGGTCTGAAGTATGTTAATAGGTATTACAAGGGGGGAAAAGGTCCTATTACTACACAAAATGACCAGTTTTACCATTTGCTACTGAGTTAACTCCAACTCATGGTGACCTCACGTGTGTCAAAGTAGAACTGTGCTCCACGGGGTTTTCCGTGGCTGATTTTTTAGAATCAGATCACCAGGCCTTTCTTCCAAGGCACCCATGGGTGGACTCGAAGTGCCAACCTGTTGGTTAGCAGCCAAGTGATTAACTGTTTGCACCACCCAGGGACTCCAAACAAAGTTAAGCAAGTTTATTTACTGAAGAACTTCTCAGCACTTTTACTAAGAGAGGGGCTTGGCCGACTAAGTCTCTTAAACTTATTGGAACACAGACCTTTTCTAAGGAGAGTCTAGGAAAAATAGTGTCCACATAGCATGCTTAGAGAGATGATGGTCTAGACCACGGTCAACAAGCTATGGTCTGCGGGCCAGCAGTCTACTTTTGTAAATAGTTTTACTGGAACATAGCCATGCCCGTTGGTTTATGTGTTGTCTATAGCCGTGTCATAGAGAGAATAATGGTCCTCTAAAGGTGTCTATATCCTAATTCCCAGCATCGGTGACTATGTTACCTTACATGGCAAAAGGGCCTTGACAGATGTGATTAAGGATACAGACCCTGAGACCTTGAGATTCTGTTTGATTAGCCCTGTAACCCTAAAGTAATCTCAAGAGTCCTTAAAAGTGGAAGAAGGAGGCAGAAGAGAGAGTCAGAGAAAAATGTGACTATGGAAGAAAGGCACAGAGAGATGCAACACTGCTGCCTTTGAAGACGGAGGGAGGGGGCCACAAGCCAAGGAATGTGAGCAGCCTCTGTTGCTGTTTGCCATTGATTCCAACTAATAGCAACCCTCTAGGATAGAGTAGAACTGCCCCATAGGGTTTCCTAGGCTGTAATTCTTATGGGATCAGATTGCTAGGTCTCTTCTCCCATGGAGCTGCCAGTGGGCTCAAACTGCCAACCTTTCAGTTAGCAGTCAAGTGCTTAACCACTGCACCACCAAGGCTCCTTGGGCAGCCTCTAGAAACTGGAAAAGGCAAGGAAACAGATCTCCCCCTAGAGTCTCCAGAATGAATGCAGGACTGTCAACAGCCCAGTGAGACCCGTGTTGGACTTCTGATCTACAGAGCTGTAAGATAAGAAGTTGTGTTGTTTTAAGACACAAGGTCTGTGATAATTTGTTACAGCAGCAATAGGGAATGAATACAGGCCACTGTCATTTTACAGAAGCAGACTTGAGTAGTTGCAACAGAGACCAAATTGCTCACAAAGCCTAAAGTATTTTCTATATGGTTCTTTACAGAACAAGTTTGCCAATCTAGACCAGCACTGTCCAACAAAAATACAATGGAAGCCACGTATACAATTTATAATTTTCTAGTAGTCACGTTTGAAAAAGTAAAAAGAAAGAGGTGGAATTAATTATAATATATTTTACTTAACCCAACATATCCAATTGGAGTCCTGGTGGCACAATGATTAAGAGCTCAGCTGCCAACTAAAAGGTCGGCAGTTCAAATCCAAAATATCAGTTCAACATCCGATCAATATAAAAATCTATTAATGAGATATTTCATGTTCTTTCTTTCTGTACTAAGTCTTTGAAATCATGTGTATCTTACACTCACAGTACATCTCAATGTGAACTGGCCACGTTTCTAGCGCGCATTAGTCATGGGTGCCTAGATGCTGTCATATGGGACAGTGCAGCTCTAGACCATCTGTAAACAACTGGCATTGACTGATGTCCTCAGTGGAGAAAGAGCAGTCAACATGTGGGCAAGTATAAATACCAGTTCTCCAAAGCCAAGTCAGGTTTCCTTTCCCCAAATGCCAATCCATCCCAGAATCCAACAGTCACGTAGCTTATTTTATGGAAAGAAAATCTCTTCATTTGTTCCCAAGGACATTGCACATCACTCAGTAGCTGCCAGTATCCTGTCTGGCTGGAGAAGCTGAGGGTAAGAAGGAAAAGAGAGGCTAGGGCTTGCCGTGTGCTGAAGGGATGCGGAAAGTCTGTCGCCAGATGCATGGAGACTGGGCTTGGGCACAGATGGATGGACCCAGCTAACCAAGTCCAGATTCCAACTCAAAGTTCATGTTCTTCCATGAGATGACCTCAACCTCCTGTTCCAATATAATCTCTCACCTTCACCTCCCTCCTGCATCCTTCATCCCCTTCCCCATAACTACCCTAAACACCCACTGTGAACAGAATGGTCCTGTCATGCTGGCTGCCTCCTTAGAGCTTCCTGGAACTTCTCCATCTCCACACCATTGCTCTTGATGTTTTGTTCACCTTCCATGCCCTTGCTCCCCATCCTGGAGGCACAGTTTAAATGGTCTGCCTAATTATGTCTAGTGCCACCCACTGTCAACTCTCTCCCACCCCTTTCTCCCACTGCATTTTGCCTGGGCCCTGGTACAGCCCCCATCACAGACTGCCTGCTTTGAGTGTCAGCTGTGCCATGTGGGCATCCACCATCAGGCTGCTTCCCTTGAAGGCAAGAACCATTCTTTGCCTTTGATGTCTATCCTTTACAGCACCTGGAACACAACAGGTGCTCGATCAGTGTGTACCAAGTTCAGCTGAAGTCCCACCAAATTCGATTATGTGAAGGACATCTGAACCCCTTCTCTTCTGGAAGAAGTGCTTTCTTCACACTCAGCAACTATGGCACAAGAACAAAGAAGGCTCCACAGGGACCTCAGCAGAGACAAGAAGTCCAAGGAACAAAGACAATCCAACACCCAGTGGAGTGCTGTTTCTGACCCCCTCCCACCATCCTGCCTCACCTACCTGTCCTGGGACTTCTTTCTGTCCTTGTGAAGCCAGACCTATCAGAAGGTGCCATTGTGATAAAGTTATCTTTATCTTACACATACACACACACACCCCACACACATGCCCCACACACATACACACACACTACATACCACACCATATAACTCACACACACGTACATACACACATGCTGCACACACATTCGCATATATATATACATACTCACATATACACTTGCACATACACTCAAACACACACACAAATACTCTACACACTATGCCACACACACCACACACATACTGCACACGCACACACACCTACTCACACATGAACACACACACTGTACCACACACACACGCATACACCCATACAAATACCACACACCATACTACGCAGTACATGCACCCACATGCACACGCTCTCCACCACCAGCCATCTCATTCGGGTTCCCCCAGGAAAACAACTAAAAATCAGTCTCAGAAGGTCCGAGAATCTCTGCCTCCTTGCCCCTTCCCTGCCTATAAAAGGGTTTCTATTTAGTTTTATTTTGATGGGAAGTTGACTTTCCTTGGCAAACACATCTAGGTCCTTCCCTTCAGGAGCCTGAAGGACAATGCTCAGCCCAGCTACAGATTCCGCTCCCAGGCCAGCCTCCAGTCCGGTGCTGCCCAGGCAGTGCCAGTCCTGCACCTCAGGCCTCCTGGCCAGAATATGAATGGGTGAGCAGGGCAGGGCCAGGAGCTGAGTCCCTGAGCCAAGTACTGGGGAGCTGGCAGCCCTTCTTGTCCCTTCAAGGCAGTACTATTCCCAGAGTCAACACGAACCATATCTCAAGGCTGAGGGGCAGACCCAGAACCTCACAGCTGGAAGGGACAGCAGAGACCACCAGCGGAAGGGACAGCGGAGACCACCAGCGGAAGGGACGGCAGAGACCACCAGCGGAAGGGACAGCGGAGGCCACCAGGGAAAGGGACAGCGGAGGCCACCAGTGGAAGTGACAGCGGAGGCCACCAGTGGAGGGGACAGTGGAGACCACCAGTGGAAGGGACAGCAGAGGCCACCAGTGGAAGGGGCAGCGGAGACCACCAGTGGAGGGGACAGTAGAGACCACCAGCCCACCCACCTTAGCTTACACATGGGGAGGTTGAGCCCAGTGAGACCCAGCCTGAGGAGAGGACCTCCCCATGTCACCAGGCAAGTCAGTGTTGGAGCTAGGATCCAAACCCAGAGTGCCAGATTCTGACCACAAGGGAGGAAAATGAGCATCTGAGAGGGCAAGTGATTTTCCCAAAAGAATCCAGCTGGATGGTAGTGGAAGCTGTGCAATGACCCAAGTTTCCTAAGACCCAAACCAGGGCAACTGAGGAAGCCTCCCCTAGGCTACAGGGGTGACCTGAGGTGGGTAAGGTCATGGTCTTTGGTGTCACACAAGTCTAGGTGGCATACCTCTGCTACTTCCATGCCCTGCGACTCTGGGTAAGTTACTTCACCTCTCTGCGCCTCCATTTGCTCATCTGCGAAGTGGGGATGATGAGAGGCCCTGCTCCTGGGTGGTGGTGAGGATTAAACGGGGTAGAGCAGGGTAAGCACTTGGCACAATGCCTGCCCTTCGTAAGCACTTGCTCAATAAGCACAGTCTATCACCGTTCTTGTACAGTGTCTCTCCCCTTACTCGTCCAGCCCCAGTCACCACCGAAGCCACCATGGCCCAAGGCCACTAAAACAAACACCAGACAGGGTGTGCGTCTCTATGCAGCAGGAGGACTTCAGAGGCCCAGGCAACGACCCCCTTAATTCAAACATGATATAATTCAGCAAAATCCCAGTTCAACAAAATAATACAGAAACAAGTAGCTCTTACTTCCCTAGGGGTCTGCTGGTGTTGATGCCCGGCCCACCTTTCAAGCACTTGGGCAGAGCCTGAAGGTCCCCCAGGCCAGGAAGATTCAGCCCTAACCCAGAGGCCTGAGGTCAGCGGTATGGTCAGATCTGGGTGTTTACCATGCCTCAAGGACCAAGGCCTGAGAAACAGCCCTTAAAAAAAGCCTCGTCTGCTTCTCACCAGACCTTGAGTGTTACTGAGACTATTCTGGGGGAGTTGCTCCTTGGGAGTTTCTTTTTAGACAAATTATCCAAAAGCTAATTGCCCTGAAAGCACAGGAGCTCTCTGGAGCCCAGCGAGTGCTGCATGGCAGACGTGGGGCGTTCTCCTCAATGGCCCACCATGGGGCAGAGCAGGCTGGCCTGCCACATGCAGCCCTCTGCCACCAGAGATGTGCTGGCACGGGAATGCTGACGTGGGGAAGTGGACAAGGCATCACGCTCGGATTTTACTCAAGAGCTGTCACAACAAGAGAACAAAAATGCAGAGCACATCTGTGGAAAAGTCAAGAAACAAGGCAGTTACTGACAAAAAGCGAAACAAGGTCTACTGAGAAAGGAGGGAAGCAAGGTGAGTATAGCTGTGGGCCACACACCTGGGCTGGTGTGAGAACTACTCAAGGGTACTGTCAAGGCTAGGAAAATCCAGAAGCCAGGGAAGGCTGCCAGGGAGCAGACAGAGGGCAGGGCGCCACACTGCTCTTCAAACCTGGAAGAAGCATATTCTTGACCATTACCTTTTAGCTAAGCCAGGAAAACCAACTGCCATTGAGTCGATTCTGATTCATGGCACCCTCAGTGCGTCAGCGCAGAACTGTGCTCCACAGGGTTTTCAGTGGCTGAGTTTTCAGAAGTAGATCACCAGGCCTTTTTCCGAGGCACCCCTGGGTGAGCTCAAACCCTATCACCTGTCCTCTTTCTGAGATCTAGTCTTTGGATTACAGGAAAACCTAAGGCTCTCTTAAAAACAACCGAGTTGTGAGCAGAAAACTGTTTTGGGCATTTTTATAAAGAAATCTGATTAGGCCAACATTGTATCCAATCTCTCTTTCAAAATGTGTGGTTGGAGGGAACACAGGCAAAGTGTGAATTTGGAGAAAGCATCTAGGGGAGTGGTTCTCAAACTATGGAGACTGCATATCAGAATGACCTGGAGCATTGGTGAATACACAGATTGCCAGGCTTTGCCTCCCAGAGTTTCCGAATCAGTAAGTCTGGGTAAGAATCTGCATTTCTAAATTTGTAGGGGGGTGGGGAGTGGGAACAGTGGTTCAATGGTATAATTCTCACCTTCTGTGCAGAAGACCTGGATTCGATTCCCTGCCAATATACCTCATACACAGCCACCATTCACCTGTCAGTGGAGGCTTATGTGTTGCTATGATGCTGAACAGGTTTCAGCGGAGCTTCCAGACTCGGACTAGGAAGAAAAGGTCTGGCGACCTGCTTCCAAAAATTAGCCAATGAAAACCCTATGGATCACAACGGTCCTATCTGTAACCCATCATCAGGATGGCACAGGACCTTCCATTGTGCATGGGGTCACCACGAGTCAGGAACTGACTCAACAGCAGCTGACAACAGTAGGCTGTTCCCACATGATGTTAACGTGGCTGGTTGGGGGACCACACTTTGAGGATCACAGATCTAGTAAACTTTTGCTTACTCGATGAGTTTACTTTGGCTCCAATTAAATCCTTCTGTCCTGAAAAGCTGGCGGATCATACGTACATGAGAAAAGCAAATGGTCATGTGTCTAGATGTAAAGAGACACCCTGTCAAACGCAAGAGCCCCTGGGAACAAGTGCCATCGTTAATAACTGGAAAGGGGGGTTAACCATACAGTTCTGAAGCTTCGTAGGGGATCCCCCATTGGGAGCGGCCATTAGGCCATCTGGAGAAGGACTGTCACAGCCCTGGAAACTGACTAAAACAATCAAGTGAGGGCCCTGCCGGCCACAGTGCCTCACTAACCTGCAGGATGAATCCACGGTTTGTTCCACCCACAAGACGGCCATTTGCTCAGTGGGATTTCTCTGCGTGCAGGGCCTAGGCTTACCACCTGGAGCCTCTTTTAGGGAGACCCTTGGGTGTTCCCTCCAGGAAGGAGACCTTTTTGAACTCCATGTCTGGGGGATAAAGGAGGACCAGAGACCAGAGAAAGAGAGAGAGGCAGCGAGGGAGGTCCAGGCTGCCTTAGGGGAGAGGGGCAGGACAGGCAGCAGAAAGACAGAGGAAGACAAAACAGGGACATCCACACTGATGAGTGGACCCAAAGCTGGAGCCAGGGGCTGGGAGGGGAGAGGCTGCCTCAGACATGATCAGTGGCTAAGAGGGTATCTGGTGGGGAGAGAAAGGAGCTGAGGGCAGGTTGGAGTTGAAGGGGTAGGGGAGGAGGGGCTACCTCAGCGGTGGCCCAGAGGGTGGTGCCAGGCAGGAGAGGGACGGGCAGGGGGCACATAGCCAGAAGGCAGCAAAGCCCCACTTGAGGAGAAGTGATCCTGCCCGGGCCTCCTGCAGGGCGCCCACTCTCCTCACTGCCAGAAGAGGGGGTCCCATGAAGCCAGAGGGTGAGCCAAGAAGCAGAGACCTTAGCCCAGAGCCTGAGAGACTACCTGAGGAGCTGGGAGCGGAGTCAGGGACCAGGGTCAGAGGGTTAACCGAGGCCACTCTCTGGGGCAACCAGGGCAGAACACAGGGGTGGCTTTGCTGACAGCTGCCTGAGGGCTTCCAGTGCCTCTGAAGCCTGCCTGCCCTCCCCCTCCTAGACCAGATCCTGTGGATTTAAAGAGCCCTAACCCTGGTGGTGCAGTGGTTAAGAGCTACGGCTGCTAACCAAAAAGTCGGCAGTTTGAATCCATCAGGCACTCCTTGGAAACTCAATGGGGCAGTTCTACTCTGTCCTATAGGGTCGCTATGAGTTGGAATCAACTCAATGGCAACAGGTTTGTTTTTTTTGGTGGCTGGGCTCTGGAGCCCTGGTGGCGCAGTGGTTAAGAGCTCAACTGCTGATTAAAAGGTCAGCAATTTGAATCCACCAGTCGCTCTTTGGAAATCCTACAAGGCAGTTCTACTCTGTCCTATAGCGTCACTATGAGTCCGAATGGACTTGACACAACAGGTTTGGTTTGGTTTTCGGAGCCCTGGACGCACAGTGGTTAAGCGCTCAGCTGCTAACCAAAAGGTCAACAGTTCAAACCCACCAGCCGCTCCTCGGGAGAAAGATGTGGCAGTCTGCTTCCATAAAGATTTACGGCCTTGGAAACCCTATGGAGCAGTTCTACCCTGTCCTATAGGGTTGCTATGAACCGAAACTGACTTGACGGCAACGGGTTTAGCTGGACTCTATGGAGCCCTGGGTGGTGCAAATGGTGAAGCACTTGACTACTAACCGAAAGGTTGACGATTCCAACCCACCCAGAGGCACCTGGGAAAAAAGGCCTGGTGATCTACTTCCATAAGATCACAGCCATTGAGAATCCTATAGAGCAAAGTTCTACTCTGACAAACACAGAGCCACCATGGGTTGGCATTGACTCAACAGCAAATGGTTGGTTAGCTGGTTTCTGCCTACCTCCCTTCTACAGAGCTCAGAACATGTGAATGCCACTGGGAATTTAGGGCCATCTCATCCCCTAGGGCTGGCGAGGAGACTCAGTCACAGAGGTCACATGAGGAACAGGTAATGAATTAATGTTTAGGGTTCAGTGAATGGGCAACTGACACCTCGGGGTGGGGGGAGGGGGCCCCGTCAAACCCTGTGACGGGGAACCTCATTATGTCCTTATGGTACTACTCTGGGAGGCAGAGTCAGTCATGTAGGGCAGTGGTTCTCAAAGTGTGGTTCCTGGAGCAGCAGCAGCAGCATCACTGGGGACTTGTTAGGAATGCAAATTCCCAGGACTCCACCCTAACCAAAACCAAACCAAACCCGTTGCCATCGAGTCAATTCCAACTCATAGCAACCCTGTAGGACAGAGTAAAACTGCCCCATAGGATTTCCAAGGAGCGCCTGGTGGATTCCAACCGCTGACCTTTTGGTTAGCAGCCGAACTCTTAACCACTACACCACTAGGGTTGGACCCCACCCTAGACCTGCTGAATCAGACACTTTGGGGTGGGGCCCAGCACTCTGTAGGGGTTAAGAGCATGGGCTTTGGCTCCATCCAGATGGACTTGGGCTAGACTCTCAGCTCTGATCCTTCTGAGTCATGTGACCTTGAGAAAGTTACTTAACCTCTCTGGGTCTCAGTTTCTTCATCTTGACCACAGAAGTAATAAGGACTAAGATGAATGAATGAATGTGAAGTGCCCAACACAGTGCTTGGCACATAGTAGGTACTCAATACATACTGCCATGGTCACATGGGTATTGAAGCTGGCAGTAATAATAACAACTAAAACACACAGTCCACCATACGTCTGTCAGTTTGTCGTGCTGTGGTGGCTTGTACGTTTCTATAATGCTGGAAGCTATGTCACTGCTATTCACCAGTATTTCAAATACCAGCAGGGTCGTTCATGGTAGACAGGTTTTAGTGGAGCTTCCAGACCAAGACTGATGAGGAAGAAAGGCCTGGCCATCTACTTGCAAAAATTAGCCAATGAAACCCTTATGGATCACAACAAAATATTGTCCCATACAGTGCTGGAAGAAGAGCCCCCTAGGTTAGAAGGCACGACACAAGAGCCATAACAAGGGACTCAAACATCCCAGCAACCAAGATGGCACAGGACCAGGCAATGTTCCACTCTGTTACACATGGGGTCACCATGAGTAGGAGCTGACTTGATGGCAACTAACTATACCACCACCACACACAGTAATTATTCTGTGCCAGCTCTATTTAAGGGTTTTATATGCAAGAGTTCACTTAAACACTACAACAACCCAGTGAAGGGCATCATCACCATTACTACCACCACCATCAACATCATCATCACCACCATCATCATCACCATCAACCCTACTTTACTGAGGGGCGATCAAAGCACAAGGAGGTGAAGTCACTCGCCCTGACTTAGCAGCTGCTGCATGGAGGAACCAGGAGCTGACCTCCAGGAGTCTGGCTCCAGTCTCTGCTCTTTGCACCTGCTAGTAGCAGCAGCAGGAGCAGCGTTCCTGGGGTCCCATCTCCTGTGTTCCCAATGACACCCATTGTTACTCTGCCTGCCACCACCACTAGGACAAGACTCTACTGTCCTTATGTAGAATTTGGAAAACCATTCCCACGCCCAGGCCTGGGAAAACTGGAAGTCACCATCTCTGCAAAAAAAAAACTCGAGTCAAATTTTCCACTGTGTCCCTGGACTAACTGGGACCATGTGTGAAAGCCACAGAGGATGGTGAGCCACTAGCATCCAGCAGCCCGCCGGGAAAGGCATGGAGAAGGGTGAACCCAGATGACCTACATATTCCCACTTGAGCTGCAGACCAGACCCCAGGCAGGGGGCGTCATGCCCACGACACCATGCCCAGGGTGGGTGCATCCTGGGGCCCATCTCTAGGAGGGAGGTAGGCAGGAGAGCTGAGCCTGGGCAAATACACTGAGCCGCTCGTGGGTCTAGCAGAGGTTGACCTTTCCATGTGATGGCATTGTGCTGGGGGCCTGGATATATTCAGGAGCTGGGGGGCTTCTTCTTACCCACAGGCACTACCTTGGGCTTCCGCTCTGCACTTGAGCTGCTGAGGAATTCCCTCTGTTTGCATCAGGCTTTAGAGACAGAGCAAAATGAAAGTGCAATAAAGAAAGACTGGGAAGACCGGGCTCCAGCTTCATATCAAATGCTTGCTCCTCTAATGAACCAGCACCATCTGGGACTAAGAATTCTAAATAAGGCTCTACCATAATAGCCCAAGACTCCTCTCCCAGCTACTCCTAAACACCAACCACAGAGCAAACAAGAACATAACGCTTGCAGGAGGCTCCGCCCTTGCTCAGCCACTCTCTAGCTATATATTCTTGGACAGCTCACTTTGCCACACTGAGCACCACTTCTCTCCTCTGAAAATAGGGAGCAAAATCTCTACCCTGTCAGGTGGTGAGAGTTCAATAAAATATTACATACGGGACGCCCGACAGTGCCGTCATAGGGTAGGCACTCAGTGGAAACAGAAGCTACTATGACTACTAAAAAACCTGTTGCCATCAAGTCAATTCCACTTCATGATGATCCCATGTGTGTCACAGTAGAACTGTGCTCCACAGAGATTTCAATGGCTGATTTTTTGAAAGAAGATCACCAGGCCTTTCTTCTGAGGCCCTCTGGGTGGACTCGAACCACCAACTTTTCGGCTAGCAGCCAAGCACATTAACCATTTGCACCACCCAGGGACTCTATTATTAATAAAACCAAAAAAGCAAACCAGGTGCTGTTGAGTCTATTCCAACTCACGGCAACCCTACATGTGTCAGAGAAGAACTGCACTGCATAGAGTTTTCAAGGCTGTGACCTTTTAAAAGCAGATCGCCAAGCCTTTCTTCCAAGGCACCTCTGGGTGGGTTCGAACCACCATCCTTTCGGTTAGTAGTGGCGCACTTAACCATTTGCACCAGCCAGGGACTCCTTTATTGTTACCAGGGCCTCACGTAGAAGAAAGCTGAAGAGGATAACACATCCTGAGCTGACTGTGAAGGAGGCAGAGATCCGCCTGGGGAGGCGGAGGGATGAAGGCAAGACCTACACTCAAGTTTCCAAATCCTTGGAAGAAAACAGGCACGTGGAGAAAACCATTGCCACAGGAGCAACCAAACAAGAAAACTCACACCAGACAAAGCACTCAGCAAACGCTGCTCAGTGGTTTCCAATTAATTAACTGATTACATGATAGAACAGAAGGGGATTCAAAAGAGTGCTGTTGACCTTTAAGAATAATTAATATCATCAGGATAGCAAACTCGTCCAAGGAAAATAATGAGGAACGTTTTAATATTACACTCAAATTCTCCGGATGGGAAGGCAGATGGGCCTTATCTAAGCAATGCCCCAGCTTCCTCCGCCTTCTCCGGCTTCCCATCTCCTCTTCCTAGCAGCCCCCCACCTCCCACTCAGCTCTTCCTCCCTGTCCTGGGACTCTTGAACAACAACAGCAGACAAAGGAGGGCAGGGTAAGAGGAACCCCACACCT
Source organism: Trichechus manatus latirostris (assembly GCF_000243295.1). Lineage (NCBI taxonomy): Eukaryota > Metazoa > Chordata > Mammalia > Sirenia > Trichechidae > Trichechus > Trichechus manatus. The sequence continues at coordinate 1,319,542 of NW_004443945.1, forward strand.
CCGAGTGAGCACGGGAATGCCAAAGGGGCTACGTCAAGCCTCCCTTTCACAGTCCAAGCGTCTCTTCCCTCCCAATGCCTGCTGGGGTCAGCACCCAGAAACGACACCACCTACGTTCGGGGTTGAGTGTCCCTCCTCTGAGCTCCCATCTCACACCCTAATTCCCCATTATAGCTCTGATGGAGTTAACATTATATCTGATTGCAAACAATCCATATGATCTGTGAGGTCAAGGGCCCCATTTGTCTTGGTCGCAACTCTATTCCCAGCATCCAGCAACATGGTGATGTCAACTGGAATGACAACTCGGTCCTAAACGGCCTTCTTTGGCTCTGTCGCTACTCCTAAAATTCCTGGAAAATGCCTAATGATCCTTCATTGTTGTTGTAGCTGCTGTCCAGTTGGCCCCCGACTCATGGCAAACCCATGCACAAAGAACCATTCATTGGCTGAGTTTTAGAAGTAGATCATCAGGCCTTTTGTCCTAGTCCGTCTTAGTCTGGAAGCTCTGCTGAAATGTGTTCAGCATCATAACAACTCACAAGTCTCCACCGACAGACAGGTGGTGGCTGTGCATGAGATACTTTGGCCAGGAATCAAACCCGAGACTCTCGCATGGAAGGCAAGAATTCTACAACTGAACTACCACCTCCCCTGAAGTATCCCTCCTCTGCAAAGCCTTCCCTAACCCCCTCTCCACAGACTACTGGTTTCCCCACCCGCATGCTCCCAGAGCAGTTTGTCCGTTTCTTAATTATAGCGTTCATTACATTGCCAAATAATTTATCTGTCAATAGTCGTTCTTCCTGTTAGTCAGTGGGCACCTCAAGATGAAAAGCAGGGCTTTTCTTTGTCTCTTTGTATCCCTGGTGCTTGGCAAAATACCTGGTACATATTAGGTGCTCAGTAAATATTTGTTGAATGAGCCAGGGATTAATGGAGGTAATCTGGCAAAAAGTAGACAAAACCCCTAAAATCTTCATTCTTCTTTAGATAGCTCCAAGGATAAAAGATCAATTAATTCAAGTAATACAGATGATAGGTGATCACACATCCTGGTTTCCTCAGAACAATCTCAGTTCACACCTATTGTCCTGGAATCCCTTCTGCCCTTTGTACTATCAAAAGGATCCCAGTTTGGACAGTAAATTATATGATCCCCCCATTTACTGGGTTACTACTATATGCTGTGCACTTTTCTAGATATTAGTTTACAGCAGCAAACAAAAGACATAAGCAAATTCTCTAAAGCAAGCAAACTTTAGTACCATCCAAAAATTCTCTGTATTGAAAGGCACTGTCCACTTACTCAATCATTTGACAGAGACTAATTTAGCACTTGTTCCATGTTGAGCACTGGGTGCATGGAGTGAACAAGACACGGTCCTCCATGGAAATCAGTTCCTCATTATTTTTTCAAGAGGAACTGGGGAAGGGAGTCTGTCTGAAAATGCTTGTTTATGGCCCAGAATCTGAACCTTCCCCTCACCTCGCTTCCCATCGCCCTTGCTTGCACCATAGGATGGTGGGATGCAGACAGCCTGGCTGCAACCCCATATCCACGCATGCCAACTGGCCCAGGACAGATCCCCTTGCTCTAAAATGCCTTGAACTACTTCTCATCCCTAAAAAAGGCAGATCAAAGGGCATCTTCAAGAAAACTCAGCACTGGAGATACAACAAACCATGAAGAACAATCCCCAGGACTCTGTGACTCCAAGGAGACACAGTCCCATCCCTACTTCCCCTCCTCGTTCCCCAGGATTTCATCTGTCTTTACACAGAATTCTCCCACCCCACTTCCGACCAACATGGTGCTATAGGCAGAAGTACCACGCTGTCCGTCCACAGCAAAGTTCCGAAAAACTAAGTCAAACAGAGAAAACAGTCATCCTGAAACCCTAAGCATCAATTGAAGAGATAAAGAACTAAGCCAAGCACCAAATGGAATAAGAAACTGACACAGAACAGAAACTGAAGAGAGATACACACAGAGGTCTCAACACAGCACAGACCCGCCATCTTGGACTCCTATCAGAGACCAGCGAACAGGGGGTACAAGAAAGCAGCTTCACGGAGCTTCCAGCAGGAGATAGAATAACCGGTGACCAGCGATATATGCTTTCCCACCCCCCACTCTTCTTCACCCCCACTCGGCCTCCTGTGCTTCCTGCGGCCACAGTCTTTTGGCGGGGAAGCACCAGCTTCATGCCAGTGTCTCTTGGATTGCACCCACCTGCACAGGCCGGCTCCCTAAGTGCCATTTGTTGGCCACTGGTGTTGCTTTTTTCCGCTTCTTTAGATTTCTTCCTTACCTCTCACTACCTCCCCCTCCTTTCTCTCAAATACCTGGCTCCATGCACCATCTTTTCTTCTTCCTGAAAGGCTGTGAAATGCTGCTCGAGTGTGAGACTGCCTCCCGGCCCGTGCTGCCACGCTGGTGGGATCGTGGGGCTTTTTTTTGTTTGTTTGTTTTCTTTTTTTTTTTTTTCTTGAATTGGGAGGCCGATCTAGCTGGGCATACTGTGCGGTTTGGGACCTACCCCCTCAGTTTGCGCAGATGTGCAAAGGGATCCCTGAGAGCATTTCTTTTCTTTTCTTTTTTTTTTTTTTTTGAGTTTTTTTTCTCTCTTTTGGAGGGTTTTCTTGTTCTTTTGTTTTTTATTTGCTTTGTTTTCTTCTCCCTCTTTTTCCCATTTTGTCTTTCTTCATTACTCAGTTTCTCGTCTCTCTATACTTTCCTTCTCTTCCTGTCCCATGAATACCTGGCACTGAGTGACACCTCTACCCCTTATAGCCAGGCTGTATTTCATGGCCTGGGAGCAGCTTCCCCAGACCTCGCAGCTGCACCGGTGGGATCCCTGGGAGCTTTGCTTTTCTTTTTTCTTTGTAATTTTTATTTATTCATTTTTTTCTTTTCTTTTCCCCCTTCTCCTTTATGTCTTTCTCTATGTCATAGTCTTTCATCTCTCCACTCCAATGGCAAGTTCCCCAGCACTCTTTTTTGTTTGCTTGTATGTTTTTGGTTCCTGTTCCTCACTCCTCTTTCTCCTCTCTCCCATGCCCATTTAAGATCCACACATCACAATCTCCCTCCAAGCAGCCCAAGCACACTGGACATCACACCACCAAGCAGCACAGGCATGGCCTACAAGAACCTGCCCTGCACTGATTACCAGCCAGCCCTGGTGGCCATAGTAACTGCCACAAACCACATATCCCAACAACTCCTCTTCAGCTAGACCTGCCCTGCTGTACCATATTTGAGTGACTGACCTTACCAATTGGAGAAGAAGGTGAAAAGTATCATGCCTACAGACAAGAAAACAACAAAGAAAATACGGCCCACCTGCTTAGACATAGCCAAATAAAACAAAAAAAAAGGATGAAACAAATCTACCATCAGTAAAATAGAAAAATAACTACCAAATGCCCCGAAGACAGCAGACAATATCAAAACATTTACAAAAACAGGATAGGATGGTTCCAGTAGGTGTCGAAAATAAAACACCAGATGACTTTCCAGTAAAAGAAAAGGCTCTAGAACTACCTGATATGGAATTCAAATCTCTAATATTCATAGCTATCTAAGAGTTGAAGCAAAAAGCAGACAAAAATGAGGAAAAACTAGACAAATTCATGGAAAATGCAGACAAATTCATGGAAAACACAGACAAAAAAATGGAAGAATGCAGGAAAATAATGCAGGAATAAAATGCCAAAATAAATTCACAACTAGAAATCATACAAAAACAACAATTAGAAATCCAAAAGGTAAACAACAAGATTTCAGAAATGTACAGTGTCACAGAAGGGCTGAGGAGCAGGTTTGAAATGGTGGAAGACAGGATCAGCGAAATTGAAGATAAACACTTGGATACAACTCTGTTGGAGGAAAAATCAGAAAAAAGAATGAAGAAAAATGAAGAGACCCTGAGAATTATGTGGGATACAATCAAAAGCAAAAATCTGAGAGTGATCAGAGTTCCAGAACAGGAGGAGAAAACAGAAAACACAGAGAGGATCAATGAAGAACCGCTGACAGAAAACTTCCCCAATACCATGAAAGATGAAAAGCTAGCCATCCAAGAAGCACAGCGAACACCATATGGGATAGACCCCAAAAGAAAATCACCAAAGCATATCATAATAACACTCGCCAAAACCAAAGACAAACAAAGAATCCTGAGAGCAGCTCGAGAAAAACAAAAAGTCACATACAGAGGAGAAACAATAAGACTAAGCTCAGATTATTCGACAGAAACCATGCAGGCAAGAAGGCAATGGGATGACATATAT
>NW_004443945.1:1324815-1375408 GCF_000243295.1 Trichechus manatus latirostris
ACTGGGAAAAAATTTTGGACATTACAAGTTAGACAAAGGTCTAATCTCTAAAATCTACAAGAAAATCCAACACCTCTACAACAAAAAGACAAATAATCCAATTAAAAAACAGGCAAAGGAAATGAAAAGACACTTCACCAAAGAAGACATTCAAGCGGCCAACTGACACATGAGGAAATGCTCGCGATCACTAGCCATTAGAGAAATGCAAATTAAAACTACAATGAGATACCATCTCACCCCGGCATTACTGGCATGAATCAAAGACACTGGAAATAACAAATGTTGGAGAGGCTTCCGGGAGATCAGAACTCTTATGCATTGCTGGTGGGAATGCATGATACAACCATTTCGGAAAATACGGCGCTTCCTTAGAAAGCTAGAAATAGAAATACCTACAATCCAGCAATCCTACTCCTAAGAATATATCCTAGAGAAATAACAGCCATCACACAAATAGACATATGCACACCCACATTCATTGCAGCATTGTTCACAATAGCAAAAAGATGGAAACAACCTAGATGCCCGTCTACAGATGAATGGATAAACAAACTATGGTACATACACACGATGGAGTATTATGCAATGATAAAGAACAATGATGAATCTGTGAAGCATCTCATAACATGGATGAAACTAGAGGACATTATGCTGAGTGAAGTAAGTCAATCACAAAAGGACAAATATTGTATGAGACCTCTACTGTAAAACTCATGAAAAATGTTACACACAAAAAGTAAGAATCTTTGTTGGTTATGAGGGATGGGAGGGGTGGGGGGGAAATACTAAATAGACAATAGATAAGTGGTAACTTTGGTGAAGGGTCAGACGGTACATGTTACTGGGGAAGCCAGCACAACTTGTACAAGGAAAGGTCATGGGAGCTCCCTAGACACACCCAAACTCCCTGAAGGACTGTATTACTGGGCAGAGCACTGTGGGGACCGTGGTCTCGGGGAACATCTAGCTCACTTGGCATAACAGTTTATAAAGACAATGTTCTACATTCTACCTTGGTGAGTAGCGTCTGGGGTCTTAAAAGCCGGTGAGTAGCCATCTGAGATACTCCACTGGTCTCACCCCTTCAGGAGCAAGGGAGAATGAAGAGAACAGGATACAAGGAAAAGATTAGTCTAAAGCACTAATGGACCACAGCTACCAAGGCCTCCACCAGACTGAGTACAGTACAGACTGAGTCCAGATGGTGCCCAGCTATCACCACTGACTGCTCTGACTGGAATCACAACAGAGGGTTCTGGACAGAGCTGGAGAAGGATGCAGAGAAAAATTCTAACACAAAAAAAAAGACCAGATTTACTGGCCTGACAGAGACTAGAGAAACCCCGAGACTATGGCCCCTAGACACCCTTTCAGCTCAGTAGTGAAGTCACTCCTGCGATTCACCGTTCAATCAGGGATTGGATAGCCCCATAAAACAAAACGGGACTAATGAGGCACAGCAGTCCAGAGAAAAGGACTAGAAGGCAGGAGGGTACAGGAAAGCTGGCGATAGGGAACCCAAAGTTGAGTAAGGACAGTGTTGACATGTCGTGGGGTTATTAACCATTGTCATAGGGCAATGTATGTACTGTTTAATGAGAAACTGTTTTGTTCTGTAAACTTTCATCTAAAGTACAAAAAAAAAAAAAAGAATTATCTATGTGAGATCAAATTGACAAAAACAACTCAAAAGATCTGATGGGAAGCCAAGGGACAGTGAGTTGAAGACAACGGTGATGGAATAATTTGGAAAAGGATAGTGAGAATAGCAGCACAACTGGAAAAACGTAACTGATGTCACTGAATTGTACATGTAGAAATTTTTGAAATGGTGTATCTTTAGCTATGTATATCTTCACCAAAGGAAAAAAGATCCTCCAAGTTCAAGAACGGAGTGTCGACATGTCGTGGGATTGTTAACCAATGTCATAAAACAACGTGTACTGACTGTTTAATCAGAAATTATTTGTTCTGTAAACCTTCACCTAAAGTACAATAAAAAAAATTTTAAAAAAACTTTAAAAAAAAAAAAAAGAATTCTCCCACCCCAGCTTATTTTCAATTAGTGCAGAGCTCAAGATCTAACCAGTACCAGTTGTCATCAAGTCAATTCCAACCCCACGTGTGTCACAGTAGAACTGTGCTCTGCAGGGTTTTTAGTGGCTGATTTTTTGGAAGTAGATCTCCAGGCCTTTCTTCCCAGGCACCTCTGGGTAGATTCAAACTTCCAACCTCTTGGTTAATAGCTGAGTGCTTAACTGTTTGCACCACCCAGGGACTCCAAGGATCTGACATTTATCCTTAGTTCCAAAGCCCATGTGGCTTTGCTCCCACTCAAATTCTCCACGCCATCACTCTCTCCTTGCTTGCAGAAGGGCTGGCCCCCTTTCTCACCTTCCTCGGCTGTCAGTAACAGCCATGCCCTCTCTCCTGGGCTCCAGCCAGGAGAAAGGGCGGGCCACCCCCTGCACCCGCCCCACTTCCACCTCTATCTCACTTCCAGTGTCAGCCGAAAACATCTCTTTTCTCCTTTTAATTACACTTCTGCTCCCTCTCTGTTATTGGCCTCATGACTCAGGGCTTTAATTTATTCACCAAACAATGTCATTACACCACTGTTGTCTGTAATTCATACCATGTACTGTCTGTTGGCCTCTATTGCCCAATTCTGCAAAATGTTTGGGAAAAGCGGTGTTCATTCCTACGCCCACGGCCTCACTCCTGCTGAGACCTGGCAGAATCCACCAAGACTCGGTGCAAGGAAGACAGGAGATAAGAACTCTTATCTCATACTGAATATCTAGAACTCAGAGCCAAACCCTCATCCCACTCGGCCCACGCAGATCCTCAAGGAGCTGTTTCTTTGCCTTCTTCCCAGGCCGTCTGAGGATCTAACATTTGTCTAGCGAGACAAGGAGCTTTGCATTGAGACTTAGGGAAACAAGAGGGAGAAGAGTGAACAGGCGCAGCAAAAGGCTGGCACCCCCAGGGAGGACCATCACGTGGTGGTGGTTGTTGTTGTTAGTTGCTATCGGGTTGACTCCGACTCATGGTGACCCCATGTGTGCCATAGCAGAACTGTGCTTCAAAGGGTTTTCAAGGCTGCGGCCTTTCAGAAGCAGATCATCAGGCCTTACTCCTGAGGCACCTGTGGGTGGGTCTGAACCCCTTTCAGTTAGAAGTCCAGCACTTAACCGTTTGTACCACCCGAGGGGCTTCTACCACAACATTAGATATGTGACCTGTGTTTCTGCTTACAGTCCTTTTCACAAAGCAAAATGAAAAGTTTGCACCCTGATCACAAAAAACACATCATTGTTAAATAAAAGCATGCAGGTAAATTGGTTTGAATTTCACAGATCTTTCAGGGAACAGGGTGCCAAACTCAATCTTCCTTATTCTAGCACTGCTATAACTGACCTCAACGTAATTTAAAACCTTGAGCTATGAACACAAGTGCAAACAATTAATTAACTTGCTAATCATTTTTCTCTGCTCTGGGAATCGTCTAGAATCATTAACAATAATCATGCAAATAAACTAAAGAAAATTGGGATACAGAAATAATTTTCTGAGAAATATAAGTAATGGAGAGCATTTAATGAGTGCTTGTTAGGAGCCAATTACTATATGCTTAAAAGACATTAGTCCGTTGAATTTTCCCAACAACCTTTTATGGTCAGTGTTATTATTATTTGTCTTTATTTCACAGATGAAGAATCCATGGCTTAGAGGTCAGGTATCTAGCTCAAGGTCACAAAGTTGGTAATGTTAAAACAGGGCCTGAATCCACTGTGTCTGATTTCAAAGCCCACACCCTTAGCCATGCCGCTACACGGTGCACATGTGTGTGAGTCAGAGTTCGTACTGATTTCCAGTTTGGGAACTTTGTTTTGCACCATCCAGGTGAAAGCCTTCTAAGAATGAAGAAGGCCCATCATCATGAAAAACAAACCCACCAGCATCAAAACTCAGCCACCTCTGTGGTGCTCCTCCCAAAGTCTATCCCCTTTGCCTAGTCTTATGAGAAAGCACATGACAAACCCATTGTTCAAGGCTCCCTTCAACAGAAACAGGACTGGCTTGCTGGAGGGTTGGACACAGCAACCCTGGACAACAGAGCCCAGAAACTTTGCCCTGAGAGGAAGAACATCACCCCAGCTCAGTTCCCTTGGGAATCCCCTGGATCTAGCCAGTTCTCCCGTTCAGGGCAATCAAAGTCACAAATCATAGTCCTCCTCCCCTCTGGCTTAGGTCTGGGGGTGGAGCAGGGTGGGTGGGTGGGAAGGTACAGGCCTTTCTCAGAACCCCTCCCCTGCTTGTGGATCCCACCAGGAGAGCTGGCAGAGAGCGGCCACCTGTCCACCACAGGTGCTCAGCTATTCACATGTACTCCAGTGGCACTTGCTTAAGGGCAACGTCAGGCCCCAGCAGCAGTGGTGATGTTAGAGGGGAGATAAAGGGGCCAGAGGGGCTGGGAGCCTCTCCCTGGGGAGCTGTTCACAGTTCACAGTGCCTGGAAGGGAAGGAGGGCGCCCTGGTCTCTGGCCATGGTGCTGAATCCCCAGGGAGGAGAACATGTAAGCTGAGAGTTGCATAAGCAAAAAGAGTGGTGGTGAGATACCAGTTTTCTTGCTAAGAGAAAATAATTTTTCAATATTCCTTTGGGAAAGCTGGGCTCCTAAAGACCCTCAGAGAGGTGAACCAGCCTTTGTGCCATGATACAGTGGAAAGAACAGAGGCTCTGGAGCAGACATTTATGGATATGAATCCAGTTCCACAACTTGTTAGCTGTGTGACCTTGGGCAAGTTACATAACCTCTCTGCCCCTCAAAATCCTCATGTGTAAAACAGGAAGAATATCACTTATTGGAATAGCATTACTGTTGGAAGAGTGAATAGCACACAGCTTAACACAGTATCAGTGCTCAATAAACATGTCTTATCTCTCTTTTTCTCTTGGCTTTGTTTCTTGCTTGCTTTTGTGTGCACGTGCACGCATACACATACACATACTCATACACACATTCAATGAATTTGCTCCCTCTTCCTATTTAATACTGCAAATCTTCCTTCAAGGACAAATTTATGATCCATGTCCCTCCTGAATCCTTCCCCAGCATCCTGATAATGCAAGAATCTTCCTGACCAGTATGGTCAGCACCAACCAGTACATGCTGGCATATTGGCATCAAGGGTCTAAGCAAGCTAATTTTATCCCCCCAACTGGACTGAACACTCCTATTCCATCTGGACCAAGCCCTGCCTCAGGACCTCATTTGTCCACCTCATCCCTTCCAAGTCACAGTGCTGGCCACAGGGAAACATTTCTAAAGTACCTGTTTAGAGAGATGGGCATGGAAAGAGGTGGCGAAAAAGTTCAATATCACCACTCAGAACAAGGCCATGGGCACACTGTGCAGCAGACCATCAATTGCTCATATGCAAGTTCAAGTTGAAGCTGAAGAAAATTAGAACAAGTCCACAAGAGGCAAAGTATGACCTTGAGTATATCCCACCTGAATTTAGAGACCATCTCAAGAACAGATTTGACACACTAAACAGTAATGACCAAAGACCAGACGAGTTGTGGAATGACGTCAAGGATGTCACACACGTAGAAAGCAAAAGGTCATTAAAAAGTCAGGAAAGAAAGAAAAGACCAAAATGGATGTCAGAAACTTGCTCTTGAACATAGAGTAGCTAAAGCAAAAGGAAGAAATGATGAAGTAAAAGAGCTGAACATAAGATTTCAAAGGGCAGCTCGAGAAGACAAAGTAAAGTATTATAATGGCATGTGCAAATACCTGGAGTTAGAAAACCAAAAGGGAAGAATACACTCCGAATTTTTCAAGCTGAAAGAACCAAAGGAAAAATTCAAGCTTCAAGTTGAAATATTGAAGGATTCTACAGAGGAAATATTAAACAACACAGGAAGCATCAAAAGAGAATGGAAAGAATACACAGACTCATTGTACCAAAAAGAACTGGTTGACGATCAACCATTTCAGGAGGTAGCATATGATCAAGAACCGATGGTACTGAAGGAAGAAGTTCAAGTCGCACTGAAGGCACTGAAGAAAAACAGGGCTCCAGGAATTGACAGAATACCAATGGAGATGTTTCAACACACGGATGCAGCACTGGAAGGGCTCACTCATCTATGCCATGAAATTTGGAAGACAGCTACCTGGCCGATCAACTGGAAGAGATCCGTATTTGTGCCCATTCCAAAGAAAGGTGATCCTACAGAACGCAGAAATTATTAAACAATATCACTGATATTACACACAAGTAAAATTTTGCTGAAGATCATTCAAAAGTGGTTGCAACAGTACATCGATAGGAACTGCCAGAAATTCAAGTGGGATTCGGAAGAGGATGCGGAATGAGGGATATCATTGCTGATGTCACATGGATCTTGGCTAAAAGTAGAGAATACCAGAAAGATGTTTACCTGCATTTTATTAACTATGCAAAGGCATTCAACTGTGTGGATCATAACAAATTATGGATAACATCATTAAGAATGAGAATTCCAGAACACTTAATTATGCTCATGTGAAACCTGTACGCAGACCAAGAGGCAGTCATTCAAACAGAACAAGGGAATACTGCGTGGTTTAAAGTCAGCAAAGGTGTGTGTCAGGGTTGTATCCTTTCACCAGACTTATTCAATCTGTATGCTGAGCAAATAATCTGAGAAGCTGGACTACATGAAGAAGAATGTGGCATCAGGATTGGAGGAAGACTCATTAACAACCTGTAATATGCAGATGACACAGCCTTGCTTGCTGAATGTGAAGAGGACTTGAAACACTTGCTGATGAAGATCAAAGACTACAGCCTTCAGTATGGATTACACTTCAACATAAAGAAGACAAAAGTTCTCACAACTGGACCATTTTATCTGCATGATAAACGCAGAAAAGACTGAAGTTGTCAAGGATTTCATTTTACTTGGATCCACAATCAGTGCCTACGGAAGCAGCAGTCAAGAAATCAAATGACGCATTGCATTGGGCACACCTGCTGCAAAAGACTCTTTAAATGTTAAAAAGCAAAGATGTCACTTTGAGGACCAAGGTGTGCCTGAGCCAAGCCATGGTGTTTTCAATCAGCTCATATGCATGCAAAAGCTGGACAATGAATAAGGAAGACCAAAGAATTGATGGCTTTGAATTATGGTGTTGGTGAATAATACTGAATCTACCATGGACTGCCAGAAGAACGAACAAATCTGTCTTAGAAGAAGTACAGCCAGAATGCTCTTTAGATGCAAAGATGGCGAGACTTCATCTCACATACTTTGGACACGTTATCTGCAGGGACCAGTCCCCGGAGAAGGACATCATGCTTGGTAAAGTAGGGGGTCAGCAAAAAAGAGGAAGACCCTCAACAAGATGGATTGACACAGTGCCTGCAACAATAGGCTCAAGCATAACAATGATTGTTAAGGATGGCGCAGGACTGGGCGGTGTTTTGTTCTGTTGCATATAGAGTCTCTATGGGTCGAAATCGACTCAACGACACCTAACAACAACAACATCATTGCATTATCCACCAAATCATATCTAAGATAGATTTTGAATCTAACTATATTTGAATGTTTTCAAACTACTTTCAAGATATTTTCTGGCAACGACCCAATTATTGTAATATCACCGATAAAACCAATGTTGTTGTGTGTTTCCCGTATCACAAGAAAAGAAAATAGAAGAAAAAGCAAGGTGATAACTGACCCATCAGAAGTCCTAGAGCTGCATCAAGAACCAGAGGTACAGAAACCAGGTGCATGTCCCCCCGGGTGTTGTAAATGGCTAGGAAACAGCCCAGTGTAGCAGAAAAGACATAGAACTTGGCATCTGAGAACTGGGCCCCTATCCATACTCCACTACTTCTAGCTATGTGGCCTTGGGCAAGTTCACTCTTGCAGTTTCCAAAGCAATAAAATGGAAATGATAGTAATTTCTACTTCACCTTCATACTGCATATTAAATGAGATGATACTTTGGAGAAGTGATTTATAAAACACTACAGCAATGTTGAGGAGCCCTGGTGGCGTAGTGATTAAACATTTGGCTGCTAACCAAAAGGTCAGCAGTTCGAATCCATCAGCCGCTCCTTGGAAACCCTATGGGGCAGTTCTACCCTGTCCTATAGGGTCACTACGAGTCGGAATTGACTCGATGGCAATGGGTTTGGCTTTTTGGGTTTTTTTAGCAATGTTGAAATCATTGAGTAGTGCAGTTAATGCACTCTGCTGCTAACCAAAAGGTTAGAGGTTCGAGTCCACCCAGAAGTGCCTCAGAAGAAAGGCCTGGTGATCTACCTCCAAAAAACTCAGACACTGAAAACCCTATGGAGCACAGTTCTACTCCCACTCTTGGGGTCGTCATGGATCAGAATCAACTTGACAGTTAGAGCAATGTTCATTATAACAGCATATTGCTCAGGGAATTGGCCCTTAGTAATGAAAAAAAAAAAAAACCACTGTGCACTGTGCAGTGTTACTGACTTCCCCAACTCTATGTTTTCTCAAACAGACACATCATTCACTTCCCAGGCGCTCAGAAGACTTTGTAAATGCCTGGCATGTTCTAGGCACATCAATGAAAGTGTGAGTCCAGAACAAGGGAAAAAAGAAATTCCATAAAATTCTGGTATCACCAGGAACCCAGCCTAGAGCTACAAAAAAGAAAAGACCTAACACGTAAAAGGAACTTGCTGTGTTCCAGGAGGAGGCATTGGTGGTTCAGTGGTAGAATTCTTGTATTCCATGCGGGAGACCTGGGTTCAATTCCCAGCCAAGGCCCCTCATGTGCAGCCACCATCATCTGTCAGTGGAGACTTACGTGTTGCTATAATGCTGAACAGGTTTCAGCAGAGCTTCCAGACTAAGACAGACTAGGAAGAAAGACCTGGTGATCTATCAGCCGATGAAAACCCTATGGGTCACAATGTTCCATTATACATGGTGTTGCCATGAGTCAGAGGCCAACACAGTGGCAACTTCGAACAACAATGTGTCAGAACTTCTAATGTATTATCTCATCTAAGTCTCAAGATGTCCCTGAGTAAGATGATTTTGTCGCCAGAGGGAAGAACCAGCTCAAAGAGATTAGATGACTTGACTAAAGTGTCACAGCTGGTCATTAGCCAAGCTGGGAATGCACTCAGCTCTCACTGACTCTAATACTCGTGTCCTCAAGGGCAAAACTATGTGACTTCTCAATGATTAACCAAAAAAAGGAGGCAGAGAAAGAAAATCCCAGCCCCGCCTCACGCCCGTAAGACTACTTAATAAATGCTGACAATGATCTCTGAAGAGTGCAATATGGGCTCACAGGTATGCCTAATCACAGCCAGTTAGGCTTTCCAGGGATTGCTGAAGTCCAAGCACCTGTGAGGAAGACAAAGGAGAAGAGGAGAAAAGATAGACGGGAGGAGAGAGGCAGAGCAGAAAGAGAAAGCTGTTGTGATCAGGGCTGAGGACTGCAATTATTAATATTCTAAATGGAGTTCTGACTGCTTATGCTTTATTTAAGAACATGCCTGACAGTATAATTACAAGGGCTTAATTTGTTTTCTTTTCTGCACAATAAACAAGGAGCACACGGTTGCTCTTTGCAAACACCATCCTTCCTAGAGCTGGCAGAGGCTCATGAGCCACAGAGGACAGCTGGCCTAGGAAGGGGCAGCCCCAGTGCCTCCTGGAGTGGGTAGGCTGCTCACACCATGGGGGCACAGCAGGAATTCCCAAATGTAGGTCAGGGCAAGAGGACCAAGGTGCCCTTTTACTCTTGGAGGGAGACACTGTGGTGAGTGGTGGGTGGGTGGTGAGGCCCTTCCCCTTAACTCTCCTGAGGGGACCGGGTTCTGAGAGGCACTGACACAGTATGAAACAAGCTTTGACTCACATCACAGAGTTTGTTCAGTCTCTCAAAGGCACACGTCTACTTTCCATTTGCCCTGTGGTTTTGGCCAACTCACTGGATGTCTTTGGGTTTGACGCTTACCCATTGAATAAAAGGAGACAAATGACCATCACCCAGCCCATCCATCCAGTCACCCAATCACTCATGCACTAGCTCACAATGGTGTACCACTGCCTACCATGTGCCAGGGCTTGCCCAGGGCTGAGTTTTGTGGATGTTAATTGCCATTGAGTTGGCTCCAACTCATGGCGACCTTATGTATAACAGAACAAAACGTTGCCCAGTCCTGCGCCATCTTCATGATCATCGGTATGTTTCAATCTACTGTTGTGCCTATTATGTAAATCCATCTCATTGAGAGTTTCCCAAGCACGATGTCCTTTTCTAGTGATTAGTCTTTCCTAATGATGTGTCCAAAGTAAGGGAGTCAGTCTCTAGTTACTGTTCTCCTAAGACTGATTTGTTCATTCTTCTGTATCATGTAGTAAAGAAAAGAGACTCGATGCTTTTTCCTCAAAAAGTTTTCAGTCCAGTAGGGAAGACAGGCATCAGTTAATCACACAACTTTATAATTACAACTAGTCCCCGGGATAAGAATGTCCGACTTACGTACAACTCGTAGTTACGAACCAATCCACGTAAAGACTATTATATTAAAAATCTGAAGTACACACAATGATTCGTAATAACAAACAGGCACTATTTCACAATGCGCATCAAAGCATTATTATTACTGTATTATTACGTTAAAGAGGTTCTAGTGTATCTGGAAGTGTTCTCTTATTTTTTTTATGCATAGAAAGGTATACTATATACTATATACTAAGACAGACATTTGACTAACCAACATTAGATGCAAACTGTGCCTAACTGTACAAATCTGACTTAAAGATATACTTAGGAATGGAACTCGTTTGTAATCCAGGGACTGCCTGTATTAAAATCCAATGTATACTTATTGGGTCAAGTGCAATAACAGGAAAGAAGAGGGACCTAAGAGAGTGGTAAAGGAACAGCGGAGCAGCTGGTGGGTTCAGACCGTCGACCTTTCAATTACCAGCTGAGTGCTTAACCATTGCACCACCAGAGCTCCTTTTGAAACTTGAATAGCAGGCACTAAAGAGAGCTGAAGGCTGAACAGAAGTCTTCCAAGCTGAGGGAACAGCCCAGGCAAAAGCTAGGAGTGCGAGGTCCATGGCACACTGGAGGTGCTGAGAGGGGTGCAATGTGACCGAGCAGAGAGCCTCAGAGGAGGTGCTGCAGGAGAGGTGGGTGGAGGACGGGTGGGACCGATCCTGAGGCTGGTCTCACATCTGTCCTACCCTACTCTCCCTCCCCCAAGCCTCTGCACAGGCTGCACGCTCATCGGCCACAGCAAGAAGTCTGGCTCTTATCCTAAAGGCATCAGAGGCACCGGTAGGAGTGGCATGATCAGATTGAAATGTTTAGAAAAGCTCTTTGCCAGATGCATGGAAAACGAATATGGGATGCAGAGACCTCTTAGGATGCAGTGGCCCTTAGGACACTTGGAAGAGAGTCTGGGACCCTTGGCGGGGAAGCATCAAGACCTCCCTCTGGAAGGAAGTGTAGAGGCATCAGACACCTGTAGTCTGGAAGCAAACGGGCACACCATAGGGGGCCCTGTCCTTCTGCTGTCCTGAACCTCCTTTCTGCACTGACTCCCCCTGACACAAACAGCTCCTCGGAGCTTTGCTGCCTTAGTAAGAGGAGCCTCAGCTCATGGACTGACTTGGGAGACAAGGTGGCCGAAAACAAAGAGTCTAATCCTACAGTGCGACCTACTTCGGGGGCCACAGGACAGAATGATGATGGAGGTCATGCTGTCAGTCTGATTTCAGGTTCAGAGGGATCCTGGGGTTCCACAAACATACCATACTTTCCCTCTAACTCCCCCCACCCCCACCTCTAACATTCAGCACATGGTTCCTATGCCTGGAACAGCTGTCACCAGGCCCACCAGCACCATTTCCCCCACCAAGTCTCTCTTAGTGGGCTGACTCCCACTTGCTCTCCAGTTTCAGGTAGGCTTCACCCCAGGAAGTCTTCCCCTCCCCCACGATGTATTCCCTGACTTTGCCAGGTGCTCCAAAGATCCACGAGCACCCACCACATTGCCCAGTAAGTGCCTCGACATGTCTCCCTCCAATGCCCCCAGACTATCTCACTAAAGCCAAAGACCTAAATGTAATTCACCTTTTCATCTTTGCCCAGGACAGAGTAAGACCTCAATAAATGGTTCTGGAGGGAAGTAATGGATTCATGTCTCAGGGAAGAGCCACATGACCCCAAGGGCCATCATGAGTGGACCTTAAGGCACAAAAACAACAATGGTTAAATGCCAGGCTCAGGAGAGAGGGGGTGCTTCTCTCAGCGGAGGAAGCTGTTGTCATTTACATCAGCACCATTGTTTAAAAAATCTTTACCTTTAACGTGATCTTCAAATAAGACAGAGTTGCATTTTTTTGCATCCATTTTAGCCAAAACCCAAAAGGATAAAGTGTTTTGGTCAAATTTTCCCAGAGAGCCCAACACTTCGGTGGGATTGGCTCACTGTATCCCACCTCAGCATCTGCTCTTGAGGACTAAGCTCCCAGGAGGCTGACAAGGAGACTCAGCAACACCACACCATCCAAACCCAGCTGAACAATCACAGGACACAGCACCCCCTGAAGATCCTGTCAGGTGCTCAGGTTCTACGCTCGTCAAAGTCTTTTCCTAATACAATCCAGTCAACCCTCACAACAGGTAATCCTATGGGGCGAAGGTGAAGACAACAGGATTGGACTCGTTTTAAAGATGAGGGGACAAACGTAGAGAGGAGGTGGTCACCTGCTAGTTACCTCAAGAGAATTTGTTGTTGTTTGGCACTATTGAGGCCATTCCGACTCATAGCAACCCCACATTCAACAAAATGAAACACTGCCCGGTCCTGTGCCATCCTCACGATTGTTGCTACATTTGAGCCCTTTGTTGTAGCCACTATGTCAATCCATCTTGTTGAAGGTCTTTCTCTTTTTCACTGACCCTCTACTTTACCAAGCATGATGTCCTTTTCCAGGGACTGGTCCCTGCTGATGACATGTCCAAAGTATGTGAGATGAAGTCTTGCCATCCTTGCCTCTAAGGAACGTTCTGGTTGTACTAGTTTCTTGTAACAATATATTGATCATCACCAGGATACAAGAGGCAGAAGAAGGACCAGGCCTCTGCACCCTTAGGACTTGGGCTCTGGAGACTGGGTGCTGAGAACCTCATGCAGGTTCCCAACAGGCCCATCCTAGGATCCCCAAGGGCTCCAGGGCCCTCATCATTCTGGGAAGTCAAATGAGCTTAGATGACCCCTAACCTCAACCACAGATAACTCCAATTGGCAGAAAGAGCTCCAGCTTAGACAAGACAGATATAGTCCCATCCAACCAGTCCACCATCTCACAGAGAGAGGCAGAGGCCCTGAAGGGTGAGTGCCTTCGACCCCAGGCATGGGGTGGCCCTCTTGAGAATTCAACCCCCTTTGCCTATACAAACTGACCCTTTGTCAGAGACAAACAGGATGAGCGTTATTCTGGGCAAAGCCTTCAAAATCATGGGAAAAGCCCAAGGCTCAACAAGATTAAAGAAATGCAGATGTAAATTCTAAGGCGGAAAGATGACCAAAACCAAGGAGAAACATCTGCCTGGAAAAAGGAGCGTGACTCAGGGCTGAATGGGCAGCAATAAGTGCTTAGGGACTAGAGAGCTACAGCTTAAATCTGCCTTAGAACCTCCTGCATGGCTGGCTCCAGGTCACTGCCACCCCTTTTTTCTGCCTCAATTCCCTCACTGAGGACGACAATATTGTTGTTGTTAGCTGCCATTAAGTCAGCCCCCAATTCATGGTGACCCCATGCACAATGGTACAAAACACTGCCCGGTCCTGCACCATCCCCATGATCAGTTGCAGATCAAAGCATTGTGATCATTGTGTTTTCACTGGCTGATTTTTGGAAGCAGATTTCTAGGCCTTTCTTGCTAGTCTGCCTTAGTCTGGAAGCTCCACTGAAACGTGCTCAGCATCATAGCAACACACGGCCTCCAGTGACAGGTGGTGGTAGCTGTGTATGAGGTGCATCGGCCAGGAATCGAACCTGGGTTTCCTACATGCAAGGTAAGAATTCTACCACTGAACCACCACTGCCCAGAAAGATGACAATAATACACCAATGAAGCTCTCTCCCTGATGATAATAACACACTAATACCTCAAGTTTTATTGTAACTTGGTAGTTTATGAAGTGCTTTCACACCACACGCCTCACATGCCCCGGCAAAGGCACACGTGCCTTACATTGCCCTGGAAGCCTGGGAAGGGCTGTGCTGGCCTCCAGGCAGCTCCCCGATACAACTCTCTAACTGCATTGTCCAGTGGGCTTCTGGTCTCCCTCCATATTAGGTCAGAATTTCTCCAGAGTCTCAGAATCCCAGAGAAGCCACACATCCAGCTGCTCAGTGCTGGGGCTCCTGAATCCCTTTAATCAGAACTGAACTTCTGAGATAGCTGCCAGGGAGGAGGACATAGCATTTATTGAGCACCTACTACGTGCAGCCAGTGAGGTAGGTGCTTTATGTTCACTCTGTCTTTTAATCCTCACAAAACCCCTGTGAGATGGGAATTCTTTTCCCAGTGCTCTGGGTAAGGATACTGAGACTCAATTCACTGGCCAAGAATCCAAAGCTAAAGAGTTGGCAAAGTTGGGGTTCACAGCCTAGTCTGTCCACCTCTAAAGTGCATGCTTTCTGTACTCATTCACTCCCCATTCACTCATTCATTCATTCTTCAAATATGTACTTAATATTAAGGAAATATGATTTAATAAGACCTAGTCTATAGGGCCACTATGAGTCCATATTGACTTGATAGCAAAGGGTTTCTTTTTTTTTTTTTAATTCTTTGCCCACGACCTGGCAATCTGCTTCTGTAAAGTCAAGAAAACCTATAAGACAGTTTTACTCTGTCACATGGGGTTGTTTTGAGTTGGAATCAACTCCACAGCACGCAACAACAACAGTCTTTGCCCACAAGGAGACTGTACATCAGGGAGAGAGGTACACCTCTGCAAAAGTGAATTACAAGTCTGACATGAACACTTCAGGTGTTTTCACGGTGCATTTGGGGTGCAACCCCAGCCTGTGCTGCCAGGATTTCAATACCAGCAGCATCACCTGTGGTAGACAGGCTTCATGGAGCTTCCAGACTAACAGCTATGAAAAGAGGCTTGGAGATCTACTTCTGAAAATCATCCAGTGAAAATTCTATGGATCCCAACAGAATACCGACCAGTACAGTGCTGGGAGATGAGCCCCTGGGTTGGAAGTCTCCTCCACAACAGCCACAACAATGGATTCAAACTTGCCAGTGATCATGAAGATGGTGCAGGATGAAGCAACATTTCATTCTATTATACCTAAGGTCACCATGAGTCAGAAGCAACTCAACGGCAAACTAACAACAACCAGAGGGGACCCTTCAAACCCCTAACAATCACAACCAGCAGCTGAACCACCTATGAGACCTGCCAGAAAGAGTGGAGGCCGCTCAGGACCAAGGCAAGTCCTAGGAGACAAAGGGGTTAACCAAGAATAAAAGGTACTTTCACAAATCCATCAAGAAAAAACAAGAGAGAAAAAGGCATGACATTGTGGTCTGCTAAGAAACGAAGAGCGACAAAAATTAATGATGACTCCGAAATAGCCAAGAGACTAAACTCATTTTCTAAATCTGTCCTTAACAAGAAAAATGGAGGAAAGAGATGTGGACAAATGGGAAACAATGAAGCCTTAGGGGGAGGGAAAAAGAAGGAAGATAAAATCTATTGAGAATAATCAAGGCTGGAAAACATGAGCTTATCGTCCAAGCCCCAAGGCAGGGAGACATGCAGCCGGGAGGCCAGAGTGTTTACTCAGCATTAGACTGAGTTTGTCAAAGGCAAAAGTGACAAGGTTATATGAAACTACTGAAGTTCCATCCAGAAACTCCTAGGAAACTGAGATACCCAAAATTAGAAAAAAACACGGTCTCTAAGGTGAGTTTGTCCTTGGGTGGTGCGAACAGTAAGGCACACAGTCATTAACCAAAAGGTTGGAGGTTCAAGTCCACCCAGAGGTGCCTCAGAAGAAAGGCCTGGCGATCTACTGCCGTAAAATCAGCCATTGAAAACCCTGTGGAGCACAGGTCTCCTCCGACACAGGTGGGGTCACCATAAGTCAGAGTCAACTTGACGACAACTGGCTTGATCACCAGGCCTCGTCCCTCCTGTTGAACACCTGCTCTGTGTGACCATCTGCTCACAGCCCTCCTGAGCACCAGCCAGTAGGCAACAGGGCACTGCCCACTCACCAAAGCTCAGTTGGTTTCAGGCACTCCCTTAGTGGTCTCCCTTAGTCCTTCATCCAAGTGCCTCCATTCTGAGAAGGCTACAGCCCACCCCTCCTCTCCAGCTGGATTCCTGAGAGCTGACACCAGCCCAGGTTGACACTGAGTTAGCCACAGCCAGTGCGGGGGGGGGAGAATGGAGTTGTTAAGAGGCTGGCCACCTGGAGTTCCCTTCTGGCTCTGGCACTTAGTAGCTATGTGTAACCTCAGGCAAGTCACTTAACTTATTTGTGCTTCATATTCTTGATCTATGAAATGTGGACACTATTCATGTCCACTTGCTAGTATGAGCATAAAATGGTATATAAAGAGCTGAGAAGAATGCCTGACATACAGTAAGTAATTCGTGTTATGTCGTTGGAATTCACTGCATTGGAATGTCTGCCCCTTGCGGAAGGGGGGCCCAGAATGAAGAGGACAGGCTGGGGCCCAAATAAACTGACAACAACTTCCCTCTGGCCCTGCCCCTTGATGGTCCCTGCTGTGTCCCAGCTCCCACCTTTCTTTCAGGAAGAAGTTCTCAACATGCTATAAGGCGAGGGTTGGGTCATTTAAAACACTGCCTCATTTTACAGACGTGGAAACAGACCAAATGGTAAGTAGCTAATCCACAGTCACAGCTTAGTGCAAAGAAAGAGACAAGGGGATTGCAAGGTGTGTGCACCCAACACTGTCGCAGGCAAACAATGCCTCTCACAACTAGCAACCATGCCATGAGCCAAGCCCTCCCCAACACTCATGTGGGCGAAAGACCAGCATCTTCCCCATCTTGGTCATTACCCAGACCACCTCTACATACAGCCCTGACAATGAGCTTCTCAAATCATTATATCTGCAAAAATTCTACTTCACTGACAAATTGCTCTATTTCCAAATCCTGTTCTCATGACACTTCTTTCAGGGTTTACCTGATAGCCAGATCTGATGGCCTGGAACCACAAGCATGCGTCTAGACAGCTCCAGGGTGAAGTCCAAGAGGGGAAAGGGCTGTACACACCCCACGGTGAGCAGGAGCCACTGTGCCATAAGCAGGCTCTCCAGCAACCCAAACCCACACCTCCTCTAAAGCCCAATTCAACCATCGCCTCCACCACGAAGCCTTCCCAGCCACTCAAGCCTGTCTTGGGTCAGCCATTGCACTCGGAGTCTGCCAGTGGCTTCTCTGCTGCCTTGTATTGGAACACTGCAGAGACCCCCCAACCAGTTGTGAGTGTGCCAAGGATGCCGGGTACATCACAAATAACCCACAACCTCTACTAAAGAACTACTACCTGTACGTGCTTGACTGAAAAACATAAAAATCGGAGCAGGTTCAAAGCTAACCCTGTAATAGCATCCCTCTCTGTCACTTGGGTTGTAAGACCACTTCTTGAAAAGAAGAGAAAGGAGGAGTGTGACAGTTAAGGCACCAAGAGTTATTACACACCCAGGAGCCCATCTGTCCTATGCAATGGCTACAGCCACTGTAATTCTTGGCTTGCTGTTTTTGTTTTTAACCACAACTGAAGTTTATTTCTGTCTCACACGACATGCCCACAGAGGGTCAGCTGTGGCTCTGCTCCCTGTCTTCTTTCCAGCGAGACTCGGGCTAAGGGAGCAGCCTCCATCTGGACCATTAATGGTCCAGGGGCTGAGGGAAGGAGAGACATGGCGGGCCACATACCAGCTCCAGAAGCTTCTGCTGAGAAGTGACCTAGGTCCCTTCTTTTCAGTTTATTTATATTAAAATGCATAAATATATAAAATATATTACTATATAATTATATATAGAAATATAATATATATGATAGATACCACATATTATAATTATTATGAATAAATAAGAAATCTAAATAAATACATGAAAACATATCTTTTTCAGTTTTATTGAGATATAATTCATATACTATGCAATTTGCTCATTTAAAGTGTATAATTCAAGGGTTTTTCATATACTCACAGAGTCGTGTAACCAGCACCACAGTCAATTTTGGAACATTCCCATCACCCAGAAAAGAAACCCCATACTCATTAGATTCCTGGTTTATCTTAATCACAGTAGAGATTATAAATTATGAAGGTGTGCTTTTATGTCCATGAGAATGTAGCATAATACAAACCACATTCATTATATCTGGAGCATTTTTTAAAGGACTGAGGCCTGCTAGGTATGAACCACACATCTCAGCCACTGCACTCCTCTCTCTGGGACACCCTCTGAAAGCATTTTAATCCAGGGTCCAAGGGAAGTCTGTAAACCCCTGAAACTACATGAGAAACATTGTGTATATGTGTTTGGGGCTATCCTTCATATGTCCATACCAAAAGATTTTATATATATCATATATATATATATATATAAAATATGTATAAAATCTTTTGATATGGACCTCTTAGTGTGTGTGGGTATATATATATATATACACATATATATATACACACACAGATATATATATTATATATATTTAGTGTATACATATATTTATATATATATTGGAGCCCTGGTGGCACAGTGGTTAAGAGCTCAGGCCGCTAACCAAAAGGTCGGCCATTCGGATCCACAGTCACTCCTTGGTAACCCTATGGGGCAGTTCTACTCTGTCCTATAGGGTCACTATGAGTCGGAATCGACTCAATGGCAACAGGCTTATATATATTAGGAACCACTGTCCTTCTGGCTTTGTCAAGGCTCCATGTCCCAAGGAGACGGGAAGCTTTTAGGGGATAGAAACCATGTCTTATACATTGGTAAGTTCCCTGCAGCATGTAGCACTTTGGGGAAACACAGAAGATTCTTAATATTGACACCTCTGCATGTTAATTCAGCCACATGCTCAGAAGCACACTGTCAGACAAAGAATAACAACAATAACAGCTAACATTCATTGAGTTCTTATTATGGACCAGACATTCTCCTCAATGCTACATATGCATTACCCATTTAATCTTGCCAAAACCCATATTATCCTCATTTTCCAAATAAGAAAACTGAGTCACAGAGATGTCAAGCAACTCATCCAAGGTATATGGGTATAAATGACAAAGCCAGAATCTGAACCTAGGCATTGTGTTGCCAGAGCACATAGTCTTAACCACTCGTCAACATAACCAAATTAGTGATAGGGTTTAGTTAGAGGCAATATCTCAAGCACCAAGTTTGACAGAACATTCTGAGCACACAGAGCTTATGTGAAGGAAGCTCAAAGATAAGCTGCTATCATTTTACGTTACTGCGTGGCATTTCAGCAGGTTGATCTTGTGATATGATTCTGTACTGTGTATACTTATCCACTCATATAACAGCAATGTTTTGCATGTAATATTTGCCCATACGTCCTTTCCTTTAAATAGTAGTGTAATAGTTTCTGCCATACAGGAAGTCTGAGGAGCTCTGGTTAGACAGGGCCCAGGAAAAGTAGATAATATGGTAGGAAGAAAGTCTATTGGGGAGCACCAAGCCCTGGTTTCTAGTCCTGGCCCAGCTCTTACTCATGGGGACCTTGGGCAGAACTTTTCCCCCATCTAGACAGCCATCCTCTCATCCGTAGAATGAGCAAGTTAGACTAGGTTTCTTTGTGCAATCAGCAAATAACTAGTAACCACTTGCTATGTGTTCAGCATTGTTCCAGGTGCTGGGGATTCAGCAGAGATGAGCACAGACACGAAGTTCTGATCCATGGAAGTGTACATTCTAATGGGGATGGGGCTGTCACAGAAAATAAACTACTAAATAAATAACTGAATGAGATACTCCCAGATTTTCAACAGTGATAAGAGCCAGGGAAACAGTTAAGCCACATGTTGTAGTTGCTGTTGGGTGCCATTGAGTCAGTTCCAACTCAAAGTGACCCAATGTGCAATAGAACAAAACACTGCCCAGTCCTGCACCATCCTCACAATTGTTGCTATGCTTGAGAGCATTGTTGCAGCCACTGTGTCAATCCATCTCATTGAGGGTCTTCCTCTTTTTCACTGACCCTCTACTTTACCAAGCATGATGTCCTTCTTCAGTGTCTGTACTTCTTCCAAGACAGATTTGTTCATTCTTCTGGCAGTCCATGGTATATTCAATATTGTTAGCCAACACAATAATTCAAATGCATCAATTCTTCTTTAATCTCCCCTATTCACTGTCCAGCTTTCACATGCGTAATGTATAAAAGCTACATAATGTAATAAAAAGTCACAAACCGGTAGGGAGAAGAAAAGCCACTTAGTTGGGTGGTCAGAGAAGACCTTGCTAAGAAAGTGACATTAGAGTGAATGGGGCCAGACATGCAGAGATCTGGGGATAGAGTATTCACCTGGGTCGGATGGATCAGCAGTACAAAAGCCCAAGGTGGGAAAAGACTGGTATGAATAAGGAATTGAAAGAAGGCTGCAGCAGCGAAAGCAAAAGGAAGAGTGAAGGAAATTAGCAGAGAGGGAGATAGGAACCAAGTCCGTTCGAATCCTGTGGCATGGTGAGGGCTTTAGATTTTATTGAAAGTAAAACAGAAAGTATTGGAGGGTTTTAAGTGGCACAGTGGCACAGTTGGATTTGTGTATTTAAAGTATCACTCTGGCAACTGGGTTGAGAATGAAATGTAGGGGATAAAAATGGAGGCAAGAAAATCTAAGTTAGAAGGCCACTGGCATAGTCCCAGAAGAAAGTACAGTGGCTTGGTCCAAGATGGTCTACATGGAGGGGGAAAGAAGTGGATGGATACAAAACAACTTATGGACTCAATGGATGGAATGGTGGGAGAGTAGGGAGAACAAGTAAAGGAAACAGAAGAGTCAAGAGTGACTCAAAGTTTTGGCCTGAGCAACTTGGTGGATGGTGCCATTTACATAAACAAAAGACTATGAGGAAGAACAGTTTGGAGTGGGGAGTTGGTATGAAATCAAGAATTCTCTTTTGGCCAAGTTAAGTATGACATGTGTCTTAGCCACCCAAGTAGAGAGGTCAAGTAGACAGTTTGAAATATGAGTCTGAAGTTCAGGGATGGGAGCAGGGACAGGAATGTAAATTTGGAGGTATAGCTCTAGGGCCCCTTCCAGCTTTAACTCTCTATGATTTTGTGAAATCAGAGACCAAAGTCATTAATAACAGAAACAAATCTACAAAGTATTTCATAAAGCACTGTCTTAAGCACTTTCCAAGCATTATCTTCTTTAAGACTCAGAACAATCCTATGAAGGAGAAACTCTTATGTTCCCTTCAAAGCTCATGGAAGTTCAGTAGCTTGCCTGAAGTCACACAGCAAGACATGGAATACCTAGGATTGGGACCCAGGCCTTTTCTATCTCCAAAGCCTATGCTCCTAACTGTCAGCTATACAGTATTCAAGGGCTACACCCTCCACATAGAACAGAGAAGGAAGGGCACGGGATGGGGACAAGTGTGCAGAGACCAATCCTTTTGGGACTAGGAGAAAAGTTTCAGTGCAGAGGTAAGGGGCAGGCAGAGAGGCAAAAGTTTACTGATATAATATCTACACATTGCCTTACAGAGTTCCTGGGATGGTGCAAAAGCTTAACGTGTTCCACTGCTAACCAAAAGGTTGGAGGTTTGAGTCCACCCAGAGGCGCCTCAAGCAGAAAGGTCTGGCAATCTACTTCTAAAAAATCAGCCATTGAAAACCCTGAAGAGCCCAGTTCTAGTCTGACACACATGGAGTCACCATGAGTCAACTTGACGGCAAATTGTTTTACACATTGTCTTGGAACCCTGAAGGAGGGATTATTTAAAAGAGAAAGAAAGCTTAGTGATTTACAATACATAATAAATAAGTCTTGCCACGTTTTCCCACCCCAATAATCTTGGGAGAAATGTAGTGCCTGCTCAGCCAGGGTTCTGACAGAGGCGGGGCTCTAGCCACTTCCCCTTTTTCTACCCACCCAGCATTGCTAATTCTCTCTCCTTGCAAACATAACACAGTTGACACATACATTATGCCCAAATCAGGACACAGTGATTAGGACTGACTGCAACTCACTGACAAAACCTGGGCATCATTTTCCTCCTCTGACCTCCACCACCAGCCCCGGCCTCCACCTCCCCGCACTTCACACTCCTACACTGGGCAGCTCAGGGCTGACTCTCCCACCTGAAGACCAAGCACAGGTGTGCTCACGAGAGAGTGAGGAATAATTAGGTCTGGCATCCAGAGCTGTTTCAGAAAGAGCAAGAAACTGAGCACAAGCGAGATCCCACCACAACCACCTCTGAGGGGTTAAATCGTTCTTTTGGCTCGCTAAAATCTTACATTAAATATTCTTGGGAATAAGTGAGCCATAAGCTAATGCTTAGAAATTTCTGGTGATAAAGATATTCAGGTTGCAAAGCAACTGTTGTTAGGGGATTTGACCTGAATAGGAAGAGAAATTGAACAGCTCTTTGAGAACGGATGATGCTAAATCCCCAGGAGAAATAGGAACTGTCTAATAAAACTATAAACCGCCCCCCTCCAATAAAAACTTCTTGATGTGAAAACTACAGAGAAAGAAAAAAACACTCCTGGGATGAAGGAAAGCATGGGACTTCATATCAGAGGGATCTAAGTTCAAATCCTAACTGTTCCACTAACTTACTGTGTGAGCTTGGGGATTATGACTTCCGAGCTTCAATGTCCTCATCTGCGAAATGGGGACAGAGGAGCCCTCACTCACAGTTAACTGTGAGGAGCAAGGGAGATGGTATTTGGAAGAGCACAGGGTTGGCGCATAGTACCTTCTCAATCAATATTAGCTTTTCCCTCTTCTCTCTGAGATCAGCATTTTCGATGCCACTTTCTAAACATTGTTAATAAAGTTAAATAAAAAATGCATCAGTGAAGAACATTACCATCTCTGGCCCATCAGATGTAGTGGAAAGATTCCTGGAAAGAGAATCAAAACACTTAGGAGTACTCAGTTCCACCAATTACAAGTCAGACCTCTCCTCTACCCCCAAACCGTGTCCTGGGCTGTTATGAGGAAGGTTATAAGAATCAGACAAGATCATGAATGAGGAAGCACTTTCAAGGCCATGAAGTGCTCTATAGATGAGAGGCAGAACCATCAATGGACTGCAGCTCATAGACAGGCGTCTTGTGGGGACTCTACTTATGGGGACCTGTCTTTGTTACCCAGTGCTGCTGTAACAAAAATATCACAAGTGGGTTGACTGTAATGGGCAGAAATTTATTTTCTCACAGTTTAGGAGGCCAGAAAATTCAGGGCACTGGCTCTAGGGGAAGGCTCTCTCTGTTTGCTCTGGGGGAAAATCCTTGCCTCAGCTTCTCTGACATTCTTCTCTGTGTTCCTTGGTTCCTTGGCGATTTCCAAGTGGCATCAGTCTTTCCCCTTTTGTGCTTGTTTGCTTTTGTGCCTAATCTGTTCTTTAATATGTGAAAAGTGATTAGGCTTAAGACACATCCTACACTGATATGGCCTCATTAACAGAACAAAGAAAATTCTATTCCCAAATGGGGATTACATCCATAGGTATAGGAGTAAGGACTCCAATACATATTTTTGGGGGACACAATCCAAACCATAACCGGACCACAGACTGCAGAGACCAGGTCTGGGTGTGGGCCACACCTGAGAACACAAGCTCCATCAAGGAAAAGATGGGCAGCAGCAAAGGCAGGGCAGAGAGGACTTAGCGAACAATCCAAGTTCAACCGTCCATGTTGGTGCGATGTGGCCTCCAATCAGATGGAAAGAAAGAAGCTGTAAGTGCATCAAGTGCAATTGCTTTGGTCCTATCAGAAACTAACTGTGTCCATTGAGGGGTGTGCATAAAGTCCAGAGCAAGCGGGCCTAGATGGGGAGAATTTGTCAGGATTGTTTCATCCGTATCCAAGGAGGAAAGATGGCAGAGATTGCAGACAGGAGTATTCCATCACCAAAGAGATGGACTGCCCTGGTGGACAGGAGTGCAGCGTTTCCAGAATAAAGTAGTGGCCAGAATAAAATACCCATCAAGGTCACCCAGTCCCTCCACTTTGATTCTATTGTTGTCACCAACAATAATTAATACCATTCGGAGCAACCATCATTTCTGAACTCTATCTGCCGGGCACTGTGCTAAATGCTGTATGTGCCCCTAGTGTTTAATCTTTAGCACATTCCATCTCTAGAATAGGCACTAGTATTATGCCCATTTTACAGATTAGCAAATGCCTACTCTAATTATCGGAGTCCCTGGGTGGTGCAAACGGTTAACACACTCATCTGCTAACTGAAAGGTTGGAAGTTCAAGTCTACACGAAGCCACCTCGGAAGAAAGGCCTGGCAACCTACTTCCAAAAAATCAGCCATTGAAAACCCTGCAGAGCCCAGTTCTACTCTGACACATACCGGGTTGCCATGAGTCAGCACTGACTTGATGGCAACTGGTTTAACTAGATTCCAATGATCTATCTGATTTCCCCAAATCCTTGGGATCAGAGAAGGGATATAAGAAACAAGAATGTTCCAGTCTCTCAAAAAGGATTTTTCTTGATGTATATAGAGCAACACCTCATTTATCACATTCAGTAAAAGGTAAAGAAAACTGAACTCACCAAGAAGAGACAGTAAGTCACTCATAACCCTTGGAGCAGGACCCAAGCGTCCTAATCTCCAGCCTTCTCTCGGGCAGACAATTTGGCCTTAACATTGTTGGCTCATTTTCTGGCAAACGGAAGGATAACACTGAGTAATGCAACAGCAGCTTATGAGTGGGGGCAGTTCAATCAATCACAAGGCTTGGGCGACTTGACATCTGTACCCCAGGCAATGATTTCACTTCCTGCTTCTTATTCTGTACTGAGGGGAGAAGAAAAGACTTCTCAGTCATCATCCTAAAAAAATTTAAAAAGCCACCAATCCAGGGCTTTGCAATTAGTGTTGGAGTAAGTGATCACCTTGTGATAGCCCAGCTGGGGCCTGAAGATTTGTAAATGCATTTAGAGGACAGAAATAGAAGATGCTTCAAGAGAGCAGAGAAACCTGGCCCATTTGCCAGGAGAAAATGTCCCAGAGCTGCCGGGAAATTCACTCAGTCAGGATTTGGGGTGTGTCTTCATAAATGGGAAAAGTTAATAAACAAAACCCCATCGTGGAAGTGAGTGCATATGCCTTGTCCTCCTGGCTCTTCACTCTGTGGAGCCCCAGCTCCTCAGGAAGTCCCTCTGTGCCCCTCACAGCCCCTGGTCCAGGCGCCGTCCTTCTCGTGCCAAGCTGAGCACTCCAACTCATCCCCAATCTGCAGCCAGGCCCAAGGTGGGAAGTGTTTTCCCCATAGTGGGTAGACTTATGGTGACCTGCCCTTCTCCCTCCTGACCCTCTCGTAGCCAACAGCAAGCACTACCACAAGGGTTGGCCAAAGTGTCCAGGAGAAAATAGGGCCCAAGGTCATGAGTCCAGAAGAAAACAGGGCCCAAGGTTATGTGTCCAGGAAAAAACAGGGCCCAAGGTCACCAGCAGGCTCTCTGGTAACACTGGGCCATGACCCAGCCAGGGACTGGCTTCCCCTGTCCCCAAAGCCTTGGGACTCTTGCAAAGCCCCACCAGACTCTGTCACTGCCACCAGCCAGCAGACCAGATCATCCCCAAAGAGACAGTGGGTCAGAGCCCGTTTCCGGGGAGCAGAGGTCTCCAGTGTAAGCCAAAGATACGTTCCAGTACAACCCACTTCAGAGACACCCATACCCGAAATGTACCCTTGCTCCCACTTCTGTGGTCTGTAGAAACGCGGCAGGTCCCGAAGGCCTCTCAACGTCCCTGAGTGCGGCAGGTGACACAGAGCCCTGGCAGGTTCTGGGACAGGAGTACTCAGGCCCTGTCCTCACAGGGGACAGGGATTCCCCCACGTGGGCACTTCCCTCCCCCAAGCATGACCCAGGTCACAAACTGGCAAGTCCATGTGCCATATTCTGCTCACAGAGGCGGCACTGTTTGGTCCACGGAGTTGTGGGATTCTGTTTTTAGTTGCCAATATTTAAAACTTGGGTGGTTTCACTGGATTCCCAGCACTTCTCTGCAAAAACAGCAGGACTGACAACAGGAGTCTGGCTCCCACATGGCAGCCGTCAGCTGGACCCGGTTACCAGCTGCCCCCTTTAGAGCGGACATGTGGTCCCCAGTCTACACAGTCCCCACCTGGTCCGACGTGGGCATTTGGCACTGTGATCCTTAAATGAGCTACAATGAAAAGGAAAACTTCTCAGATGTCAAAAGCCTCCTTCCCCGGGATATTTTAGAGTGAAACTCAAATCCCCAATAAAATAAACACCTGAAACATCTGGTCCAAGGCCCTTGCCTGGTCCCTGCTATACCACCAGCTGCAAAGAACACCCGTCAGGAGGACCCCATCACAGAGGCTAAACAGGGCCAGGGCGAAACAGCTAAATTAGACCGTTGAAGGGAGGTCTCATTCCCCTGTAGCTAATAAATCTGGCCCTGAGTAACGGCCATAGAGCTTTCTATTTCCAGAGGGAGGAAAGATACAAAGGAGGGGTGGTCACACTGGTAAACAAGTACGTATAGAGTTCTCACTATGTGCTTAAGAAAACACACAGAGGCCTGGGGGTGAGGCCAGGGCCCCCCAAAGAAAAGCAACTCCCCCACCTGATGCTCCATGATCCCTTCCCTGTCCCACCTCCCCCATCCTCCACTTGCTGGCAGCTTCCCTTGGATGCTCTGCCTCTTAATAGGAGATTCTTATCCAGTCGGGCTGTCCTTCCATTACCAAATGCAAAGTGCCTCAGCCAGGAAAACTCCCAAGGGACCAAAGGAGAAGTCTCGTGCGTACCATTCTTCCATCTTTCTCCCAATATGGGAGATGCTGGAGGTCACATGGCTGTGGGTGGGGATCCCCATCGGTGTATGCTTCCTTCGTCCCACCTCCCTGCCCATGTCTGATTGGAGGAATGGCCTCCTCAAGGGTTAGCTCTTGCTCCCATGATGCAAGAGACCCCGCCACCCCACCTGGCACCTTCAGGATCTCTGCTCTTTGGGAGTAGGCCCCATGGATGTCCAAGATGGCTGCCATCCTAGAAGAAGAGTTGAGCCAAACAAGCTCAGCTCCCCCACTGTGGGTGCAGTGGGTTGGCATCTCCCCTGATTGTTCATTCTAGGCTTCCTTTCATGCCCAGCCCCTCCACCAGGAAAGGGAGCTCTCCCATTGAACCCTACAGTCTATCATCCTAGACCAGGCATCAGGCTCATGTGATTCTATCCCTACTAGGTCTAGCCAGAGCCAATCCCTAAAAAAGCCATTCCACCAATCATATATGGCAGGTGGGGTGAGGGGGTGGGAGGGGAGATGGAATGACAGAGGCAGAGACAGACAGGAAACCCCACCCATAGCCATGTCACCTCCAGCTTGCCCTAAACAAAGCTGTGTGGTCTTACATACATGTCTCCAATTCTCTGAGCTCTTCTCCTTTGAACCTGGAATCTATTTAGACATAACATTTAGCCTGGCCCTGCTTTTTCCCTCTTTCTTCTGCCCCCCACCTTCCCATACACACTTACGAACCCAAAAGTAATCTCAGAAGTGTAGTATTCCCATCATATATCAGTGGAATTTCCCATCATTTACATCTGCATAAAATTACATATTAAATTATGGAAAGCAAACAAACTGGTCCTCAACTTTTCCTTTTGAAAGGAACCTTATACCAAAAAAACAAACAAACCCACTGCCATCGAGTCAATTCTGACTCATATCGACCCTACAGGACAGAGTAGAACTGCCCCATAGCGTTTCCAAGGCTATAATCTTTACAAAAGCAGACTGCCACATCTTTCTTCCACGGAGCAGCTGGTGGGTTCGAACCACCAACCTTTCAGTTAGCAGCTGAGCGCTTAACCACTGCACCACCAGGGCTCCTTAGAAGGAATCTTAGAGATCGTCAAATCCAAAATCCTCATTCTAAAAGGCAAAATCGGAGGCCCAGAAAAGTTAAGGGATTTGCCCAAGAACACACAGTGGAAAAGCCAGGCCTAGAACTCAGGTCTCCAGCCTCAATGCCCAGGACTCTCTCCCTCCCCACCCCACCCCTGCAGCCCAGGACCAGCTCTACTCACATATAGCGCAAATGGGGGTTCTTGGCAAAGGCTCTGGGCTGGATGCTCCGAAGTCCTGAGTTCTTGATGGTCCTGGACAGAGAGGAGAAGAGGGTGAGGAGAGCTCAGGCAAAGGGACACCATCTCAAGGCTGAGGCTGACAAAGGGCCAAGCCTTCATCTCCAGACAGCACTGGGGGCCTGACTGGTGGGCTCCCGGTGGGAAGAATCTGGACTCACACCCCATGGGGGCCTGGGCCAGGGCTCAGGAAGA
Organism: Trichechus manatus latirostris; assembly: GCF_000243295.1. Lineage (NCBI taxonomy): Eukaryota > Metazoa > Chordata > Mammalia > Sirenia > Trichechidae > Trichechus > Trichechus manatus. The sequence goes on from NW_004443945.1 coordinate 1,353,465, forward strand.
GAGCTGGCGGGGCTGGGAGAGACAGTCATCCTGGCCAGTGGGCAAGAACGGGGGCTCCTGGCTCAGGAATCTGGCCCAGTGGCCACAGAGCCCTTAGTGCCTCCTCCCTTCTCTCCTATTCAGATGTCCCACAGCACAGCCGACAGCACCTAAGTCCAAAGGAGGGAGGTGCTGGGACACTGAGTCCTCTATGGGGACCATCAGTCCAGCACAAGCTAAAACACTGGCCTGGGAATCAGGGACCTGGATTCAGGTCCTGCCTTGAAACCCTAACTACAGGGTGTGACTTCACGCAATGCATGAGCACGGAGAGATGACCTCTGAATTCCTGACATTCCCTAAGCGGGTGCCAGCACTCTACCTAAAGACAGGAAGCCCAAGGGGAAAAGGGAAGGTAGCAATCACGAAGTGCCTGCCACCCAGCCCCAGAAGCAGACAGGCTGGCCCCCCACTCTGCCCACCACCCGAGCATGGGTGTCCCTCGAGACTTGTGCACTCACAGCTTTTGGAGTCCAGTGTAGAGCTCCATGTCCACAGCGTTGAGCATGTGCAGACCGCGCCAGTTCTCTATGTGTCTGCAAGGGAGGAGGAAAGGTAAGGGTTCTGGTCAGCTGAGGGGCAGTGGGCAAGGGGATGGCTTCAGAGCCCAAGAGACCTGGGTTCGAATCCTGAATCCGCCAAATGTCACCAAATATCTCTGAGCCTCAGATTCTTCATTAGCAAGTTAGAATCCACACCATCTGCCTGACGGCATGGTTGTGAGAATTAAGTGGACTCGTTAACCTCCCTGGGTCTGTGTTTCCTCATTCGTAAAAGGAGAGTGTTGCACCAGATCAGCAGTTTCTCCTCTTTTCATCACAAAGACCTGTTTTAGAATTTTCCCCCAGGGGACCCCGTGTTTAAGGGGCTTTTTGTCTAGCAAGCACACTGCATTTATTAAGTAATAATTAATTCATCTTCTTGGATTTATTAATCAAAGATATAAATCACTGTTAACCAGAGCTTTTTATCAACAGACACAAACCAAGGTTAACTCACCCAGCTGATACATTCTAGTTAAAAGCAAAGAAACGCGAAGGTTCTGTTAGCATGGAAAGGCTTGTCATGGGTATGGGTTTGGTTTCCATTAGTTCTTTTGATAGTGCAAAAAACACCAGGGACAAACACCCCCCATGATTCTTTTGGGGGTCCACGTGTTGGGAACCATTAGACTACCGATTACCAAGGCCCTTTCCAGCTCTAAAGCTTTGAAAAGACCACTCACTATTCACCTGACGCTAAACAGTTGCCGTCAAGTCAACCCTGACTCACAGTGACCTCGTGTGTCTCAGAGTAGAACTGTGCTCCATAGGGTTTTCAATGGCTGATTTTTCAGAAGCAGATCTCCAGGTCTTTCTTCCAAGGTGCCTCTGGGTAGACTTGAACCTCCAACCTTTCTGTTAGCAGTAGAGTGCGTTAACCGTTTGCAGCACCCAGTGACTTAACTGCTATCCTAAGAAGAACCAAACGGACTCAGGAAAAGGTCCCCACTACCTACCCCCGCCGGGAGTCCCTGGGTGGCACAAATGGTTAAGTGCTTGACTACTAGCCAAAAAGTTGGCAGTTCAAATCTACACAAAGATGCCTTGGAAGACAGACCTGGCGATCTGCTTCCAAAACCCTATGGATCCTTTCTATTCTGCACACATGGGGTCTCCATGAGTCGGAATTGACTCAACAGCAACTAACAGCAACAACGAGACAGTAACAACCCACCCCCACCAGACCAGGAATTGATTCTCTGGTACCCACGAGGTCTCAGAATCTGTTCAGTGAGGAGTGCAGAGAGGTGACAGCTCACCCTGGGACAGAGCTACCCAAGGCACACTGGGGGCCAGAAAGTGACCACCATCTTCCCCAGACATGTTCTCCCCAACCCCACCACACCATGGCTCTGCCATCTGCCACCAAGCCCAGCCAGAGCCAAGAAGGCAGCAGGGCCACGGCTTACAGGGCTCTGGAATCATTTCAGAGTCACACGGGGATAGGTATGCTGACAGGCCATTTATTTTGTCCCCCACTCCCTCAGAGCCCCTGATGAAAAACCAGAGACACTGGATCTGCAGAGAATATGAAAGCAGGTGGCCAGGTGGACACTGAATTCCAATTTCCAAGTCTGCCCTGAAAGCCTCATGGCCCCAGGGCAGTTTGTTCAGTCTGTCCCACCAGGGCAGGGACCCTGGCTCCATTTCCGATGAAAAGGAAGGCGAGAAGGCACAGAACCACCTGGGCGCCTGGGTCCCCCCAGTGTATTCCCTGGGCCACCAGTCCATGCAGACCCAAGCTGATTGCAGAGTTCATACAGAGCACCATTCATCCCAGAGAGCCTCGCTTCATACAAGGATCTGCTCCCAACAAGTGACTATAAATTCAGTTTTTAAAATAAATGAAATCCTTTTTCTCAGCACACACTAGAATTCCATAAGTCTGTTTTTATTACAGATAAGTTGTCAGCTACATCACTGCATACTAAAACTTCACCTTCTCAGCCCTTATGCATACACATTGACCCTTCCCCCATATGCACACACAATGAAAGAAGGCAGGGAAATGAATGAACTCCTGTGGGAAGAAGCCGCTGGAAAACAGAATAATGGTCCTCGTTTCCTCTGTTAAGGAGTCTTAGTGGTGCAATGGTTAAGCTCTCGGTTGCTAACTGAAAGGTCAGTGGCTCGAACCTACCAGCCACTCTGAGGGAGAAGGATGTGGCAATCGGCTGCCATAAAGATTACAGCTGTGCAAACCCTATGGGGCAGGTCTACCCTGTCTGATAGGGTTGCTATAGGGTCGCTATGAGTCGGACCTGTCTCGACAGAAACTGGATTGGAATTTTCCTAAATCGGGGAATGGCAATTTTCCAACCACAGTGCAGTGGTGTGGTTAGGAGTTAGGGTTCTAGAAATGTCACTAGAGCAGGGCTCTGGAGCAGGGGTCGGCAAACAAGAACCCCTGGGCCAAATCCAGCCCACCATCTGTTTTTGTATAGCTCGAGAGCTAAGAAATGTTTTTACTATTTTAAAAAATCAAAGAATCATATTTCGTGACACGTGAAAAGTATGTTGTTGTTGCTGGGTGTGGTCAAGTTGATTTTCAACACACAGTGACCCCATGTGTTACAAGTAGAACTGCCCCATAGGGTTTCCTAGACTGTAATCTTTACAGAAGCAGATAGCCACGTCTTTCTCCCATGGAGTTGCTGGGTGGCTTCGAATCACTAACCTTTCAGTTAAAATTACACCTACTCACTTATGGACTATCTCGTCATTTGACATCTCGCATTCATGACAATAGTTAAAAATCTACTATCTGACTATTTTGCGCTTTAACAACACACGTCAAGAAGTAACAAACACCAAGGTACGAGGCGAGAGTAACACTAGCTGTGATGGTTAAGGTTATGTGTCAACTTGGCTGGGCCGTGATTCTCAGTGGTTTGGCAATTATGTAATGATGTAATTTGGCAGTTATGTAATGATGTAATTTGGCAGTTATGTAATGATGTAGTCATCCTCCATTTTTGCATAACAGATTTTCAAATAACGATCTGGACTTTGGAACCTACCATGTTATTAAGTGAGGAGTGGGTACATATGAAATACAAATTTCAGCGTCCATATCCATTCGTTTGCATATTATCTAAGGCTGCTTTCCAGCTACAATCCAGAGTTGAGTAGTAGCAACAGCGACTGTACAGAATTCAAAGCCTAAAATATTTACTTTCTGCCCCCTTACAGAAAAAGTTTACTGACCCCCACCCCAGAGCCAGACTGCCAGCAAGCATATTCTGGCCCCATCACTTCCTCTATCTACATGACCTTGTCCAAGTTACTTCAGCTGTCTGTGCCTCAGTTTCCTCATCTGTTAAACAGGGACAACAAAATAAAAACATTATGAGGATGGAACGACTTCATTAAAACACTCTTCCGCCAGTGCGGGGCCCATTGTAACCCCAGAATGCATTAGCCGTGACGATTATTTTTCCCCTGTGCCTTACCAAGGCTGAGAAGTCTATTCTCAGACAATTTTCAAGCTAAAAATGGTATCATGGTTCTGTTGGAAGTTGTCATTTCTTAGCAATCACTGAGAAAAACCCCATGTGGCAGGGGTATGGGGGGTAGTAAACTGTCACTCATGACCTCCCGGCAAACTGTTCTAGCAGAAATTATGAACAGGCTCAAGAACACACAGACAGCAGGTTACGAGGCAAGTTAAAGGTGGTTAAGGTGCAGCCTGACATTTGAGGATGGCCTCCGCAGGACGCCTGCCAAGTTTTCCTGACTCACTGCTTGGTACCACACCAGGGGGGCCAGTTATGGTAACTGCTGGCTGCTTTGTGCTATAAGGAGGCCACTTGTTTAAGTGGAAAAGCCAGGCTCTAAAACGTAATGATAATAAGATAAAGTATGAGAGCAGGTTTGGCGGGCTTTTGTCAGTCCTGAACAGTGGTTACCTCTGCCTGGTAAGATTCCACGTGGCTTCTCCTTCTTGGCGCTTTTCTCTGTTGCCCCGGTTGTCTTCACTGAGCGTTTACTGTGTAATTTGTAAAACAGTAACTGTCATTGTTTTCTAGCAAGGGCAGGCACTGGAGCCCTGGGTGGGGCAGCACTGGAGCCCTGCGTGGGGCAGGCACTGGAGCCCTGGGTTGGGGGGCAGGCACTGGAGCCCTGGGTGGGGCAGGCACTGGAGCCCTGGGTAGGGCAGGCACTGGAGCCCTGGGTGGGGCAGGCACTGGAGCCCTGCGTGGGGCAGGCACTGGAGCCCTGGGTTGTGGGGCAGGCACTGGAGCCCTGCGTGGGGCAGGCACTGGTTACTCTGTACCAGGACCACAGGCTGGTCCAGCCTCTCCCCTGCCCAGACATCTCACAAAGCCACCCCCCTGCCTGCAGAAAAAGAACTCAGAGCAAGGCCAGATCCGAGGTCAGTGGCTGCACGATTCTGTGTTTGTCTGAATGCGGACAGAGTGCCAAGTGGTTGCTAGCCCCCGCAGAGCCCTGAAGCCTTGCTCTCAATCTGTGTGTCCTCCCTTCAGTCAGGAACAGTGAGCGGAGGGGGCAAGGAGAAGGCAAAGAGGTAGAGTTCCAGGCTCCCACCCCTACTTTAAGTAAACTGTTACTGTTGTTGTTAGCTGTCATGCAGGTAGCCCTTCACATGCCCCATTCACAATACAAGCAGACTGTTGGGATCCATACGGTTGTTTTTTGCTTGTTTATTTTTTATTTTACATTTTTTACTGCTGTGAAAATATATATAACACGACATTTGCCAATTCAACATTTTTCACACGTACAATTCACTGAGATCAATGACATCAATAGTGTCCGGCAACCACCACCAACATCACTTGCCAGATTTTCCATCACCACAAACAGAAACTCAATGCTTCCTCAACAATGCTTCCCTCTTCCCCCCTCCCTCCTGACCCTGGCAATCACTGTTAAACTTAGATCTCTATACATCTGCCTATTCTAGGTATTTCATATTAGTGAGATCATACAATATTTGTCCTCTTGTGATTGACTTATTTCACTCAACGTAAGTTTCATCCATGCTGTGGCATATATCAGGACTTCATTTCTCTTTATGGCAAAGTAATATTCCATTGTATGAATATACCACATTTTATCTACTCATCTGCTGATGGGCATTTGGGTTGTTTTTCACCTTTTGGCTATTACGAATAGTGCTGCAATGAACACTACTTTCAAGTCTCCTGGGTATATACCTAAGAGTGGAACTGCTAGGTCATATGACAGTTCTACGTTTAACTTTGTGAGCACCCGCCAAACTGTTCATTGACTAGCTTTTCAGAAGTAGACCTCTAGGCCTTTCTTCCCAGTGAGATAAATTACCTCCACTTTAACATCAATTAGTTCCTAACTGGGGCAATTCTGCCCCCCAGGGAACATTTGGCCAGGTGTGAAAACGTTTTTTGGTTGTCACAACTGGGGTGGGGGTGCTACTGGCACCTAGTGGGTAAAGCACAGAGACAGTGTCAAACATCTTACAATGCACAGGATGGTCCCAACAACAGAAAATTATACAGCCCCAAATGTCAATAGTGCTGAGATCGAGAAACTCTGCTTTATCATATAAGGCTTCTGCTTAACATTGTCTTTGAAGAAAGAGTTCTGTGGTTTAGAACAACAACTTTGCATTAAATACTAAGGGGTCCAGGCCTCTAGGTCACTGGATGTAGGTGAGAGGAGAAAATCAAAAGTCCTGGCTCCTGGGGCCTCCTCAAGTCAAAGGCATTACTTGAGAAGAAATGAGGGGCTCTCTGGCCCACACCAGGCTATACATTCCAGAAGCAACTATGTTCTCTTCTCTCCAGGCTTGGGCTGGAATCCACTGGGTGCCCAGGGCCTTTTCCCTCCATTTCCCAACTGGAAAGTTCCTCCTTCATTCCTAAGGTCTCTTCATTCCATGGAAATGTGAAAAGTCCCGTCCAGAAAGTCTGCTCAGTGTCCTGTCCGTCCCCTCTTGCCTCTGCCCTTTCTTGACACCACAGAATCACTACTCTTTGCCAAGAGCTAAAGTGCAGAACTTTTCCAGAGAGAGGAAGGAAATGGGACATAATCTACGACAATGTTGGTCTCCCGAGTCAGAGCAGGACTTAGGGCTGCAACTCAAAAAAATCTCAATGAGGTCAAGATGGACCTCCGTAAACAAAGAACACCTCCCCAGTATCATCAGGTGGGCTTGAGTGGGTCAAAGCCAGGGACCGCCACCCAGAATTTCTTTGGAAATATTAGAAAAACTATAAGACATGCAGCACCTCTCAGTTATTCACAACATTGTTGCTGTTGTTAGGTGCCGTCGAGTGGGTTCCTACTCATAGCAAAACACTGCCTGGTCCTGCGCAATCCTCACAATCAATGCTATGTCTGAGTTCATTGTTGCAGTCACTGTGTCAATCCATCTTGTTGAGGGTCTTCCTCTTTTTCGGTGACCCTCTACTTTACCAAGCATGATGTCCTTCTCTAGGGACTGATCCCCCCTGGTAACATGTCCAAAGTACATTAGACAAAGTCTCACCAATCTCCATTGTAAGGAGCATTCTGGCTGTACTTCTTCCAAGACAGATTTGTTCATTCTTCTGGAAGTCCATGGTATATTAAGTATTCTTCACCAACACCATAATTCAAAGACATCAATTCTTCTTTGGTCTTCCTTATTCATTTGTCCAGCTTTCACATGCATATGAGGAAACTGAAAACACCATGGCCTGGGTCAGGCATACCTTGGTCCTCAAAGTGACATCTTGGCTTTTTAACACTTTAAAGAGGTCTTTTGCAGCAGACTTGCCCAACGCAATGCATCGTTTCATTTCTTGACCGCTGTTTCCATGAGCATTGATTGTGGATCCCAGGAAAATGAAATCCTTGACGACTTCAATCTTTTCTCCGTTTATCATGTTGCTTATTGGTCCAGTTGTGAGGATTTTTGCTTTCTTTATGTTGAGGTGTAATCCATACTGAAGGCTGTAGTCTTTGATCTTCATCACTAAGTGCTTCAAGTCCTCTTCACTTTCAGCAAGCAAGGCTGTGTCATCTGCATGTGGCAGGTTGTTCATGAGTCTTCCTCCAATCCAGATGCCGCATTCTTCCTCATACAGTCATTTCTTGGATTATTTGCTCAGCATACAGATTGAGTAAGTATGATGAAAGGATACAGTCCTGACGCACACTTTCTTGATTTTAAACCACACAGTATCCCCTTGTTCTATTTGCTATTCACAATAGCAACACCAAATCCTGGAGCAGATGAGCCCAAAGTACAGACAGCTACTTCATATCCATTTTGGAATGAGGCAGAGCATAAATTAAATATTAATTGATACATCTATAGAGAGTATAAAATTATTTTCTGCTCAAATAAATTAGATTATATTTTTGTACCATAGCTTTTTCTTCCTCTTACTGTTTTGCTTGGACCAGTGTGGAAATGGATTGGCAATCTCCAAACATCTAAAAATTAGATGGTATGAGAAAACGGTCTTTATTTTAATGAAGAACTTGTCGTGTGTATATGTTAAAGAGTTGTTTATACTTTCAATATTTAAGTCCTATACAGATGGGGTTGTCATGGGTCAGAATTGATTTGACAGCAAGTGGTTGTTGTGATACAAGGAAAAGACTAGAACACTGAGGCTTCCACCTCTAGCATAGGTACTAAAGAGGCAATTGGGGAAAACCATGAGAGGGACAAAGCATCTCTCACCTGGTCACGTGGACCTTTGGCAAGTCAACGCCTTGGCTGGTGAACCTGAGGAACATCCCTCCTTCCTTTAGATGTGGTGGACCCACAATTACCCCATTTTCCCAACCTTTTGTCTCTCCTCCCTTGCTGTCTGATTGCTATTACTTTCACTGTGACTTCTCACTGCTATTAATGAGCTGTTCTTCATAACCAAATTTTCCACACAACTAAATTTAAATGCAAAACCTATGCATTTCCAACTTCCTTGCTGAATGTTTCTTTTTTTTTTTTCCCCCAAAAAATGCATTACACGCTTGCCTTCTTAAGCAGAGTAGACAGGACATGATTTAACATTTTCTTGATGACCCTAGATCATCATGACAAACTTAACTGGTCTGCTGGGCTGTAACACAGTAACACCCTCAGAGGCTCTTGTCGTTTGCAGAGCTTGTGCCTCTGCCCGAAATGGCCCTAGGCTGATATGATTTTTTAATTTTAATGGCTATTGTGTCCACTTTTAATGGTTTTCTGGATTCTTCTTTGCTATCAAGCTGTGGGTCATCACCTCTTGAGTACTTGCCACCAAGATCCCTCCTCCCAATATTCTGTGTCCAGTCTGCTCTGCAGCCTCTTGGAGCACAGTGGGTAAGAGCTGGCACTGTGGAGGCAGACTGGCCTGGAGAGCACTCCCAGCTCCGCCACTCAGAATGGCTTGGAGCAAGTTACTGACGCCTCTCATCATCCACCTATCTGGTTGTTATGAGGATTAGAAGAGACAATGCCTAAATGCTTAATTCAGTGCTGATGCATGGTACTAATGCAATAAATAGCTTATTCTATTGCTATTTGTTGGAATTGTGTGTTAAGTAAGAATAAATCTGAGTTAAGAATCTAAGGAAATACTTCTATGTTTCTTGTCTGCTTTCTGGATAACTGAAGTTGCCAGATAAGTGAAGTATTCCTGGAGGTGCAGTTATAATTCACATTAACCTTGTAGTACCTAAATGTATAGCAGCCCTGGTGGCACAATGACTAAGTGCTCGGCTGCTAACTGAAAGGTTGCCCGTTCGAACCATCAGCCACTCCGCAGGAGGAAAGACCTGGCAATCTGCTCCCATAAAGGTTACAGCTTAGGAAACCCTATGGGGTAGTTCTACTCTATCCTATGAGTTGGAATGTACTGGATGGCACACAACAACAACTGAAGTGCATGGGGGCAGTGCTGGTTCAGTGGTAGAATTCTCACCTTCCATGCGGGAGACCCGGGCTCGATTCCCAGTCAGTGCACCTCATATGCAGCCACCCCTCTATCATCAGAGACTTGTGTGTTGTTATGATGCTGAACAGGTTTCAGTGGACCTTCCAGACTGACAGACTAGGAATAAAGGCCTGGTGATCGACTTACAAAAGTCAACCAATGGAAACCCTATGATTCACAGTGGTCCAGTCTGCAACCGATCATGCGGATGGAGCAGGACCAGGCAGCATTCCATTCCGGTGGGCATAGGGTCACCAGGAGTCAGCTAACTTGAAGGCAGCTAACAACACCTAAGTGTATACCACTAATTCTATGTTCAGCATATCCATTCTGGGTATCAGCTGAAACTGGTGTTTCTTACATGTCTTTATATATGAGTACCCCACTCTTCCAACACAGAATTCAAGAGCTTATGATAACAAGGCAGTGCATAAATGTCCTTTCCTTCCAGACTGTTCCCCACCAGATCCGAGGCTCCCATCACCTCCTTATCTGAATCGTCTTGTAAGAAGCGGGCCCTACCTGAAGTATAGGTTTGGGTGCTGGGGAAAACAAGCCTGGAATTGCATTTCCTAACAAGTCAGCACTGGAGCGCACACGTGTATACACACACACACACACACACACACACACACACACACACACACAAGAATGTGCTGTGCATTTGACTTCGAAGCCTTGTAGGGCAATGAGGAAATTGATTTGTTATCCAGGCGTATTATGTCTAGTGATCCAGACAGAAGCATTAGCTTTCAATTATCTGATATGTTTAGCATTATAAACAAACCGTCTGGAGCAACAGCTCCCGGAGCTCAGGCACCAAGGAGGCTGGGGAGGAGCCGCACTAGATCACACCAGCCAAGCCACCTGGCTCTCCTCCCTTGTCAGCTGTCCAGAGCGGAGCTAGATGCCTGGAGAGCCGGACGCCAGAGACGGGGGGCCTGGTGTGGGCCAGCGACCCCAGCACACCAGCACATTAGCACCCCAGCTCTCCAAGCAGCTGCGCGCCAAGGACCAGGATAAACCAGCCCCACATCTGGGGCCCCCACGGGACTGCAGAAAGGAACATTCGGATCGTGCAGTGAACAGATGGGAGACGGCAGCATCTGCGGCAGCTTCCTGATCAATTCCGAAGCTCCTGCCAGGAAAGGGGAGTGTTTGTGCACACACCTGTGCTCTTCAGGGGCAAGAGGCTGCCTCTCCTAAAGGAAGAAGATCAAGGGCACACCCTCTGCTATGCTACTCATTAAAGGTAGCCACTCCCAGGAGTGCGATTTCATCGGCTATTCAGACAGCTCTTTGGGGAGGCCAGGGCTCTGCTCTACCCTCAGCCTGCAGCCAGACTGCCCGGCCCCTCAGCAATCGCTCCATTTCCACTGCCAGAAGGTGCACCTGGGTGCTCGCTTGGCATAGCAACCCCAGCATGCCCACACACCGTGCACCAAATGACCGTCCCCTCCAACCTGGACAAGACAATTGCTTTCTAACTGGAAGATCCTATCAGAAAATCCAAACACCATGCCATGGGCCACAAGGCCCTGTCTGGGCTGTCCACTGCCTGCCCTACAGCCCCTTCTCTTAATACATGCCTGTTGTTCTCTGAGCCCCAACCACACTGGCCTACCTTCTGTTCTTTAAACGTGCCAACCTTATGCCTATGCTCTTGTGGTTCCCTGTGCACGAAACACTCTTCCCGGGCTCCTTGTCAACCCTCAGGTCTCAGAGCAAAAATCATCTCAGGAAAGCCAGCCCTGACGACACCCACCCCCCATGCTGGCAGCTCACCACCTCTCCTGTCCCCTCCAGTTCCCTCTGGCACAAGCCCCTGTTTATGTCCTTCACAGCACTCCTAACCATCTGCAATTATCCCATTTAATTATTTGATTACGTGTTTGTTGTCAATGTCTCCACATGAGAACAAGAATTGTATCTTATTTACCATGATTCACCTCCAGAATCCCAAATAAGGGCACTTCCTCCAGGATAAGTCTGTACCTGGGGGAGTCATCCAGGTTGGTGCTAAGGAGCAAGCCAGATGCCCCAGCTCACTGCCAGAGGGTGTCTACGCTTTGTACCTACATGGTCCTCATCCTTGCACCCCTGAATAGCCCAGAGTCCTAGCTGACCCCATGGACACCCGGAACTTGACCTCTAGGGACCAGTGTGGCTAAGAGCACACCATTCAACATCCCGGGCAGGGACAGTCATCCCAGGGAAATCACTACAAGGCCCAGTAACAGGCGGAAGGTGACCCAAAGGTCATGGCTCCTGCCCAGGACCAGGATTTCGAGTCTGACTGCTCAACCTCAGTGGTCAGGAATGGGGAAGTGAGCGGGGTCCCCTCTAGCCAAACACAGAAGATGGGAATGCAATTGCACCTTGTCACATCTTTTCCATCTTCATTTCCCCCCATGACTATGGCCTACACCAGACCATGAGTGTTCCGAGGGCAGTGACCAGGAGTTTGTGCTTCAGTGCTGTACAAATGTCAGTAACATGAGAAAGAGAGAAAGAAGGGAGGAAGAGAAGGAGGAAGAGAGTGAGAGAGAGAGAAAAGGGTAGGAGGGAGGGAGGGAGGAAGGAAGGAAGGAAGGATGGAAGACCCAAAGTGCTCAGCACTTAAGTACTTAGAACTCTCTCAGATCAGCTCCCCACGTGGACCTTCCCCTGCCCTCAAGCCCTCTCCCCTTTTCAAGGACTCTATTCATTTTATCTTCCCCTCTCTACTCTGTGCCCATCACTCTCTGTACGAGACATTTCCATCAGCATACAAACATGTCCTAGCGGAGCCCATCTTTTTAAAAAAAAATCTCCTTGACTCCATGTCCTCCTCCAGGTACCAAGTCATGTCTTTGCACCTCTTTATGGCAAATGTTTTCCAAAGAATTGCCTACACTCCTAGGCCTACTTCCTCACCTCCCTTTGATTCTTCATCCTAATTTACCTCTGTCCCCACCACTCTCCAGAAACTATGTTGTCACGATCACCAGTGACTTCCATGTTGGCAAATCCAATAGATTCTTCTCTGTTGTCCAGTTACCCAAACTCTTGGCAGCATTTTACCTAGTGAACCACTCTCTCCTTCTGCTCTCTCCTGGATTTCTTTCTATTCTCCTAGCTATTCATTCTGAGTCTCCTTGACTGGTTTCTGCAGTCTTTGTCTGATCTCTGTATGTTGGAGTCCCAGGTCTCACCCCGGGGCACCCTTACTTCTGCCCACCCTGCCATGGTGATCTCACCCAGGTGCTTGGCTCTGATCCCATCCATGTGTTAACAGTCCTCGTATTAGTTTTCTGTGGCCGCTGTAACAAATTACCACCTACTGGGTGGCTTGAAACAACAGAAACTTATTCTCTCACAGTTCTGAAGGCTAGAGGTCCAAAATCAAGGTGTCAGCAGGGTTGGCTGGAGGCTCTGAGGGATAATCTGTTTTATGCTTCTCTCCTAGCTTCTGGTGGTTGTTGGCAATCACTGGCATTCCTTGGCTTGTAGCTGTATCGCTCCAATCTCTGTCTCCATCTTCAGATGGTCTTCTTCCCTCTTCACATGGCACTCTTCCTTGTGTGTGTATCTGTGTCTCTGTGCATCCTCTCCTCTTATAAGGACACCAGTCACTGGATTAAGGGCTCACCCTAATCCAATAAAGAAGCCCTGGTGGCACAATGGTTAAGCGCTCAACTGCTAACCAAAAGGTTGGGGGCTCAAACCCATCTAGCAGCAGTGCAGGAGAAAAGACTTGGCAATCCGCTTCCATAAAGATTACAGCCTAGGAAATCCTATGGGGCAGTTCTACTCTGTCCTATAGGTTCACTGAGTCAAAACAGACTCGACAGCACACTACAACAACTAATGCAATATGACCTTATCTTAACTAATTATATCTGCAAAGATAATATTTCTGAATAAGGTCACATTCTGAGGTTATGAGCAGACATGAATTAAGAGGGAACATGGTTCAACCCAGTACAGTGCTCAAGTGTGTATCTCTAGCCAGAACTCTCTCTGAGCTCTAGACTCTTACCTGATATCGTAGCACGTCCAAAACAAGTCCTTCTTTGCTGTCACTGAGTCTACTCCATCTCAACAAATGGCACGAGTAGCGCTCCATTGTGCAAACCAAATGTCATCCTTGATTCCCCCCATTCCCTCGCTTCTCAATATCCATACCATTAGCAAGTCCATCTATAACAGAGATATCAATGCTGTCCACTTCTCGCCATCTCCACTATTATCACCCAAGTCCAAACCACCATCACCTCTCAAAAAGAACACTGCCTCCAAAATGTATGTAATTGGCTTCTCTGCTTCCACTCCAGCCTGACTAAATCTGTCCTCTACGCAGAAGCCTGAAGGAACTTTCTTTAACATAAATCTGATCATGCCCCATCCCCGCCACACCCAATAAAACCTTCAATAGCTTCCCCTGCACTTGGAATGAGATTCGAGTTTCACCACAGCCGCAAGGTCCTCGATGACCTGGTCCATGCCTCTCCCTCCTCAGCTCCAACAAACCTTACCCTCTCTCACTCGGCTTTAACCTCACTGACTTCCTTTCTATTCTCCACAACACCAGGCTCCCTCCCTCCTCTCAGGCCTTTGCACGAGGTTTTCCCCCTGCTTTAGACTTCTCCTTAAATGTCATCTCAGACAGGCCTTCCCTGACCAGCCTAGAAAGTCATCCTTTATAACCTTCCTCTAGATCAGTCGTTCCCAACTCAGGGACTAAAGTTGTTCCCACCCCCAGGAGATATTTGACAATGTCCAGAGACAGTTTTCATCACCACAACTGGGGAGATGCTATGGGCATCGAGTGGGTAGAGTCCAGGGATGCTGACATCCTACATTGCACAGGACAGCCCCACAACAAAGAATTATCTTATCCAAAATGTCAATAGTGCCCAGGTTGAGAAACACTGCTCTAGATATTTCTGTGTTTACTTGTTTATTGAATCACTCCCCTAACAGAATGCAAGCTCCATGAGAACAGACAACCTGTTCACTATTGTAAGCACAAACTTAACCCAGTTCCTGCTACAAAGTAGGTGCTCAAGGAGAAACCGTAAAGAAACAAATTAATAAATAAGTGTATCTGTTTGGAATCCTGGGACCTTGCGGTAAGTCATGGAAAGGCTATGGTCTTGATGGAGACCACCAGCATTTTCACCAACTATCTGAAGAGACTAAGGAATAAAGAAGGAGCCCTGGTGGCGGAATGGTTAAGCATTCGGCTACTAACTGACAGGTTGGAGGTTTGACCCTGTTCAGCAGCTCTGGTGATCTGCTTCTGTAAAGATTATAGCCAAGAAAACCGTATGGGGCAGTTCTGCTCTGTCACATAAGGTCACTATGAGTCAAAAATCTACTCAATGGCACCTAACAACAACAACAACAACAAAGTATAAAGAATAAGAGCAGCGGTGGTTAAGCGGTACAATTCTTACCTTCCATGCAGGAAACCCAGGTTCGATTCTGACCCAATCAAACTTCATGAGCAGCTACCACCACTTGTCAGTGGAGGCTCACATGTTGTTATGATGCTGAACAGGTTTCAGCAGAGCTTCCAGACTAAGACCGACTAGGAAGAAAGGCCTGGAGATCTACTTCTGAAGCTCAGACGATGAAAACCTTATGGCTCACAATGGTCTGATCTGCAACCAATCATGGCGATGGTGCAGGACTGGGAAGCATTTTGTTCCATCATGCGTGGGGTCACCATGAGTTGGAGGCTGACTCTATCGGCAGCTAACAACAACAGAGTGCACCTGGGGTTGGGGAGAGGGGATTGACAACAGGGGCCAAAACTCTTGTGACTCCTAGGAGACAGTCTCCTCCTGTCTTCAGATGAGAGTCAAGCCACCTTGATTACAAAAACTTAGTCCCTCATAGTCTAGTGGGACATCTCAGTCCATTGGCATAATATAGTTCATAAAGTTATGCTCCACTTCCTAGTTTGGTGAGTAGTGTCTGCCGTCTTAAAAGCTCTCAAGCAGCCCTCTTAGATACAATTATTGTTCTCTACTCATCCAGAGCAAAAGATAAAAAAGGAAACCAAAGACTCAAAGAAGAAACTACAGGACTACTGGTCTACATGAACCACGGCCTCATCTACCCTGAGACCAGAAGAACTAGATGGTGCCTGGCTACCACTATCTACCATTCTAATCGGGACCACAATATATGGACCCTGACAGAATGGGAGAAAAATGGAGATCAAAGCCTCAAAGTCCTCAAAAAAAAAAAAAACAAGACCTACTGGACTGGTTGAGACTGGAGGACTCCCCAAGACTACTGCCCTCAGATACTCTTCAAACCTTGAACCAAATCTAGCCCCTGAGGTCACCTTGTAGCTAAATAACAAACTGGCTCACAAAATAATGAATATCACCTGTAAGTACTGTGCTCCTTTTAAAGATCACCTATACAAGACCAAACGGTCAACGATTACTTTAAAACAAAGATGAGAACGTAAGGCGGCAAGGAAACTAGATTAATGGAAACGAACTAACCAGAACAGAAATAATGAGAATGTTCACGCATTGTGAAGAATGTAACCAATGTCACTGAACAATTTCTGTAGAAATTGTTAAAAAGGAACCTAAACTGCTATGTAAACCTTCACTGAAAACACAACAAAATATTAAAAAAAAAAAAAAAGCTTAGTCCCTATTAGACATTTTAGGTTTGAACCAGAGGAGGAAGAGGAGGCTTTCGATCAAGAGCAAAAACCACCCGAAGCCAGGAGAGAGACACTGACTTTGACCCTTTCTCCTCAGTGGGCCTTGGAGGAGAAAGTCAGAGCAAGGAGGAGTGCTTCGTCTGCGCCAGAGCAGCTGGCTTGGAAATAAACCAGTAAAGAAAGCAGGAGCTCTGTGCCTAAAATCAGCTTGCCCCAGGGGTCCTGAGAGTGCAGGCCTTCGGGTGGCCAATTTCCTTAGGAAAATATGAAATGGCCAGACTACCCTTTACTGAATTATAAAGCACTTATCACTTCCTTATATAACTACCCGCATAGAGGACTTAATTCACTCAATATGGAAGTTATAAAGTAGAATTGGTGAGTATTAAACTCAAGTGCGTTTCGTAAAGACTTACGAGCGCAATATTTTCCCCTGTTAAAAGGGTAGATTTCCTCACTGTAACTAGGCCTCAGAGGGAACACTGAGGAACACGGAAAATTTGCACCAAGGCCTGGGGCATTTTCATTGTGATAGGGTAATTCGAGGTTACCGGGAGGAAAGGGAGTCCTTGACTTTGCAGGAATAATTATTCCCGGAACCTCAGGGTGTCTGAGCGATTAGTTAAGGTAACCATCAGAAGGACAAGATCACATTTGTGGTGTCTGGCTGGCTCCTCAGCACACAGCAAGGCGGGATGTGACCAAGCCACAGAGAAGAGAGACGGCACAGATGGAGGAGGAAGGGCGCTGGGCCGGGGCCCAGGAGGGATGTGGTGTGGAAGGCTGCCGGGAGAGGACAGGCCAAGGCCAGCTCCTTTAATGGTGTGAGCATGTGGGGCCTGAAAGGGAGGAACTCACAACGTTAGCTCTTGTCATCTGTAAGGAGGGAGTCCCTGGGTGGTGCAGTTAACTCACTTGTTGCTAACTGAAAGGCTGGAGGATCAAGTCCACCCAGAGGTGCCTCAGAAGGAAGGCCTGGTTACCTACTTCTGAAAAATCAGCCACTGAAAACCCTATGGAGCACAGTTCTACTCTGACACACATGAGGTCGCCATGAGTCAGAGTCGACTCGATGGCAATTGGTTTACTCTATAAGGAAAGCAGCCCTGGAATTCCAGAAAGTTCCAAAAAGTTCTCTTTAGGGGACTGAAAATATGGTCTTCCTCCCTCAGTGAAGGAAATGCTGGTTTTGTGCTTATTAAACCTTCTCTCCCTTGCGTCAGCATGGCGAGCAGTTTCTTTCCTTCTGGCAATAAACCGTCTGCTCTTTCTCCATATACCCGCTGTTTCAGAAGGCATCTCTCTTCCCATGACTTCAATTACTGCCTAATTAGAGTTTAATTCCCCTTCTACAGCCCTACCCTCTATGGCTAACCTCTCCCCTGTCTCGTCTTTCTTGTTCTCACAATATGCATGTCCCTCAACACCTAAGAGCAAATATGGACAGAATGGCTCACTCTTACCTCCTGAACCTTCCCAGATTACCTCCGCTGAGTCCTCCTGACTCAAAATATTAGAACAGGAATGGTAAATAGATTTCAACTTATGTACAATACCAATAAGTTGGCAAGAGTTACTCAGATTGCTGTGTTTAGAAGGTGTCATGCACTGAATTGTGTCCCCTAAAATATCTGTTGAATTCCTGGCTCCTGTACCTGTGGATGTGACCCTGTTTGAAAACAAGGTTTTTCTTTAGTTATGTTAATGAGGTTATGCCAGCATAGGGTGGATCCTAACTTAATCACTTCTGAGTTGTAAAAAGATCAGAATAGACACAGAGACACACACAGCAGGAAGACAGAGGCCAAGGAAAGCAAAGAAATGCCAAGGAACTCTAAGGAAATCCAAGGAACTCTCAGGGCTACTGACAAGGAAGGATTCTCCCTTAAATATCATGCCCCAATTTGGACTTCTAGCCTCCCAAACTATGAAAAAATAAATTTCTTTTCTTTAAAGCCACCCATCTGTAGTATATTTTGTTACAGCAGCACTAGGTAACTAAGACAGAAGGAGTCTGTGGTTGAACAGAAGAAAAAAAAAAAAAAAAAAGATCTGCGATTGATTAGTGATGTCTGCCACAGACAAACTATGCAAAAGGACAACGTGTCATCTAGTAACTATACCTACCCAAGAAGCTTTTTGATATTTCTCTCTTATATTTGAGTCCTACTAATTCCTTCTTGATATTTCTAGTAACTTCTTTGATTCATTTCCACAGCTTCTATGCTGAAAGCTTTATGCCCAGACAAACACAATGGCCTCTTCGCAGATCTTTCAGCCTCCAAACTTTGTGTTCTAACCTACTATAGGCTCCACTTTCTCAAAGATGACTTTGAACATGTTCCTCACTAGCTCAAGATCTCTCAAACCAAAAATAAAGCAAACCTGTTGCCATCGAATTGATTCCGGCTCATGGCAAACCCGTGTGTTACAGAGTAGATCTGCTCCATAAGGTTCTCTTGGCTGTAATCTTTACAGATGCAGATCACCAGGCCTTTCTTCCACGGTGCCACTGGGTGGGTTCGAACCTTCAACCTTTAGATTAGTAGCCGAGTGCAAATTGTTTGCCCCACTCAGGCAACCCAAGATCCCCCAGTGGCTGCCAAATACCTCTCACACCAACCTAAAGCTTCTCTTCCAAAACCAAAAACCAAATCCACTGCCATCGAGTCAATTCCGAATCACAGCAACTCTACAAGACAGAGCAGAACTGCCCCATAGGGTTTTCAAAGAGCAGCTGGTGGATTCGAACTGTCGACCTTTTGGTTAGCAGCCGAATGCTTAACCACTGCGCCACCAGGGCTCCAAAACTTCTCTTAGGAAGACGTAAGCCTGCAGGGAAATCTGAAACTAAGGAGAAGGTGTTGTATAAAAGAGCCACAAACTCTTTGAGGACAAACATTTTTTTTTTCCTTGATTTCCAGGGCCCGTCCCATCGTGCTATTTAAAAGCTTCCCTGAGGCTCAAATCCAGAGTGAAGCTGAGAGGGGAGGGAGAGCGCTAGTGGGACCTGTATGAATGACCTTGGTGACTTTCACTCTCCTCATCCCTACCTTAAATTCCTTCTGTCATAGAAAATAAAAAACCAAGCCACTTCCAGGAGATGAGTTCATGTTAAGTCAACGGATAAGCCATCCTGCCAAGCATCATCATACCTTCTTCTCTTTGGTTCTCCCCTGGACTTTTGGAAGCAGTTTGGTATAGTGAAAAAACAATAGGCTTTGGAGTCAGCACTGGGATTGAACCTCCAGTCTGGCACTTACTAGCTGGGTAATCCCCTATGGTCTCAATTTCCTCATCTGTAAAATGGGATAGTAACAGCCGACCTCAAGGAGGCACCATGCTGTGTGCCATCGAGTCGATTCCGACTCACGGTGACCCTATATGACAGAGCAGAACTGCCCCACAGGGATTCCTAGGCTGTATTCTTTTACCATACTTGACGAAGCAGAGGGTCAGTGAAAAATTGGACGGCCCTCAATGAGATGGACTGACACAGTGGCCGAAACAATGGGCTCAAGCATAACAACGATTGTGAGGAAGGCGCAGGACCGGGCAGTGTTTCGTTCTATTGTACATGGGGTCGTTGTGGTTTGGAAGTGACTCGACGGCACCTGATAACAACAGCATTAATCCTTACAGGGGCAGTTTGCCAGGTCTTTTCTCCTGCAGAGCCGCTGGTGGGTGCAAATAGTAAACGTTTCCGTTAGCAGTGGAGCGCTTAGCCATTGTGCCACCAGAGCTCCTTCGGAGGCATCATAAAGATGAATTAAAAGCAGTGTTTATAAAGGACCTAGCACTGTGACTGGAATACGCTAGGGCTCAAAGAATGTTTACTTCTTTCCCCCTCCAAAAAGAAAAACAAGGAGCCCTGGTGGCACAGTGGTTAAAGCACTCGGATGCAAGCCAAAAGGACAAAGGTTCAAACCCACTAGCCACTCTGCAGAAGAAAGATGTGGCAGTCTGCTTCCATAAAGATTTCAGCCTTGGAAACCCTACTGGGCAGTTCTACCCTGTCCAACAGGGTTGCTATGAGTCGGAATTGATTCACTTGCAATGGGTTAAAAACAGCTACTGGTTTGGGTGGGAAATGAGGTCAGGAATTGGGGCCACCATAGCAGGGGCAGTGACCTTACCTGTAGCTGCAGTGCCTGAGTCTGTAACACATGTAGCGCAGAGACCCTCCCCAGCCACCCTTTCCCCACCTCTACCCACCCCTTCCTCCTCCTGTTATAACCCAGCTTACACTTTACAAGTCAGCCAAACAAAGCCCTTGCCACCCAGGCCTGGTTCCCTCCTGCTTCCTCTGAGCCACTGTTCCTCTCCCTGCAGCCCCTGGGTACTCAGCGAATGTCTGTGGAACTGAACGTCTCCTTCTGGGTTCCAGTAAGCCGCATATTCCTCCATCCACTAAGCTTTTATCAAGCCATTGTCACCCAGCTGCAGTTGCTCAGTGATCTCAGCCTCACCCCTCCAATTACGGGAGAACTATTTCTGTGTGGCTGCTGATGTATATATGTGATCCTGTCACCTGTGCGTCTAGCCATTACGTGCCCGGCTTCCCTCATGAGAGTGTAAATTCCTTGACAACAAAGTCGGCAGCATTCTATTTATTTTATTCACCCTCCTCTTGTCCTGTGCTCAGTTCTGTGCTCAGTTCTGTGCTCAGTGAGTGTTAGACCCCCTCAGAGACTTCCATCAGCTTCTCCTTGAAACTGGGACCAGGCAGGCTCCATCTCTGCATGAGTAGCTGTCTGGGGTCTGGGGCAGAGCTAAGGTTCAATGTCAAGGGCCAGAAAACGACCAAACCAAGCCCCATGCCATCAAGTTGATTCTAACTCACAGCGACCCTATAGGACAGAGAAGAACTGCCCCATAGGATTTCCAAGGCTGCCATCTTTACGGAGGAGCCCTGGTGGCACCGTGGTTCAAAGCTACGGCGAGCTACAGCTGCTAACCAAAAGGTTGGCAGTTCGAATCCACCAGCCGCTCCCTGGAAACCCTATGCGGCAGTTCTACTCTGTCCTATAGGGTTGCTATGAGTCAGAATCAACTCGACGGCAATGGATTTAATCTATGGAAGTAGACTGCCACATCTTTCTTCCATGGAGCAGCTGGTGGGTTCGAACCATTGACCTTTCGGTTAGTGCTTTAACCACTGCACCACCAGGGCTCCTTTCACGGGCCAGATAAGCATAAAATAGAGAGCTGAGGACAGATGCTAATGGACACCCACTCACTCTGACCCTTGTCCTTCAAAACTCAGCACAGATATCCCCTCCTCCAGAGAGCCTTTCTTGACCCCCTCTTTCTAGGCGACGAGTACATCTGCTGTGTTGTCTGCCACAGAACCAGGGTAGAGCAGAAGCTCATAACAAAGCAGACTCAGGCCAAAAGTCTGGATCAAGGTCCCAAAGCCTCCCTCCTAAGCCAGGCACTGGATCCGGGGGTGGTGGGGAGGGGGGTGTTCCAGGGGAGGGGTCGGGGAGGTCAAAGTCTTCAGTGTAGTCTTACTCAGGAGCCTCAGGGTGGCAGGTATTTACCAGTTGCTATTTTAGGTAGTCCCTGGGTGGTGCAAACGCTTAAGTGCTTGGCTGCTAAACAAAAGGTTGGAAGTTCAAATCCACCCAGAAGTGCCTCGGAAAAAAAGCTTGGCAGTCTACTTCCAAAAAATCAGTCATTGAAAACCCTATGGAGCACAGTTCTACTCTGACACACATGGGGTCACCACGAGTTCAAATCGACTCCACAGCTCCTAGTTTGGTTTGTGTG